>NW_011494613.1:2180342-2265397 GCF_000754665.1 Bison bison bison | reverse complement strand
TGCAGCAATGAAATTAAAAGACGCTTACTCCTGGGAAGAAAAGTTATGACCAACCTAGACAGCAAATTAAAAAGCAGAGACATTACTTTGCCAACAAAGGTCCATCTAGTCAAGGCTATGGTTTTTCCAGTGGTCATGTATGGATGTGAGAGTTGGACTATAAGGAAAGCTGAGCACTGAAGAATTGATGCTTTTGAACTGTGGTGTTGGAGAAGACTCTTGAGAGTCCCTTGGACTGCAAGGAGATCCAACAAGTCCATCCTAAAGGAGATCAGTCCTGGGTGTTCATTGGAAGGACTGATGTTGAGGCTGAAACTCCAATACTTTGGCCACCTGATGCGAAGAGCTGACTCATTTGAAAAGACCCTGATGCTGGGAAAGATTGAGGGCAGGAGGAGAAGGGGACAACAGAGATGAGATGGCTGGATGGCATCATCGACTTGATGGACACGGGTTTAGGTGGACTCCTGGAGTTGGTGATGGACAGGGAGGCCTGGTGTACTGTGGTTCATGGGGTCACAAAGAGTCGGACACGACTGAGCAACTGAACTGAACTAGGGATATAATGGATGCAGGGGCAGTGGTCCTCATCATTTGTTGTTGTTGTTTTCTAATCATTAAGTTGTGTCTGACTCTTTGCAACCCCATGAGCCTGCCAGTCTCCTCTGTCCATGGGATTTCCCAGGTAAGAGTACTGGAGTGGGTTGCCCATTCCCTTCTCCAGGGAATCTTCCCGACCCAGAGATCAAACCCCCATCTACATTGGCAGGCGGATTCTTTACCACAAAGCTACCTGGGCAGCCCAGTCCTCATCATATCTCCATTTAATTCCCAAGTCTGGCTCCATACAAAAAGTAGTTGAATTCTAGAAGGTGACAGAGGACTATGACAAAATCAAACAGTAGCGTCAACTGCAGCTGCTATGCCTGATGTGGTATCCTTGTAGGGGAGATTAGCACAGCCTTGTGCATGGTGTGAACCCAGTGATCTGCTCAGTGAGCTCAAAGTGGTGTGCATTAGTGTGGGACAGATAATGGTGTACATTTACCTTCTTGGTTAAGACTTACGCTAACTCTTCCACTCTTTGTCATGTGTAATCTGAAGGTACCTAGAAAATGAGGATATTCCACCCATCACATTGGTTCACTATATTAATGACATCATATTAACCAGACAACTTGAGAAAAAAGTAGCAAATTGTTGGAGGATTAGTTAAGACGAATGCAAACTGGGCAGGCAGATCCCTCCAAAATTTATTTTTTTCCCCATAATCAAGCCCATAATTAAGTTTTCTCACAGGCATAGTCTTGTGCTGAGGGCTGTACTAAAGGCGTCAAGCAAGCATGAATGTAGTCATGGTGAAATCCCAAGGGGAAAAATGAAGTCAGTGAAAATACCTGCCTTCCTATTGACTTAGACCAGACCTGCCTCTAGGCTAGAGTGTGGACAAGCATCTCATATTAGCCCTGCCATACACCAGCGGCTGGCCCCACCACTGCTTGCCCTAAGACTGCAAATAAGCGACAGGTGATCTCCACAGGATTCTAACAGGCTATCAGGTCACATACAGTGCTTTGCTCGGGAAAAACTCACTCACGTATCTCATCACTGATCAAATTCAAGTACTTCATATTTACAGTTTAAAAGCCTAAAATGGGTGAGTTTATCATAGCTCAGCTTCATGACACTGATGCATGTGTACCGAGTGGCTATGAGCTTGGTGCTCTTTGATTTAAGTGCAGGAAGCTTTTATTTTTGAATTTCTACCTACTCATGGCAATACATCAAACAATCAGTTTTAATATCTTTAGGGTTAAGTGCACTCATGTAATTTAGAATTAAATGATTTTTATTAAGCACTTTTGCGAACTATCTACATGCTATACAACTCTACTGATTAAGGATCATGGTGCCTGGTAAAACAGCAGCCTCCATGAATTAGGGAAGCATTAGTGAAATGCATTTTCTAAATACATCACAGAATGCATTCAGTACTAAGCAACTCGAATGTCACAAGAGTTCAAATGAAAATTTCTCTCCACAAAGCAAATACACAGATAACTCTGTGAGCTATATTGGATTCTGATCGTGACATATCCCCGGTGTGTGGTCTTCCTGCTTCTCCTGGCCTGTTTTGTCCCTCACTCCACTCTCACCTAAGCCCCACCCTCCTCAGCTTCTAAGCTTCGCAGATTATTTCTCTTTCAGGTTTCTGGGAATGTGGCAATAGTCTACCTACTCAGGTCCTAGTCCCCTTGTTTAAGAAAAAAAAAATTAGCAGTAAAGCTGCTCACCAGCAGAGGGCAGCATAAATCTGCTGCCTTGCACATGCTCAGAGAGGCTTTGGGCAGCCCCTTTCTCCAAAAGCAGACTGAGGCCTCCTGGTGTCTCCTCACCTACCCAGGCAGGGGTCACTGGGACAACGTACGATTCTCTGTGTTGTGAAACCTGATCATATCTCCAGTTCATACTACTTGATCAAAACGAATGAAAGCCTCTCATCTATTGTTTCAGCAGGGCGTGGTTATGGATGTCATGTGGAGACCTCTAGGCTTACTTCTGGTTTCCTTGGAGAATCACAGACTTTCATTTTTGGCTCAGAGGTGGGTTTTTTGTTTATTTGTTTACTTTTTGTTTATTTGTTTACTGTGTGGGGGGGAAAAAGGCAAACAAATTCTTGATAGAGAAATGATTCAACTTGTGGCTGTGTGAACCAGCAAAACCTTTCTCTAACCTCCATCAGAAGGATTTCTAGAGTCAAAAGGATCTTATTGGCTTTTATTGGAACTAGTAGCCATTCTTCCAACTAGTTTAGGTGGTGGCTTTCATAAAGCTGTCAGGTCTTCCAACTCAACTCTTTCTCCCCTGCAGGTTTGACTTTTTTCAGTAGGTGCCTTCCCCTAAACTTTCATACCCTGTCCCATAGCATCTATTAAGACTGGAAATTTCTTTTCTGGACTATGAGCTTCACAAAGGCAAAGATATTGTCAATTTTTATTTTTCACAGTTCTAGCCCTAGTGCATATTACAATGCCTGCACAAAATAGGTGATGAAGAACTATATGTTGGATGAATGCATAAGCAGATTTACTTGTTTTATCACATTTAATCCTTACAATTTCTATTACCTTCCATTTAATAGATGTGAAAACCAAGGCTTAAGCAGTTACATACATTTCTCAAGATTACACAGCCATTATGTAAATCAGGAGGAGGCAGTATTTGTGTTGAAGGGTAAGTAGAATTTCGACAAGACGAAAAGGGAATTTCAAGGAGGAGGTAAGCACATGAATATAAGTAGGGAAATAGCAAAGCACAGGGCACATTTGGGGACTAGTTATTGTTGACTTTGGTATTGTAAAAAGGTATGCGAAATGGTGTAGTGGAAGGTAAGGCCTGAAATGGAGGCTGGAGTAAAAGTGAAGTAACAATAATAAAAGCAAGTAACACTTACAGAGCATTTAGTACATGCCAACTCAATTCTAAACACTTAAATGCAAAAATATACATTTTTTATATAGCTAATACATGGTAACAAAGTTTAAAGTAACAGAAGGGCGTACCGTGAAGGTAGGACTCCTTCCCTGCCTGTATTTTCGTCTACCTGCTTTCTCCTCTCCTGGAGCAACCACTGCTGCTATTGTTTTGTATATCCTGCTGCTGCTAAGTCGCTTCAGTCGTGTCCGACTCTGTGCAACCCCATAGACGGCAGCCCACCAGGGCCCGCCGTCCCTGGGATTCTCCAGGCAAGAACACTGGAATGGGTTGCCATTTCCTCCTCCAATACATGAAAGTGAAAAGTGAAAGTGAAGTTGCTCAGTCGTGTCCGACTCTTCATGACCCCATGGACCGTAGCCTACCAGGCTCCTCCGTCCATGGGATTTTCCAGGCAAGAGTACTGGAGTGGGTTGCCATTGCCGTCTCCATATATCCTTCTAGACAGCCCTATTCTGTGTATATGGAAGCGTGTGTGTGTGTGTGTGTGTGTGTGTGAAAGTCACTCAGTCATGTCCGACTCTTTGTGACCCCATAGACTGTAGCCTGCCAGATTTCTCTGTCCATGGAATTCTCCAGGCAAGAATACTGGAGTGGGTTGCCATTCCCTTCTCCAATATGGAAGCATATATATTTATAAATATATATATTATATATATATTTTTTTCTTTTTTACACAATTGGTCATGTACTAATATGCTATTCTACTCTTTTTTTTTTCATTTTTAATGTGTTAAAGATCAACTCATATTCTGGGACTGTCTCTTTCTTTTCAACTGCCTCCTCGTATTCCATTATATGGATGTGCTGTAATCTCTCTAACCAGTTCCTTCCTGATATGCATTGAGGATGTTGCAAATCTTTTACTATTAAAAACACCTATATTTAATATCCTTAGATGTTTTGCTTTCAATTCATGTGTGAGTATGTCTGTAAGCTAATTCTTGGAAAGAATTGATGCATTAAAGGGAATGTACATTTTAACTTTTCACAGATTTTGTAAAATTGCTCTCCAAAGAAGTTATTCTACTTTATATTCTTACCCACAATGTATCATGAAGCTTTCTACTCTTGGCCAATTTGATAGGCCAAAAATGGATTTTTGCTGTTAGTTTTAATTTGTAATTCTCCTACTTTAAGTAAAATGAGCATTACTTGATAATTTTAAATATAATCAAATTTTATTTCATAAAATATAAATGACATTTATAATATTTAAATTAATTAAAATTTAGTTTAAATAGTTTAAATACTAGAAATACTATTAAATGTTTTATAAAGATAAAATGATATATATATTATTATTATATATAGTTTTCCCTTTTTTCTGTAATTGGGCTTATCTTCTATTTTGGTTCTATTTCTATGTTGGCTTTTTGCCTTTTAAAATCAATTTGTTTGAGCTCTTTATATGTTAAGGGAATTAACCCATTAGTATTATATGTCTTACAAACATTTTCCCCTTAATTTGTCATCATTTTTTCTGATAGTGTCTGTGGTATTTTTGTTTTTATTTTTTTAGATGTTTTATCTCAGAAAATTTCAAACGTATACAAAAATAGGATAGATTAATAAGTTTTTATGGGTCAAATACCCAGCATTATCAATATATAGACAAACTGAATTTACTTAGTACCAGCTCTTCCTGCATTGCTGCTGTCCCTCTGCCCTGCAGGGTTGTTTTTAAGTAAAGATATCATTTTATGTTATTTTTTTGGCTTTGATAATTTATTCCCACAGTGACTTTAATTTTTGTGTAGACAAATTTATTAGTCTTTCATTTTATGGTTTCTGTTGTGTAGCTCACCAACACAACAGGGGTTTTACCATCTCAGAAACCCCTGAAAATATATGTAGGTACAGCAAACTTTCAAGTGAGTGATATTTTACAGATGAGGGAGATTGAGCCCCAGAGAAGTTTGGGCATTTTGCTAAGGGGATACAGCTTGTAAAGGGTAGGACTTGGAATCAAACCTTGGCAGTCTAATCCAAGGCTGCCTCTTCTGACTATTACATCATACCAAACCCTGGCAACCTAATCCAGGGCTGCTTTTCCTGACTATCACATCATACCCTCACCTACTGCAGCTGTAACAACCATGCTGAGCAAGGCTGAGGCCTAATGTCGTCAGCACTCAGGTTCATTCATGGCTGCTAAGTAGTGCAATCGTACCCAAGTAGTGACTGCTTACACATGAGCCTTCTAAAGCCGTGCACTTTGCCGGGGATGGGAGCTGTGGAGAGTCTGTCATAGATTGACTTGAGAATTTCATGAAAGTTCCTGGAATCTCGTCATAGGAAGCATGTATATTCACACAGGTGGACACACACATGTGTGCTCCAGGGACTTGCTTATCTTCATTCTGTCATCTTTGTAACAGGCTCTCAGTTATCATGAATCTGGATTGGATATTTATCAGGGTTTTTTTTTTGCCATTCAGTTCCCTGGAGAACAGTACAGTTTGATTATATTTGTATTTGTAGGCAGGTGAGGATGACCTATTTAATCAATACATCTAAGGCTAAGAGGTAAGCTATATTATTCAGGCTCAGTAACAAAGCTTATGTTAATTTAACCTGACATGGAGTATGTTAGGTTAATATGATTTGGATTACATGTATCATTTTTAGAAATTGATGTTTTTGTTGCTGGTTTCTCCTGACATTTTTGAACTATAATATGGAATGCAATACTTCTCCAACAAAGAAGGTAATTCTCACTAGTGAAGGTAATTAATGGTTATTTGATCATATTACAGCATAGAAAATGATGTTTTTGCTACACAATAGGTTTCCTAATTGGTGATCCAAGGATGACCATGTTCATTTTCTGCCGATAGAGATTTCCTACTGTGCATGGCATTATCTCTTAATACTGTGATAGCAGCAGATGATGGTCATAGCCAGTAAGAAAATTAATTTGCAATGTTTCAACAAGCATTATAAAAGATCTAATAATGCTAATTTAGATGTAGCCATCTAATTAGTTAATTAAATGGGACCTCGCTGCCAGTCTCCTACAATGGAGCACACTGTGTTGTAGGTACTTGCTAGAGCTGAACAATGCCCGGGAAGGTAATGTGTGCACACTGACGCCGGACTAGTGCTTGTGATGTTTATAGTTATGAAAGCACACACAGAAGCAATTGCTTTACTCAAAATCAAAACCGAACAACCACTTTTTAGAATAATTGTTACTTTGCTCCTATGTTAAAAGGAAAAAAATTTGCAGTCTTATCTGCTAGCTCTACAAATTCTTCTTTAAAAATGTCCTTAAGTTTTGTTTGATTTCTGAAGTTCAAAACACTCTCCCAAGTTGATTACCCCTTAGTTTTTCTTAAAATAATAAAAAAAATCACAGCCATCTGGTTGAAAATTCTCAGTATCTTTATCTATTAAGCTACTTTTAGTTGCAGTACTTGTAGGTAATTTGTAAAACTTGTGTACATGTAGGCCATAAACAAAAAATGGGGTTTCTGATTTTAATTAGCTCATTGAGCTGGTGGTCTGGCATAGCTGGGAATTCAGCAGAGGTCCCAGTTACCTCTTCTCCTTTCAGCTTTTGTTATTTCACACTAATAGGTTTTTGTATTTTTAGTCTGTCTTCATGTGAGAAGTACCCTGTCCCTTCAGTGAGTTTAGCTGCTTTTCCCCAGGCCTTGCCAGATGTCCTAATTCTTTTTCTTTTTTTCTTTTTCTGACCTATGGGGGTTGCAGAGGGCAAGCATGGGGACGACCAGAACATCATGTATTTCTCATTTGAATGCAACATAATTGTTCAGAATATCTTTACTAATAAGGTGAAATACTCCTTTTTCATTAGCCTGAAATAAATAATTTTAAATGCGTTTGTATTATAAAGTAGGAAATGGTTTCTTTCCTTAAAAAAAAAAAAAGGTATTGAATATGATTACAATAAAAGCTATCTGAATGAAAGTTCAGCAGTTTCTTAGAGTTTACAAAACAACAATAGATTTTCTTTCTGTCAATTCAGATTCTCATAGGTCGTCTGGTCTGGCCTTCTGCCATAGTGCACTAAAATTCCTTATTTTAAAATATTAATTAACTTTTAAACATAGTCCTTTAGCTCTGGATACAGCACTGCCTATATGAAGGAAATAACATGACTGAGGTGAAGAATGGTGTTTCTTGGAATAGGTATTGTTTGCCAAGCCGTATCCAAGAGCCCTACAGAAAGTAGAAAAAGACATTATAGAAGAGTGAGCAGACATTTTTACAAGGTCACTTCATTCAGACTGGAAAGTGGCCAGCACAATGTCATTATTTACAACAGGATCTGGGAACACTTGAGGAAATTACAGACCATTTAGTTTTGATTCCATTGTGGGGGGCAAAGTCTTAGGAAGTATTTTAGGAGATTAAATGGGGAACATTGAGAAAAGCACAGCTTGATTAAGGATAGCCAATGCAGTCTCTGGAATGAAAAAGTCATGCTTCAATAATTTCTTGACTTCTTTAAGGAAGTAAATGCCAAGAAAAGCAAATGAATGCCTCAAAATTCCGTATTCTAAATTTCCAGGAGTTGTTTGTTAAAAGTTTTGCTTGACAAATTAGCACACATAAAGTTCTTAAAATTGAAATGCAGAGATAAAGATTGTATATTAAATTGTTTCTGAAGTGAAAAAGAATCAGGCAGATATACCTCAGGATCGAGAGAATTTTACTTAAACAAAGACAATATAATAGCCTGTCAGTTTTATTGTATTTACCATCAACATCAGCAGCATATTTTTCTGCATTTAATATGCATTTATGCAGCATTTTTCTGTAAGACAAGGCCAAAAAATGGAAATCCCTGAATTTCAGGAATATGCAGTCTAATAGAGGCAACATTGATTCAGGTAAATAGAAAACTAGGCAAATGTATAGCAACATTTATGAAGGTTCACTCTCACTAGTTATGAGGAAAACACATTGGTATTTAAAATTCAGGACATGTGTTCATGCATCTCTTTGGGCAGAGGAGGCAAAATTGCCATTAAAAAATGTATCATTCAGTTCAGTTCAATAGTTCAGTCATGTCCGACTCTTTGCAACTCCATGGACTGTAGCACGCCTGGCCTCCCTGTCCATCACCAATTCCCAGAGCTTGCTCAAACTCATGTCCATCAAGTTGGTGATGCCATCCAGCCATCCCATCCTCTGTCGTCCCCTTTTCCTCCTGCTCCCAATCCCTCCCAGCATCAGAGTCTTTTCCAATGAGTCAACTCCTCGCATGAGGTGGCCAAAGGACTGGAGTTTCAGCTTTAGCATCAGTCCTTCCAAAGAACACCCAGGACTGATATCCTTTAGAATGGACTGGTTGGATCTCCTTGCAGTCCAAGGGACCCTCAAGAGTCTTCTGTGTAGCTGGGTACAAATCTCTGGTTATTTGTATATTGATTGCTATGTGTTGAAGTAAACAGGTAGGTAAGCTCTTTTCTATGAGTGAAACATTAAGAACCACTCACCCTCCTGACTTGTTCAACAAAATGCTTCTCACATCTGTCTGGACTTTTCTGGTCCCACTTCCCCACTTTGATTCAGGCCCGTATCCCTTCACTACTGGAGTACCACACTTTTCCTCCCAATCATATTTTGGTATCTAAGGCTGCCCACTGTTATTGTTTTACACAAACCACCATCAAATTAATTTTCCTAATGTGGTGCTCTGTTCACAACACTTTGCTCAAAAGTCCTTCAGTGGCTCTCTCCTGCACTCCAGAGAGAATCCAGACCTAGGTCCTGCCATTCTGGACTCTTCACAACCTGAATCCGACACATTAGTCTAGCCTTGAATCCCAGGACACTCCCATATCTATGACTTTGCTTCTGTACCTCTTACTAACTAAAGCACTTACCCCCGCATCTTCATATACCAAGATAGAAACCATCCCTCAGTGCCTGCCCAGCTCAACTCCAACTCTCCACCAACATTTTGTACATACTGCTTGGTATCATACATATCTGAGTATATGGCTGTATTCACCAGGTTAGGTAATGTTAGCTGCTTATAATATAATACAATGACCCAATCCTTTCTGTGTAGAGCTTTGCTTATTTTTAGGTAGTTAATAACTTGTTTCATTATACAAATATCTAGTAGTAGTACTATTAATACTTAACATGTATTAACTGCTGTGATTCAGGTGCTGTTTTAATTCTTTATGTGCATCACCTCATTTTATCGTCTTAAGAACCCTCTGGAGTAGGTATTGTTTTTGTCCCTGTTAAAGGATGAGGAATTTGAGGTACAAAGAGCAATTTACCCAAAGTTATACATCTAGTACAGAGAAGGCAATGGCAACCCACTCCAGTACTCTTGCCTGGAGAGTCCCACGGACGGAGGAGCCTGGTAGGCTACAATCCACGGAGTCTCGAAGGGTCGGACATGACTAAGCGACTTCACTTTAACTTTTCACTTTCATGCATTGGAGAAGGAAATGGCAACCCACTCCAGTGTTCTTGCCTGGAGAATCCCAGGGACGGGGGAGCCTGGTGGGTTGCCATCTATGGGGTCACACAGAGTCAGACACAACCGAAGTGACTTAGCAGCATACATCTAGTAAGTTGGACTTAGGTAGCTTTACTCCTAATACCCTTAACGAATATACTGTGGCAGCTCCAATGTTTTCTTAAGTCTTTTACAATCTATAAAGTACTTTTATTTATATGACGTTCATTTTGTTTTTACAGTAACTTACCTCATGTGAAGAGTTGACTCATTGGAAAAGACTGATGCTGGGAGGGATTGGGGGCAGGGGGAGAAGGGGACGACAAAGGATGAGACGGCTGGATGGCATCACTGACTCGATGGATGTGAGTCTGAGTGAACTCCAGGAGTTGGTGATGGACAGGAAGGCCTGGCGTGCTGCAATTCATGGGGTAACAAAGAGTTGGACACGACTGAGCGACTGAACTGAACTGAACTGAACTGAGTGAAGGTGGAATTATTATCCTCTCTTTCTAGATGTGGAAACTGAGGCAGGTCCAGAGTTATCTAGTGAGTCACAGACTGAGGATTTAAGCACTAGAGACCTTTCCTCATTAGTACTGTCAGGAGTCCTAGCCTTATGTCCACACAGTAAAACAAAGGTGAGCAGGTACCAATAACTGGAAATGTAGCTGGAGAGCTCTTCAAGATCAATCTGTTAAACTAGTGTATTCTTGGTGCCAACTGACCATCTGGCAATGTGATCCAAGTAAGAAAACAAGAGAGTCATACCCACTGGGTTCCAGTCTTGCCTTTCTAATAATCTCCCCTGCCATATGCAAACTTATGTTGGTTTGAAGAAGGAGTATTTGATCCTCAGTTCTGGGGAATCCCTTTGTCTTAGATCCAGTGCCGCCCGCATAAGACAAGAAATTATCTGCAGGTATTTGGGAGATAATTCTGGGAAGGAGTAGTGAGAGTGGGACTGGAAAGGAAAAGATGGCAATAAATTGTGTTATATCAAGGTCGTTGCTGGGCAAAGGTGGCTCCTGGATCCAGGTACACCTGGATCTTTGAGAAAAATATACACTTTTAGTTTATCTGAGAAAGTCTTTATTTTCCCTTCACTTTTTGAAAGATAGCATTGCTAGATATAGACTTGCTGGTTGATCTTTATTTATAACATTTTAGTACTTTACCTGTTTTATCCCACTATCTTCTGACCTCCTTTGTTTCTGCTGAGAAATTAGCTAATAATGTTATTGAGGTCCCCTTATATCTGACTCAGCTCTTTTATCTTGCTACTTTCAAGATTTTCTCCTTGTCTTTGACTTTAAGCATTTTTGCTGGGCTGTATCTGTGGGTCTCTTTGAATTTATCCTATAATACTTGGAGTTTGTTGAGCTTCCTGGATGTGTAGGTTATTGTTTCTCAATAAATTTGGGAAGTTTGCAGTCATTATGTTTTGAACTTTTTTCTTCTCTCCACTCATTCTGATACTTCCATTACACTAATGGTGTCCCACATCTTGGAGGTTCTGTTATTTTTCTTCATTCTTTTTTTCTGTCTGTTTTTCAGCTTCCATAATCTCTGTCAGTCTATCCTCAAGGTCACTAACTCTTTCTTCTGCAAATTTAAATCTTCTGAGCACCTTTAGTGAATGTTTTATTTTAGTTCTTATAGTTTTTCAACCTCAGAATTTCCATTTGCTTCTTGTCTTTATAATTTCTCTTTCTTGCTATTTCACATTTGATATGCATTGTCATCATACCTTCCTTTAGTTCTTTAGTCATTCTTTCCTTTAGTTCTGTCAACACGTATGTAATGGCTACTTTGAAATTTTTTTTAAAAAATCTGACATCTAGTCGCTTTTATAGTTTATGGTGCCTGCTTTTTTTCCTGAGTCATATATTCCCGAATCTCTGTATGCCTTGTAATTTTTTGTTGAAAACTGTAAATTTTAGATAATATTTTGCAGCAACTCTAGGAACTGTAGGTCCCCACTCCCACCACCCAGTGCTTGTTACTTGCTTATTTGTTTATTGATAGGCTGGATTATTTTAATGCAGTCTGTTTTTATCCTAGGCTTCCCTGGTGACTCTGGTAAAGAATCTGTCTGCCAGTGCAGGAGACTCAGGTTTGATCCCTGGGTTGGGAAAATCCCCTGGAGAAGAAAATGGCAACCCATTCCAGTATTCTTGCCTGGGGAAATCCCAAGCACAAAGGAGCCTGGTGGGCTACAGTCCATGGGTTCACAAAAGAGTCAGACATGGCTTCGCGCTTAAACAACAATGATTTTATCCCACAGTGTTAAGCTGCTGATGTTGCCCCTCAAAGAGGTACAACTTTGGGGACATTCAGAGTCACTCTTTCTCCGAGTACACGCAGCTGTTAAACTCTACTAATTGCTGACTGATTATTATTTTCAATAATGCCCTGGGGAACTAGTTCCTGTACAAATGTGTTAGTTGCTCAGTCATGTCTGACTCTTTGCAACCCCATGGACTGTAACCCGCCAGGCTCCTCTGTCCATGGACTGGTCTGGAGTGGGTTGCCATTTCCTTCTCCAGGGGATCTTCCTGACCCAGGGATTGAATCTGTGTCTCCTACATTGGCAGGTAGATTCTTTACCACTGAGCCTCCAGGGAAGTGAACATGAATTTTGTCTCCTTTGAAGGAGCAGTTTCTGATGTCAGTGTCTGATACTTGTTTTGACTCCAGGAGGGCTTACAGCTATTTTATTCTCTTTTCTCTCCTAAAAACTGGCCAGCCTCAGTCTTGGCTGTATCGTCATTAGATTGATAAATCAGATCTCCTACCAGTTGCCTTTTACTGCTGCTGCTGTTCACTTGCTCAGTCGTGTCTGACTCTTTGTGACCCCATGGACTGCAGCAGGCCAGCTTTCCTGTCCTTCAATTCACTGTCTCCCAGAGTTTGCTCAAACTCATGTCCATTGAGTCAGTGATGCCATCCAACCATCTCATCCCCTGGCGCCCCCTTCTTCTCCTGCCCTTAATCTTTCTCAGCCTTTCACTACCTGTCTGCTGTTCCTAAGAGTACCTTTAGGCTTAACTTTTTCATTTTCTGTTGCAAATGAAGTCTGTTCCTTTGAGAAGAGGTTAGGAGCTCTCTGGTTCATGGCCTGCCTCTCCCCCTAGGAAAACTCTCTGAGTCAGGGCATTGGAGTTGGGCATGGGGACAATGAGGTCTTCTTAACTTGCTTCTTCTGGGAAACTGGGGGAAGGGTTATCAGGGCCCTAGTATTTCCAGCATGCCAGTCCCAAGGTAGAGCTTCGGCTCCACAAATGAGGGTTGGGCAGAAGGGATCCCTTACCTCTTGACTGCACTGACTCAGGACTTAGCCTCAGCAATAGGCAGATAAGGGCGGAGTGAAAATGCTGAAGTCCTGCTAGTCTGAGGGCCTGGGAAAAAAGGAAGCCTTGTCTTCTGGGCTGGAGTGGAGTCTTTGCATCACTGATTTGGGAAGAGAGTGGAAGGGTGTGTCTGGTCCAAATACCACAGACTTGCCTTTCTTTATTTTTTAATTAATTAATTTTTTTATTAAAGTATAATTGCTTTACAGAATTTTGCTGTTTTCTGTCGAACCTCAACATGAATCAGCCACAGGTATACATATATCCCCTCCCTTTTGAACTTCCCTCCCGTCTCCCTCCCCATTCCACCCCTCTAGGTTGATACAGAGCCCCTGTTTGAGTTTCCTGAGCCATACAGCGAATTCCTATTGGCGATTTATTATACATATGGTAATGTAAGTTTCCGTGTTACTCTTTCCATACATCTCACTCTCTCCTCCCCTCTCCCCTAATTTTTTTTTAACTTGCATTTTCTTTTTTTTTTTTTAATTAATTTATTATTATTTTGGGCTGTGCTGAGTCTTTGTTGCTGTCTGGGCTCTTCTCTAGTTGTGGTGAGGGGGGACTGCTCTCTAGTTATTGTGCTCAGGCTTCTCGTTGCCGTGGTTTCTCTTGTAGTTGGGCTTCAATAGTTGTGGCACATGGACTCAGTCATTATGGCTTCCAGGTTCTAGAGCATGGGTTCAATAGTTGTGGCATGTAGGCTTAGTTACTCCGTGGCATGTGGGATCTTGGATCCATCCCTGGATCAGGGATCGGACCTGGGTCTCCTGTGTTGGCAGACGGACTATTTACTTCTGAGCCACTAGGGAAGCCCCTAACCTAGATTTTCTTGAGTAGATATATATTTTTTTTTCTGTTTGCCCTTTGCCGTTAGGATCATTTCCAGAGGTTTTGAATGGTCTATTTTGGTTTGTTTCTTTGCTGTTTGTGATGATAAACAGTATTGACCATTTCACTGGGGAACAAGTCAACAGACCATCTCATGCTGCCATGCAAGAACACTGGAGTGGGTTGCCATTTCCTCCTCCAATGCATGAAAGTGAAAAGTGAAAATGAAGTCGCTCAGTCCTGTCCGACTCTTAGTGACCCCATGGACTGCAGCCCACCAGGCTCCTCCGTCCATGGGATTTTCCAGGCAAGAGTACTGGAGTGGGGTTCCATTGCCTTCTCCCCATGCTATCATAACAGAAATTAATCTCAGAAATCTTCAAAATTTTTAATTGAATTTTCAACTTCTTAACTAGCTGCATTGTTTTTGTATAAGCATGATGCATAGCTCATATACATTTCAGACTTTCTACCCATCAAAGTTGTTTTACATTATCCATAATTGCAACTTTCCTCAGGGCCTTTGTACTATCTGTTATTTCTGCCTAGAAAGAAAACCCTTTCCCCAGATATTTGCATAATGTACTCTCTTTCCTCCTCCAGATGATTGCTCAAGAATTATCTTTTTAGCAAGGCTTTCTTTCACCACCCTATTTAACATTGACTTCTCCACCCCCAATCTTATTTGCCTTTTGCATTATTGTTATTTGGTCAGGGACTTCAACAAGAAAACCTCTTCTGTTCACTGCTGAATTCTTAGAACTTGAAGTGCCCTGAACATAGTAGGCACTAAAAATTTTTTGTTAAAATAATCTTCTTGGTACTTACATGTGTTAAATCATCTAAAGTAGATATAGGATCAATAATAATAACAACAACAACTAATAGCAATGCTTCCTACTCTCTAGACATGGATACTGAGGTACAGGGAAGTTGAATGCAGTCAGCTTATAGTAGAGACAGAATTCGAACCCAGGCTACTTGACTATTAGATTAAATTTCCATTCTTCTCACTTCCAGATACTGTTTTGCTTTCCAGAGCATTAATTCAACTACTTCGACTTAACATGTTAAAAAGACATTTGTTGACACTAGTTAGGTTTATTAAAGTTCTATAATATTCACATTTTCATGATTAAATCTTAAAAATAAAATGCCTTCAGGTTTTTTTTAAAGTAACATTTCTAACAGGAGGTAGAGAGAATTATTTCTTAAAGAAAAGAAATTTGGTGCCTCTCAAAGAATGGCCTATTTGCCCTGCTTATGGGCAACATGCTCTGAATTAAATGAGGTATAATAGCTGTGAAATGTACAATTAGTGCACACTCTTAATTTCTAGGAATTATGGTAATGTAGCTGGGTGTTACATCAACCAATCTCAATGCAAATTATATATAAAAAAAAAAAACCCCAATACTGAAAAGCATCCCTTTAAAGCCAAATTGCAGTAGAAATTTCATGATACATACTAGAACCATACTTAGTGAAATAGAGAAATAGCATATACTGGTATTACTGTCCTACCTAGCAGAAATAAAAATCATAAGATTATACCATGAACTACATAATAAGTATTATCACTGAGTATATATACTGGTGGTGAAATTAGGACTGACTTCTAAGATTTTCTATATATTTGAAATAAATGTATCTTTTTTTGGAGTCAGAAGAGGAGTGGTTAAATGTTAGCACTAGAGAAGCTTGTGTTCATATGGAGAAACCTTAATTGCTAAACATGTAAATAAAGCTGTTTATCTCCATGTTATGGGTGTTTCTGCATATGTAACTACTTTAACAACTTAGAGATTCATTTTATAAGGTACAATTATCATCTGTTACATCTGAAACTTATTACATAGAAAACTTAATGTGCCTGGATGACTATACTTTTCTTTCTTATGTAAAGACTTATGGTGATAGTTTTAGTCTTTACTACTAGAAGAGATGGCAGAGTGTAGACTTTAGGAGCTTGGGCTCAGGCCACACAGCTCAGGTTCAAACCCCAGCTCTATCACTTAGTAGCTATGAGACAGTGTACAAGCTAATCATAAGCTCTGTAGTTCAGCCTCCTTATCCATAAATGGATAATAACGGCTAATAAATGTGATAATAACTCCTGTTTCATAGGGTTGTGGTATGGATTAAATGTGTGAAGCACTTTGAACTATGCCCAGTTATGTAAGTATTTGCTATCATGATTATTACCAAGTTGCAAGCTTCTTTATGGTAGCTTCTTGACCACTACCTTGTGTGCATAGAAAAACACCAGTAAATGATTATAGAATGAATAATGGAATTAACTAATCTGAGGACTAAAATTGAAATGAGAACTACATGGTGACTAAATCAAAAGTTGGAAGATTTTCTGTATTGTCAAGTGTAAAATTTCTGTCAATATTTCTCTTTGGTTCTCTACTAAGAGCTCTGGGGAAGGGAATCCACTTCTAATTTTTTACTGTAAACTCTAGAAATTTTACTGAGGGCACACAAGTAAGCAACAAACTTAGAATGTATATTAGCCAGGACCCTGTATGAAAGTGTTACCAAACTCAGGTTTGGCTGCTTACTGCTCTAAAGCCAGTATATGAGAGACAAGTGTTGGTAGGAAAGGAAATGTTACTTTATTCAGGAGACCAGGAACCTGGGGAGAAGGTGGACTCATGTCCAGAAGTCAACTCCCCACTGTCAGGGAGCAAGAGCTTTTACAGGGGAGTTTTAGGGATGTACAGGTGGATGGAAGGGGCTACATGGAGACAGCAAGTCAGCTCTGACAGTCATCTTGAAATTGGTCAACCAGTGATGTGACCTTGATTTTTTTAAGTACAGTTAATCATTAGTTCTAGGGATGATTTGTTCCTGTTTCTTTGAGTACAGTTCTTGTATTTGTGTGAGATCCAGCAGCTTATGTTGTAGCTACAATCTGGTCATCATGTAGTTAACTTCTTCCACCTGGTGGGATTTTCAGTATCTTCAAAATAGCTCAAAATATCATCTGTAGCCCTTGAGGCTCTAAAGATCCTTGACTTTGTTTAATGGCTAAACTATTATTATTTTGTTATGTTTGACTGTTTTTCTTTGCTTCTGTGTTTTCTCACTTCTCTGATTAAATTTATTCTTTGGCTAAAGTTTTTCTACAGAAAGGGGGCAGGTGGAAGACACTGGGGTGGGGGGTTCTGTCCTGGGAAGGCCCCATAGAATCCTGCTCTGTTACAAAAATAATAGAACCCCAATTCTAAATATTTCATGTAGAAGGAAAAAGAGAGATGTAAGTGCTTATATAGCCATACCACAAGAAAAGAGGCACTGAAGCTGGCTTCAGAATACCTAGAATCAGATGGGTCAGTCTGTCTTCCCAGCTGTTTTTGCATTCATTTTCTCTCTTGGTCACATCCCTTGCTCTTTGCCTCTTGTTCTCTTTCTCTCTTCCATATTGGGTTCATTCTCTCCTGTTGCAGGCAGTTTCTGTGTAGGTAGGAGACATGACTGCCAACAGTTTTAAGCTTACATCCTCAGGTCTTGTTAGAGTGTGGAGAAATCTTATCCAGTATCTCCCATTATAAAAAAATGCTAGGGATGGCTTTCTGCATCTGCTTAGGTATTTTGCCCACCCCTGAATCAATCATCATGTCAGGAAGGAGGATTATGTATTGCAGGTACTGGTCTCCTTCTTTGGGCTATGTTATTATTTTTTTTTTGCTTGTTTATTTGGATAGCTGGATTATTTTAGTAAAGTTTATATTCCTTTACAGTGTTAGCTTCTGATGTTGCTTTTCAAGAAGTATATCTCAGGGTATGTGCACAGTTACTCTCTCTATGATTACAATCAGCTATTAAAATCCACAAATGTCTAGGGGTGAAAGAGAACTGATTCCTCAAAAGCAAGTAGACAGGCAGCCAAGACAGACTGCTGTAGAAATGCTAAGCATTGGCAACAATCTCATTTGTGTCTACTTTGTGAAATAACTTAAGGGACTTAAAAGACTCATTAAATTATGGAATGCAACACTAAGGTAGGACATAGATATTTAACTGAAAATATTCCAAAGCAGGATATCTCAGCTGTCAGTGAGTTATAGATGAAGGATTAATATGATCATCTAGCTTCTTTCACTTCTTTAGTTTCAGTGATTAAAATTATAGTACCCTACTTGGAAAACAGAGCCCAACAGTGTTTCCAAGATCACCTACTACCCCTAATTTTCTATTAAAAAGTAAAATATGCATTATTTTTCCATCAATGCAAAACAGAAAATTAGTGCGTTTAATTTTCTCTAGTTCTTCTGAATCTTCTTGGATTAGCCTGGGTGAGAAAAAAGGTTTGGAATAGTTGTTATGGGAAGCATGGTAAAAATTGATGTATCAAAAGATTCTGAGCCACAGTGAAAGTCATTTGAAACTGGAGCACTTAAATTGGAGGCAATCCCAGACTAATGGCCTTTTAACTCTTTATTAAATTCATGATATTATAGTCACAGTACTAATTAATGTGTATATACATAATATTTCCATTTTCACCAGATCTCTCTCTCTCGTATATATAATGTTTAAATATTGTCTTGGTCCAAAAGTTAGTTCTGGTTCTTTGATAACATGTTTTGGAAAATGAACTTCTGGGCCAGCCCAGTATATACCAGAACTCTTTCCACATAAAAGTTTAAATAATGTCCCTAGTACCTTGGATATTCAAACTCTGCTGCCAAGCACTGTGTGTTTATAGGGCAGTTTATAGATCCTATATAACTGAGTATCTCATGGCTTACAGAAGCTACCTTACGGCGACCTAGTTACTAATTGGATAATAGCTGATCAATTTCCTAGTAAGGCAGAAATATCTTTTATTTGCAATTTAGTATTTAATTAATCTAAATGCTTGATTTTTACTTTAAATTCTCTCAACAATTAAAATCTCACGCCTGGATGGAAAGCAATAAGGAATTTCATATGAAATACATTTTTCTTTTTTATGACAAGTGTCTTAAAATCTGTATCTTTAATTAAAACTGCACTTGAGCCAGCATTCCCACTACCAGGAATAAGCAAATTGTCATGGACTTAGAAAAAAAAAAATCTAGCCACAGGAGTGTGTGTAACAGTGTTGGTTTATACTAGCAAAAAATTAGAAAAAAGCTAAATCTACAATCATAGTAAATTTAAAAATAAAGTGTGGTTTACTCATGAACTAGAATACTATGTAATCAGTAAAAATTATCTTGTGGAAGAACATATAATAATATAAAAAGATATTCTAAATATATCATATGGTTTGCTTTAAATGATATTTGCAAAATAGTACAATCCCATTATTTAAAATGTACATACACACTGTATATGTATGTAAGTGAAGAATGGAGAAGATATATGATACACACCAAAATATTAGTAATCTTATCTAAGTCTAGGTAGTAGAATTATGGATCACTTTCTTTGTGTATCTTTTAAGCTGTTCCTAAATTTTCTATTATAAATACTATATTTATATAAAACAAAGAAATTCATTGGGGCTGCATTGAGTCCTTTAAGAAAACAACTGTCAATGAGCAGATTACTTGTGCTCCTTGTAGTGATTTCTGGGTGACATTATTTAACAATTTTGTCCTGGACTGTATCAAATTCATGGACATATCTGATCTAAATGAAAATTAGCAGAAATTTTCAGAAGAGCCTTGAGGGACATTATTTTTGTGAATAGATGGTTAGCACTCTGGGGACAGACTCTGTGTCCTCTTTTCTATTGTAGATTCCACTGCTGGGCTTACCAGAGCTTTGCCCACACCAGTGCTCAGGTGTTGATTGAATCAATGTTGAATGAACAGTTAAACTCCTTGAAGTCCTGCCTAATTGCCGACAGCGCACTGGTAGGGTCTGCTATGAGATATACATAAACTGTAACCTGCCAAAATGAGAACCCAGAGCTGATTTAGGGGATTATAATTAAGGACACTGTCTTTGCTTTGTTAGCTCTGAATTAGATTTAAAGTAAACAGTGTTGATTCCAGAGTGGAATGCATATAAAGAGTTCACATTTGTCATATCTTATTTGGTATTTTGTAATAAGATTTTAATAGGTCCTCCATTTCAATCTGATTTGCTATGATCCTGTGGGACAACAAAAATCTGGATAAACTGTGAATCTCCTAGAAGAATGGAACAGAGCAGGAAATTGTGATGATTTTAAAGTGACATCCCTTTTGCCTATATTATTGTCCAATTATATGTCAACTGTGGACATATTTTCTTAATTAAATTTACTTTTTATCTGTTGGATATGTGCAGGAGTCCTTGTCCTCAGGCATGCTTTTGCTCTCTCCATCACGTTAGTAATTTGAACCACCCACACAAATTCAGGGAAAGTCCTGTGAATATAGCAAGTCCTTATCCAAGTCCAGTGTATTCTGTTCACCTAGTTTACTGCCTTACCATCTGCCCTTCACTTCTGGAGGACTTGCAATAAAGCAGGAGCCCAAGTAAATGCAGATACCCCACTGCTATCTATTTAACTTTCATTAAGTGAGTTGGTGCAGTGCTCTGGCGCCTTCTCAAAACCAGTCCATCATCTAAGAGTATTTACATAAGACTCTTTGCATTATATTCCGACCTCTGCAACATTAGTATTAACTACTGACATCTGCCAAGTCTGACTGGTAAGTGCTTTACAGTATCAATTCATCCCAAGCAAAAAGCATTTCTGAGTGCAGCAGTGCTCTTGTTAATGCCAATAAGAAGTATCGAGGCTCATATGACACCTAGCAGAAATTAGTACCCACATTCAAAGGAAAGTCTTTGTTATTTCCAGAGTATTATGTGGACTTTATTGAGATGACTGCATCTGACACCTGCTGTAATATAAAATGCAGCTATAATTAGCCAACTGATGCGCACTGCAGTTTAGGTCGAATCCCTTCTGTGGGAATTATGCTTTAAAATATTCAGAACTCCAAGTGGCTCTCATTACATTTAATTTTAACTTAGAATTAGGTGGTCTAGAAAAAAAATTTAGGATTGTAATAGCCCCCTGCTGAATGCCACACAGCAACGTGAAAACCCATAGGGTTTTTTTCCTCCTCTAAATTAAAAAAAAAGAAAAAAAAAATGAGAACAGCAGACTACACTAGAGCCTTCAATGGAAGTCTGGCTTTGCTTAATTGTACTTTTTGCACTCATCAGTCTCTCCTCTTCAGAGCAAGCGACAAAAATTGCCTGAATAGCCAAAGGAAAGTTTCCCACAGTCACTGGCCACAGAAAAACACTATTGTCCTTCCTCACAGTTTGATGGACAACATTTCTATAAATGGGTAGCCAGGCTGTCAATGGTACCCTGGCTGAAAAGGCAAAAGAAGAGAACAGATTCTGCCAATATCTGACAAAGCATGTTAACACATAATCAGGCATTCACTAGTCAGGCAGCTGCCCCTGGGACCTTCATCACACAGGTGCCTTTAAGCCATTTCCTATTCATAGATAAAGGAAACAAGCAGGAGATACCTGGGAAAGGAGCAGTCTATTATGGCTTGCCAAATGTCCATCTTCTGGGCTGTGTGTGTAAAAGTAGAAAGAAGAACAAGGAAACTGTAGTTCCAACTAAAAAATATAAAACAGCGGAACATTTATAAAATCTATCGTTGAAGCTGTGGGGTTTTTTTCCCTTTCCTCTTCTCTTGACTTTTTTTTTGGGGTGGGGGAGGTGTAGATTTTTGTTTGTTTGTATGACATAGCAGCACTCATGTCTAATTACAAAGGTCTTTTGTCATCACTCACTTGTTAAATGTATTTGCCCAAAGCCCCTTCACACATCAGTGCTGAAATACTTACCTGGTACAATAGAGTCACAAAGAATTTACTTTATCACCTTAAGCATTTTTTTTTTTTTTTTACACAGACAAGCACACACACACATTCCGTTTTAAGGTCTGTGATCAATAAGGCAAAAGTGGTTATTAGCTATATGATTATTAGCTATATGGCCCAGAAACTCTGGGCCAACTCCTGAGAAACCACCAAGATAAATACTTCAAGAGAATGATTACCATTGCTCATTTCTTCATAACTGCTTCAACTAACAACATTAATTCCGCACTGTGCTGATCTATCCAGTTAGAGGAAGTATCAGACCTCAATACTCCATTAAGTCAATAGCCCTGTTATCATACATACAGGACATTTTCAAATTAAATTAAATTGAAATTTAGCAAGACATTTTAAATTAAAAATTTGTGATTACTGCCTTAAGGTTGTTAAATATGAATTTCTATTTTATTTCCTCGTTTTCACTTCCATATTCTCACATCTATACTTAAAGTTTGGAGCAGCTATGATGAAAAAAACTAGGAACACAACATAACAAAGTAATTAAATCCTCAGGGACTTTAGATTGGCTAAATATGGCCCTTGGGAATACAGTTCGAAAATGAACACACTGATGACCGTGACTTTTCCACTGAAAGTCCAGGTACATAAAACTCCTGGGAAACAACAAAATCTGTAAACGAAATGCTTTGAGTTAAAGTACTAATTTTTAAACTAATTTCTTGAGTGCTACTTATTATATTTGCTGCTGCTTCTTAAATAGAGTGCATTGCTCACCACAGACAGTTTGGGGAAGTAGTTATTGTTGATAGTTTTTACCCTTAGGGTAGGAAGAGAGAACTTCTACTAAGTGGAATAAAACCAACCAAGGATAATGAACACTTTAGAAATATAACACTGCGTTCTCTGAATTAACATCTATTTTCCTCTTTATTTATTTAATTTCTAGAATACAACTAAAATTATAAGGTTGGCTTTAGTTAATAGTTAACGCGTTGATTTATTAGTTTTATAATCCTTACAAATGTAAAGGCAAGCTTTCCTTAAATTTAATTCAGTTCAATATTTAGTAACTGCTTATATGCAATCATTGCCATTATTTCTATCCTGCCTATTATCTGCTAGGGATGTTATATGTGTTTTATTGTTTAATCTTCATAACAATTCTCTGAGGCAGATATAGTCATCTTCACCATTGAGGCTGCAAGATGCAATAGTCTAACCTTCTGTGTTTCTCTACTAAGTTGTAGGGCTTGAATTGGAACACAGATCTGTCTCCTTCTAAAGATCATGCTTTTTCTATGAAGCCCTGTGCTTGCATGCTAAGTCGTTTTGGTTGTGTCTCGACTCTTTGCAACCCTATGTACTGAAACCCTGGTTCATGTTTTAACTAACAGAACACATTTTTTACTTAGTCATGATTTGAGAACACAATATGTTCTTTTATTAGATAGCATATATATATATTTATGTTTTATTATGCATGTACATGTTTAATCATTCTAAGTTAAATCAACTTCTTGACTTCAGGTAGAATCACCAAAACTTTTCAGACAGTTGAATTAGGATATTATTTATTGTTTTACCTAGGGAAAGAATTTCCATCAGTAACCAAATTTATACTTGAAAAATTGAACCAAAGACTGCTTTTACCTCAGTCACAGTCTATCTCCCCAACCACACAGAAATGCCTTAAAGGTCTAAGAGGAACTCTGTGGGTTGTCAGCTTCCTCAAGATGTTTTTGTGACAAAACATAACCTCTTAGGAATTTCTTCTTTAGGTATATCCTAAAAATTCCAACAACTTAAAGCACTTTTATTCTTTGGTTTAAGCCACCTGATGCTACCCATCAGGTCAAATATAAACATTTTAGCTTGATGTTCAAGTTCATAGAAAACCAATCCCAACCCCTAATCCCACCCTTCATTCCAGCTGAGCAAATCTCATCTCTACTTCTTTCCTCATTCTCTTGTCTGGCCTGTTTGCTTTGTTGCTTTGTTTCTTACTAAAAACACCCTCTTTCCTTCTGTCTATCAATCTAAACCTAATATTCCATGTCCATCTAATGTTAGATATTCTCTAGGGAAATTTTCTCAACTCACTCCACTCAACACTGATCTTTAAATTAATTTCACCTGCCCCATTACATTACTATGTGGCCTGTCACCATTTGCTTGAGTGATATGATAGAATGCTTCATCCTCCATTTGTGTCATGGACGCTAGACCTAAAATTTTTTCCTTTTTCTTTGGGGGCAAATGAAGACTATAAATCCATAGAGAAATGAATGAAGAGTAAAACAGCTGATCCTAATGCTCCATATAATATACTCTCACATTTAGTCTTCAAAGAAAGTTGTCACCCATTGATATCCCTTCTAGTTGTACAGCTGAGAAAGGAATCCACCCTCCAATCTGGCTTGAACAGAGGAGTCAGAAGAGTTGCCGTCTCCAGTCTTTTATAGGTCGCTGTAGAACTACTGAACGTGCTAAATATTTTTGGTTTTTCTCCTTCTGAGCAGGTGAGAGGATTACCCATGACCCTGTTTGAAGTTAGTATGGCCATGTGGTTTGCTTTTGTCAACAAATGTGATTAGAAGTGACAAATATCATTTATAGGGAGACGCTTGAATAGCTTGTGCTGTTTGCCGTTTTACTTTTTCTGCAGTGATTGTGAAAGAATGGAGGTAGAGCCCTTCCCTCAGCCGGGGTCTCTAAATGAGGATAATATATAGCAGTCTCCAGCCAACTCATGCAACAAGAGACTAAACACACTTGTCTTGTTTTAAACAACTAAGTTTTATTATTGCAGCATAGCTTACTCTATGCTCCCTGATGTAACAGCTTACTAAAGTCAAGATGCAGCTCAGAATTCCGTGATGAGAATAAGACTGAAAGAACAGAATGAGTGTCTAAATTAAAGCATCTACAAACAGGAACCAGAAGTATGTAAGATTAGTCATTTCATTTCCTAAACTGGTAGGTGAAGAATCAAGCTCAACAGATCCTTAAACATCTTGTTGTTGAGTTGTTTATAATTTCTTTCCTTTCTCCTTTTTGGTATCCATTTTGCCTTTGAACTCTGCACATTATTTTGAAATCACTGACTCCACTAAAATCTTAATCACCACAAACTTCAGTGATAGATTTCTATAACTTTTATGTATATAATTATTCTGATTGAATATTAAAATATCATTAGTGTCCTTGTAGGTCTAGCTACAAAACAATATGCATATTTTGGCATTATTTTGCTGTTGGTGTTGTCCAGAAGTCAAAATAAGAAATCACAGATCTGGCTTTACTAATTGACTTAAGAGTAGCTTTCACCTAGTTATGGCATAAATACACATTTAAAAATATTTATTGTTTTCTTATGTGTGTTTCAAAAAAGGAAAATATATAAAAAGTCTCAAATATGAAGTATGAGAAGATACTGAGTCTACTTATTTTGTTTTTACTTTTATTCTTTTTTATATACCAATATACTGACAGATACATTCTCCTATGAATACATTCTTCACCACACAGAAGTACTGTATAGTTATGAATAATGAAATGATTAAAAAGTATAATGAAAGAACAGTACAACTGTTTTTTTATTTCTCACTCTTGAGGACTCATTGCAATATTTCCTGCTCCATATTAAGTTTGAGAGCTTCTGAGAAGTATTCTTAGAATTCCGATCTTTTGGAAAGAATAATGATTCAATTAGAGTTTTTTAAATCATGATGATTACTTTATGATAATGATCTTATATGGCTAAGATGTTACACTTATATTGCACTTAGATACAGCCTTTCATTTTAGCAAGTTCTAAGAACCATCCATGATTTTATTATGTACCCAAATTTTACAAATTTTTAATCTAAGAATCTCTTCTTTCTCTGTTGATATAAGGATGTTATTTGATAAAGTACAGTGATAACCAGTACCAGCTGAAAAAACATACAAAATGAAAAATAGAAGTATTTACAAGCAAACCAGAAATCCCCATTTGTAGTCTAAATAATCCACTTTAGAATGATCTCAGAAACCTGTGTTTCAGAGGTAGTTGGCAATTCCCTGATGTTTCATTGGAGAAATCAAGACTTTAATAACACATATAGCATTAAGGCATTAGTTTCTTCCCATAGTAGAGGAAGGGAACTAAGGCTATGTTCTAACATCACTATTTCTAACAATATCCTGCTAGCTAAAGATTGAAGCTAGCCAAATTGCTGATCATTTTATTCATTTGAGTAGCAAGACATGAATAGAAATAACATTAAAGTGAATTGCTTGTTAGAGTGATTATAGAAAAAAAGTTCATTTTGTAAAACGATAACTTTAACCATTTTACTCCTTTCGCCACCATGGCATTGCACAGAACTGGAGGGAGGCGGCAGGTTAGGGTGTATGTCATAGGGTCAGCACTGGCAATTCTTGCTCGTTCAAGGAAGCTATCAGTTAACAGGCCAGAGAAGGCTTAACGGAAAAAATGAGTCTTAAGCTGAGTCTTGAAAAATAGGTGAGATTTCAGTTGGTATAGATAAGACTAGTCAAATAGACAAAATGAATGCAAGGAAGCAATATGGGTGGCAAGAAACTGAGTATACTGTAGTAATTGCAGACCACTTCTTTAAGTATGAATATAGGATGTTTGAGGTCAGCAGTGTCAGAATTTTAGCATTTGTTAATGATGCTGATGAAGGTTTTGGCAGGGAGAGGTGTATTTAAGTATAGTGAAGCTGTCCTCCTTTGAGAGTTGAATCAAGTTCATAGAGGAAGCAGAAAGGAATGGTATGAGGAGTTTAGACTTGGAAATAAAAAAGTACCTTTCCCTTTGAAATAGGAATCATCCTTCTTTTGTTGTTGTTGTCCAGTCACTGTTGTGTCCGACTCTTTGCAACTCCATGGACTGCAGCACGCCAGGCTCCTCTGTCTAAGAAAGAATTCCTAGGGTCATAATATCTATTCTGTATTTCCCCTCTCTTCTTGAATGGTATTTTCTTTAGGACATACATCCTATAGTATCTTAGCCTTTAGACCTATCTTTCCATCAGTATGTATATTCATTTAGACATTTTCTGAGCACCTACTATGTGCCGGGAACTGTGCTGGGCACGGTGCATACAAAGATCAGCCAGCTACATCATTTTTGGCATACAATTGCCCAAGCACAGTGCCTGGCACGTGGTTGATACTCAATAAAATTTTGCTGCTTTAAGGTGGGAATAAGGAAAAACGAGAAAGCCCAATCGATTATCTGTAAATTTCTCTGTAAAGTAGGATGATTATTATCAGGTGAAAATGGAATGGATAAGCAGTGAATGAGATGTGTGAGCAGAGAGATGCGAAGCACCTGCTAAGGGAAGTGTGCTGGGGAATAAATGGGAGATCAATATCAAGACTGTCAAGCAGCAATGAGAAGCCAGCTGGAGTAGCACAGATTGATTTTGCAGTGGGCCAGGGGTATACATAGTGGTATGACTTTCTCCAAGAATACTATTTTAACAAAATTCTCTGTAGTATAGGAGAAGACTCAGGGAAACACACAGGGGTAGGGTGGTGCCTGACGGTGAGGGCTGGCATGGCACAAAGATAGGAGTGTAAGGAATGCAAAGTAGAGTTTCTCACTTTGCTAAAGGCAGGCCCCTCTCTTCCACACAACTTGATTTGGGATCACACGATATTTCCCTCATAGTCTTAAACCATAAACAATTGCTTTATTCTAAACTGACTACTCTAAAATTTCCCTCCCACATGACTTCTGATATAGTTGTACCATCAGTAAACCTGTTTTAGAATTGTTTTATTTATATCAGAATCTCCATAGAAGTATCCTCTTATGATAGTTTCCTATCTTAAAGTTTCATAAAACTGTGAATGAAGTTGAATGCAAGATGTTTTAAAATTAACATTACATAAACATATTTACCTTTCCATTGTGAGATTTTGGAAATTCCATACAATAAATCCTATAAATCCTTGTTTTGAATAAATGGGAGACCCTTTCAGAGGACATTAAATCTGTTCAAATTAAAGAACAGCCTCTACTGATTTAGCTGCTATCATGTTCATTTATGCTGCTGGTCATCTAGTCAAATTTATGTATTCCATGTGTCTGAATCAGGCTTCCCTGGTAGCTCAGCTGGTGAAGAATCTGCTTGCAATGCAGGAGACCCTGGTGCGATTCCTGGGTCAGGAAGATCCCCTGGAGGAGGGCATGGCAACCTACTCCAGTATTCTTGCCTGGAGAATCCCCATGGGCTACAGTCCATGGGGTCGCAAAGAGTCAGACATGACTGAGCAACTAAGCACAGCATATATGTGTCTGAATATTTGAAGTGACTAAGAAAATATGACAAGATGGTATTCATTAGCTTATTAAAAAATATGATTGAATACCTCACGGTTCCAAAGCCCATGGCAGAATCGATATTTTTTATTTTAAGCCAATTTTCTGACACTAGGATTTTCCTCCGTTTAGGTGGGTTCCTAGTCTCTGATGGAAAGAAGTTGACCGACTCTGGTTGTTCTCAATTCCTGTCTTAAGGAAGCCAGGTCAGTGGTTAATATAAACTGTTATGTAGTAGTCAAGAAAATAACATTCAGAAGGATAAGAACTCATGAAACTCTTCAAGTATAGGGAGTATCTTTTCCATCGGGAACCCTCAAATTCTCGGGATAGGACTGGACTCATACCAGACACTCAAATATGTGTGTGCCTAGGCTCCATGCAACCCAAGGAGTCTGTATCTGGCTTGTTCTCAGTTACATCTCCATTACCTATTGAAGTATCAGACATACAATTGGTGTTGAGAAGGAAGGAAGCCAGGAGGTCCAGGAATCAGTTCAGTCACTCAGTTGTGTCCGACTCTGCGACTCCATGGACTGTAGCATGCCGGGCTTCCCTGTCCATCACCAACTCCCGGAGCTTGCTCAAACTCATGTCCATTGAGTCAGTGATGCCATCCACCCATCTCAGAAATGGTCCAGAGATGGTTACTTTCAATTCTAAGTAATACCATTCTCTTAGGCAGTATCTTAATGGATCAGGCACTGAACAAAACATCTGCACTTTAACAACTATCTTAATAATAGCGCATGTTATTAAACACCAAAGAACTTTTGGAACTACTCACATTAAAAAAATTTAGAAAATTGCGTTCAAATTATAGGCAATCTACATAGGAAATCACTTGCAGTTAATGTGTTGCTTAATAGGCATATGTTTCTTCCTGTAAATTTTGGTATTTTCTTTGCCCATGATTTAACTAATTCACCTTTTAAAGAAACCTATTGTAAAACTGTATTTTAAATCTCAATAGTTTTAGCTTTTCGGGGGGGCGGGGGTGGAAAGATGCTGCTTCTGGGGTATAAGAAGAGGAAATAAAACCAGGTTAAAGAGTTTCGTTTATTATCATCACTGTAGTAGTTCAAAGCAAAACTAAGAAGATAATACCATTTTTATTATCTTCAGGGAAATTTTCCAAGTGTTTTGGAACCCCATCTGTATTAACAAATATAAATTAGATGAAATTGACCGAAAAGAGAGCTCTCTAAATGAGAGTTCAAAAGATGAATTACATGACCCTTCACTTATTGATAATAACAATAATTTACCTTACTATTTTATAGTTTACAATGTACTTTCACATACTTTGTCTCAATTGATTTGAGCAACTTGTAAGTTAAGTCATGCAGCTAACACCAGCCCATTGATTTTTTTCTATTTCCTTGATTATTCAAGCAATTCATAGTCATTGTAGATAATTTAAATACAGGAAAATACATAGAAAAGATCACTCTAAACCAATCATAGTCAATATTTTGGTGAATTTCCTTTCAGTCTTTTTTTTCTAGGTGCTATTCCAGTATGGAGCTAACACTCCATGCTGCTGGTGCTGCTGGTGCTGCTGCTGCCGCCAAGTCGCTTCAGTCGTGTCCGACTCTGCGACCCCAGAGACGGCAGCCCACCAGGCTCCCCCGTCCCTGGGATTCTCCAGGCAAGAACTCTGGAGTGGGTTGCCATTTCCTTCTCCAATGCATGAAAGTGAAGTCGCCCAGTTGTGTCGGACTCTTAACGACTAGTTTATTATTCCATTGTTTTCTTTTGACATTGTAACAGCCATTTCCCATTTCCTCTGAGTCTTTAAATATCATTTAAACAACTGCATAAGACAATTCTAATTTTTAAACATGTATACATAAAAGATATTTTGGATATCTTTATGCTCAAAACATTTTTTTGTGTGTTTCAGGGTACTTTCTCAGGGCAGATTACAAGATTACATTTATCAAATACTAGAAGCAGGCACAGGATCAGAAGGGGTTTGATTTGATGTAGCTAATCTTACTGCCTTTGAGAACAATTCTAATTTTACAGTCCTTAAAAATCTATAGAAAGTTTTCTTTGCATCTTTTTAAAATGTTAGAGACAGAAGCCCTCAAATCACTCTTTTCATTATGTTCTCTGATGAAGAAAAAAAAATCTAAGTTGTTATATTAATAGAATGAGGTATTTAAAGAATATTATTAATTTTGAGTATCATTCCCTTTAAAAAGATGAATAGCCAACTTTACTGATAACTCACTATGTGCATGGCATAGTGTTCTAGCATTTTATATGCGTTCATTCAATATAAGATAATTGCATGATTGAGAAAAAAGAAAAGTAATTCATTTCAACTAGGCATGAGAAACCAGTTTATTAACATGGTAAGTAGGTTTAGGTTTCCCTTAAATAAATGTAGAATATAAGAAAAGCTGCTGCTAGTCAATCAATAGATATACCAATAGACACTTTCTGATCTTGAGAAATGTTGTAGAATCTCTCAGAGGCAATTAAAAATGGAAGAGGGAAACAATTGGGAGGAGGAATGAGTGACGTGTACTTTTCATTTCTTTCTTTATAAAGTAATAGATGGCTGAAAAAGAAAGATTAGGATGTGAATACTAGTGGGAATCAAAGAAAGGAATATAGTCACATAACTTGAGAAAAATGTTTAAAAGAACATAGTAGACTGATTGTATGTACTAGCCACTTGCCTGAGAAAATTTTTCTATTATCTAATTTCATGCTCACAACTCTATAAAGTAGGTGAAATTATCCCCATACAATCCAAGGGAGAAACTAACCAGCAAATGCTTGAAAGAGTATAGAAGTCTAGGTTAGAAATGTTAAATAAATACATTTAATATTTTCAAAGAGAAAAATAAAATCAGCAAAACACAGGTGTTGAAACACACACATTAACCTAGTAAAGCAAATAACCAAAAAAATCTTAGAAATAAAAACTACATTTTAAATTTAAAAATCTCAGCAGATGGGCTAAATGGCAGACAAAATACAGATGAAAAGCAAATTAGTGAACAGGAAGATGGAACTGAGGAATATTCCCAGAACCAAGCTATTAAAAGACATAAAATATACAAGAAATTTTAAAAGATGCTTGCTGCTGCTAAGTCGCTTCAGTCGTGTCCGACTCTGTGTGATCCCATAGACAGCAGCCCACCAGGCTTCCCCGTCCCTGGGATCCTCCAGGCAAGAATACTGGAGTGGGTTGCCATTTTAGGACGTGTATTTTCAGGAAGAAAGACTAGAGAGAATGGGCATTATCTGAACCGAAAGTAACTATCAATGTGGGAGAAAAAAAATTTTTTAAAGACCTATGTCTTCGTAATTTAAAAGCTTTTCTAATGCTGCTGCTAAGTCACTTCAATCGTGTCTGACTCTGTGTGACCCCATAGACGGCAGCCCACCAGGCTCCACCATCCCTGGGATTCTCCAGGCAAGAACACTGGAGCGGGTTGCCATTTCCTTCTCCAATGCATGAAAGTGAAAAGTGAAAGGGAAGTCGCTCAGTCGTGTCCAACTCTTCGCAACCCCATGGACTGCAGCCCAACAGGCTCTTCCGTCCATGGGATTTTCCAGGCAAGAGTGCTGGAATGGGGTGCCATTGCCTTCTCTGTTTTCTAATGCTAAACAACATTAATTAAAAAGAAAAAAACTCATATAAAAACTCATGGTGATACTTGTGAAAAGTAAAAAACATCATTAAGCTTCCATAAAGAAAACACAGAACACTATAAGGAATGAGAAAATATTGTCGTTGGATTTCTGATCCGTAACAATAGTTCTAGAAAAAAGTCCAAAAAAAACCCCACAAAACTTTCAAAGCACTGAGGGGGGTAAAATAAACCTTTGAACATAGAAATCTGATAATTCAAACTGTCAGTCAAGAGTGATGACAAAGACATTTTCAGATACAAGAATATAGAAACTTTAACCCCCACAGAGCCTTGCTTTAAGATATTTGGAGAAGTAGACTTGTAGTTGAAGCAAACTTGGTATCAGAAATGCTCTTTAAATGGTGTTAAATCAAAGGCATGAACTTGGACATGAATTTGAGCAAACTCTAGGAAAGAGTGGACGACAGAGGAGCCTGACTTCCTGCAGTCCATGGAGCTGCAAAGAATCGGACATGACTTAGCAACTGAACAACAACAACCAAAATCAAAGTCAGGGAATGAACTTTTTAGAACAGTAGGAAATTAGAGGTAGAGCTGTTGTCTGGGACATCCAGGCACTGTGTTTTGCCTAACACCCTCTTTCTACTCTTAGGAGAATGTAGCCCTGCTGGTTCTACTGGCTGAGCTGGAACTTAGCTTTCTCCATTCTGGAGGATGTTACTTTGGAGAATCCGAACCACTGCCTGACCGCTAAGAGAACCAAAAGGTCAATAAAAGCTGTGATAGGTCTCTACTTCTGACCAAGATGGAGTAACAGGGTTCAGATCTATCCTGCCAAGTAATTACCTAGAAAAGAAATAAAAAGCAGAAAAAAGCAGCAGATACTTTCAGATGTTGGACAGTAGGAATCATAGGACTGTGATCTGTAAAAGAAAGGAAGCAAGCAAGTTGAGCCCTACAATTGCACCAGTTTACTAGGCAGTAACTAGATAGTTTCTATATATTTTTTTTTAATAATTTTTACTTTATTTTATTTTTGGCTGTGCTGGGTGTTTGTTGCTTCGTGGGCTTTTCTCCAATTGTGGTGACGGGGGCTTCTCTCTAGTCGCGGTGCTCCAGTTTCTCAATGTGGTGGCCTCTCTCGTTGTGGTAAGGACGTGCTGGTTTCTGTAGCTGTAGCACATGGGCTCAGTACTTGCAACTTTCGGGCTCTAGAGAACAGGTTCAGTAGCTGGTGGCACATGGGCTTAGTTGCTCCGTGGTATGTGGGATCTTCCTGGACCAAGGATCAAACTGTCTGCTGCATTGGCAGGTGGATTCTTTCCCACTGAGCCACCAGGGAAGCCCTAGACAGTTTCTAGTCTGCAGCATAGGAAGGTGGGATGCAAATAAGTCTAATTATTTCACTGGGTTGAAGAGACAATGAGCAGCATTTGGGGAGGAAAGGAAGCTAGAGTTTGTAGGATGGAAAACCAGAGAAAAGGAAGTTCTGCAGAGGAGAGTTCTGGAGATCTACAGATCTTTGGCTGAGTATTGATCCAGGTACATGTGAGAGAGAACTACCCAAGTTTTAAAAGTATTAGAGCACAGGATAGATAGTAATAGAACACAGGGCTCACACAGGAATGTAAATACAATAGTTTGTGTTCTCACAGCATGAGTGGAAAGCTCTTGCAATATAAGAGGTCTTGATTAGAATACTCAGAATGGGTATATCATAGTTGTGAGGCTGTTAGCCCTGGCCTAAGGCTGCTCTGGACATGCCAAGACAGAGTTTAAAGACAAGCCTCAAAAACATTCAACTTGTTATATGTACCTTAACTGCATATCAAAATCAAATCCTAATTAAATGGATGCTTCAAAATCCAGAAACCAACAGTGTAAAATTTACAGTGTATGGCAATCAAAAAATCAGGAAAATGACCCATAGCCATAATAAAAATCATTCAGTAGGAACATATTCAGAAATAAGAGATGATGTAACTAACCAATGAAGATATTAAAATAATGTCAACTTTTAAAACATAAAAGTAAGTGGTTTAACTAGCAAAATCTACTTTATTTGGGAATAACAGAGAAATTGTAATTTGGGACATGGCAATTCATAGGCAAGTCCAGAGAACAAAGAAAAAGCATCCTTTTGTATACAGGAAAGGAGGAAGATGGGAGGGGCTGTTTTGAGTTAAAGCTCATTGGAGGAGAACGAGAGTTCAGGATTGTGGCAGCATATTATTGGTTGAGTTGCCAGGGATTTTATTGGCCGGCTGTTGCTGGGCAAGGAAATATCTTCCTTCTTTCTGTTGGGGTATGTAAAATAAGCTTCCTGCTGAGGTATGTTGCAAGGAGTGGTATCTGTGTGAGAGCTCCCCATTCAGGGTTTCATGACTCAATTTTGAATGAAGTTTCCCTTAATTCATTTTCATATTTCACCCTTTTGGCCTTTCCTCTAAAGCATCACTAATCAAGAGTCAGGTTTTCCATATTTAGTGGTTTTATTCATTTGATGCCAGAAAGAACCTTTCCTGGTTGTCATATCCTACTTTGGAGGGAAAGGATACCCTCCACACTTGAGTAACAAGAAAGGGTAGGAGAGAGAACTCTCAGGCATTTCTTATCAAAAGTCTGTATCTTATAGAGGTCATGTTGGAGATCATCTTGAAGCATTGAGCTAGCATCACCTTATTAGTACATTGTTTCTATAAGGGTTTGACAAGCAGTAGGTACAAAACTTAAAAACAATTATGCAAAGCAAAATTAAAAGTTTATGACAAATCCAGAGTATACTATGGTTCTAAACCAGGACTCTAGACTTGAAGGCAGCCAACTGAAAACTGAAAAAAATCAAAGGACCATGGAGAGTTGGGTTATATTTGTTGTAACCAGTGCACTATTCTCTGATCTTGGGTTTCTGCCCCTCCAGGGGCATCTATCCATGTGCAACAGGTAGTATTTGTTATTACACAAATGCTTCCTTGTTCACAAATCAGGTAATCAAGAGCTGTGTGATCATCTGAAAATATTTTAGCCAACAAGTCAAGTAATTTTTGTTGGGTCATTTTTGCTTTGGATAGGGAATCAGACAGCTCTCCTAATATTAGGGAAAGATTTCTGATAATGCATTCACTGGCACTTACTGCAACCCAAGGGAGAAACACTCTCCCTCCAGAGGCAACCTGGAGTCACGAAGCCTCCTAGAAGTTTCCATTTAAGGGAGCCACAGAGGCTTAACAGGGTGGGACAGTAAGAGACTTCTGACTTGTTATGTATGTTAACAGAGACAATTAAATGTCCTAATAAGCACTGGCCTCCAGTTCACCAGTTATATAAACATTCATATGCCCATGGGAAATGCTGTTCACCGAAGACAAAAAGGAAACCAGCTGGAGTTCAGAGAACCCTAGCTAAGATCTAGTTATTGATAGATCCATTAGCTGGAATTTCTCAATTAACCTTTTAAGCCAAAGATCAGAGGAAATGGGATGACATTCTGTGAGATGCCATTCCATTCTAAAAGATCCTTTCTGGAAGCCTTGTAAAGAAGAGTTAGCCTATTTGTATTTCCCTTGGATGCAGGGGGGACACATCATGTTTAGATAAAGGAAAGATGTTGGGGAACAACAGTCATGTAATTAACAAGGGTGGTGGTGTTTAGTTGAGCTAGTAGGGTTATGACTGGGGAAAGATTAAAACAAGCTTTGATCATAACAGCCTAACCCAGTAGCTAACATCCATAGGCTCACAGGTATAATTGGCAATGGCATTTGGGACTAAAGAGAAATTGGCTACATGTAAGACCAAGTGGTCTATGCCATAGTGAACAGAGTTTCTGGTGACTGATCTCACATTCAGGAAGATTCCTCTCTTTTGAAGTAGATTGGGAAAATGGATAAGAGCATTGTCTTTCCAAGAAAGAAAGGGAGAAAATAAGCTAAGAAGCAATAGTGAGGAAAAAATGTATGCAGATCTGGTATGGTCACCTTGGAAGAGCCGCCTCCTTCAGCTGTTGTCTGCTTCAATTCCCAGAAATCTTTATTTTCAGGTCAGCAGATGGTATACAGGCTCAGTCAAGGTTTGGTGCTCTCTTTGGATGTGACATATGAGTCCACACCCAGGAGTGTAGCAGCATAAGGATTGGTTATCAGTATCCCACAGGGGTCTTTCCACTGGGAAAATTGAAGAGAATTTTTCTGGAGGTGTCTTTTCCTGTAGATGAAACCTCTAGGCTGCAAAATGTGGTATTTGAGGTCTTCATCTCTTGGGAGCATGGTGTGGAAAGATTGTTCTGCTAGAGCCTGGTTATTTTTAGTGCATGTAATTAGACCTTTGCAATATTAAAGTCTATCTCCTCTTATTAGTTGTGGACCAGAAGAGGCAGGAGCTAGATGCTTGGGGCACCCAGCAATTATCTCAAAGGGTGGGAGTTTATGGGTTCCAAAGAGGGTAGAGCTGAGATTTAGAAGGACCAGTAGCAATGCCTTTGGTCAACGTGTTTGGAGGGTTTCTACAAATTTGGCCAACTGCATTTTGATGACATCATTAGTTCTTTCATTGAGTCCTAAAGACTAATTTAAGAATGATGATAAGTGCAGTGGAAAGTGCTATAGAACTGGCCAAACAACACAGACCTGAAATAATATTTGACCAGTAAAATTGATTCACCAGTCATCAAGAAGGGTTCCCCAGCTAGGGATAATCTTTTATGATAGTATTTTAGCCACCAGAGTGGTAGTAGCTTATCTACATGGAAAAATTAACACCAAGTGGAAAAACAACCCATGACTAAATCATATATTTATATCCCTGAGACAAGCTGAATAAAATCCATTTGCCAAACTTCAAATGGCCCATTTGGCAATTTATTCAGCAGCAGCGTGGACATGTTTCCCTGGATTATATTTTGGGCAGGCAGAGCAAGCAAAGTAGGCACTCCTTCCAGCCTTATTAATATTTCCACATCAGTACTGATTCATAAATGTCATCACTTTATCCACAGACTAATGGTTTAATGTATGTGCAATGATCAGTAATGAGAATCTTAGAGCTAGGAGTTGGACACGACTGAGCAACTTCACTTTCACCTTTCACTTTCATGCACTGGCGAAGGAAATGGCAACCCACTCCAGTGTTCTTGTCTGGAGAATCCCAGGGACAGTGGAGCCTGGTGGGCTGCCATCTATGGGGTCACACAGGGTCGGACATGACTGAAGCGACTTAGCAGCAGCAGCTGCAGCAGCAGCAGAGTCTCTGGAAAGACTGGGTTAGTATTTGCCTCAAATCAGAGTTCTCTTTTTATTAGATTTCCAATAATTTTTTTTTCTTTTCTGGGGCTGACTTTTGGGCATGAAAGTGAAAGTGTTAGTCGCTCAGTTGTGTCCAACTCTTTGCGATTCCATGGACTGTTGCCTGCCAGGCTCCTCTGTCCATGGAATTCTCCAGGCAAGAATACTGAAGTGGGTAGTCAATCCCTCTTCCAGGGGATCTTCCTGATCCAGGGATCAAACCAAGGTCTCTGAGTCACTAGAGAAGCCCCTGGTCAAATTTTCTAGATTATCTAGAAACATCCCTTTGGGCCATAATAGAGTTTTGTTGTTGGTTCCTTTGAGAGCAGAATGCTTGGTGGAAATATCAGTGAAGTGGTTTCCTTTAGCTTCCAGGGAGTTAAGTTTGGAATGCCTAGGGACCTTAATAATAGCCAAAATGCCTAGTAAGATAGTGGCATCTAATAAGTTATGGACACAAGAGCATTTTTTTTTTCATTTTATTCCCATTAGAAATGAGGTTGAAAGCTGTTTCCATAGCATTCTGAAGCCATGGGCTAATCCAAAGGCATACAGACTACTGGAATAAACATGTCTTTGCCCAGGGCTAGAATACAAGCTCTGGAGAAGGCAATGGCAACCCACTCCAGTACTCTTGCCTGGAAAATCCCATGGACGGAGGAGCCTGGTAGGCTGCAGTCCATGGGGTCACTAGGAGTAGGACACGACTGAGCGACTTCACTGTCACTTTTCACTTTCATGCATTGGAGAAGGAAATGGCAACCTACTCCAGTGTTCTTGTCTGGAGAATCCCGGGGACGGGGGAGCCTGGTGGGCTGCCGTCTATGGGGTCGCACAGAGTCGGACACGACTGAAGTGATTTAGCAGCAGCAGCAGCAGAATGCAAGCTCAAGTGAGAATATATGATTCAGCCTATTGGGCCGAGATAGCCAAAGGCAAAGATGCTGCCTCTGTGACTTCAAAAGTAATTGCATCAACATATCCAGCTCGAAGTTCACCATTTTTATCCTTTAAATACAGAGCATTGGTAAACCATGAGAACTCAGCATTGGTTAGCCAAGTTTGCTGTAAATCTTTGTGAGGGGTCAAAAAGTGACCTGTCAGAGTCTACCAGTCACAAATGAAGTCGCTCAGTCGTGTCCGACTCTTTGCGACCCCATGGACTGTAGCCCACCAGGCTCCTCCATCCATGGAATTTTCTAGGCAAGAGTACTGGAGTGGGTTGCCATTTCCTTCTCCAGGGGATCTTCCTGACCCAGGGATCGAACCTGGGTCTCCCACATTGCAGGCAGACACTTTACCGTCTGAGCCACCAGGGAATTCCAACACCAGTCACAAGGAGTATCATTTTTAGAGGAGGGAAGAAGGATGGCAGGGTTAAAGTATTACAGTGAGTTACATGAGGAGCAGTTAGCAAGAGGTGAGACAGCTGGCTGAAAGGTGTTGGGTGTGTTGAGAATTCAGGAGGGCTTCTACCGCGTGGGATACAAAGATGGTTAGAGAGGATCCTGTGGCTATTTCTTCAGTGGCCTTAACTAAAAGTACAGTGGCAGGAATGACTGAAATGAAGGGGGTATCCTTGAACCAATGCTATACTCTAGTACCTAATAGTGTACTTAAGAGCAGTGCTTAACTGCTGACTGTAGTACTCTATGGGGTAATGGTAACCCTCTTGTTTTTGGGTAAGTACTCCAAGGGTGCTTCAATCCTTCTCATCTATAAGAGGAAGGGGGGAAGTTGATAATTAAGGTGTTCAAGGGCAGGGCAATTTTTTATCAGGCTTTTCTTTCTGGTATTAAAAGCTAGGTAATTTTGATCTTTTCAGTCAATATGGTCAAGTTTGGTGTTCTTTAGTAATGTATATAAAGGCTGGGCCAGGAGAGAAAAGTTCAGAAGTTGGTTCTGCCAATAGTCAGCCAATCTGAAAAAACTTTGTAGTCAGAGTTTGATTTGGGGTTTTGGGAGATTCAGGATGCCATGATGCATACCTGGATCTCAGTTCAGCCCTTGTTCTGAGTGGTTGTTCAGTCACTAAGTCATGTCTGACTCTTTTTGACCTCATGGACTGCAGCGTGCTAGGCTCCCCTGTCCTTTACTATCTCCCCAGGTTTGCTCAAACTCATACCCACTGAGTCAGTGATACCATCCAATCATCTCATCTTCTGTCATCCTCTTCTCCTCCTGCCTTCAGTCTTTCCCAGCATCAGGGTCTTTTCCAGTGAATCAGCTCTTTGTATCAGGTGGCCGAAGTACTGGAGCTTCAGCTTCAACATCAGTCCTTCCTATGAATCTTCAAGGTTGATTTCCTGATCAAACCAGGGTTGACTGGATTTGATCTCCTTGCTGTCCAAGGGCCTCTCAAGAGTCTTGTCTAACACCACAGTTTGAAGCATCAATGAAGAGCACTCAGCCTTTTTTAATGATCCAACTCTCATACCCACACATGACTACTGGAAAAACCATAGCTTTGACTAGACAGACCTTTGTCAGCAAAGTAATTTCTCTGCTTTTTAATATGCTGTCTAGGTTTGTCATTGGAGAAGGCAGTGGCAACCCACTCCAGTACTCTTGCCTGGAAAATCCCATGGACAGAGGAGCCTGGTGGGCTGCAGTCCATGGGGTCACGAAGAGTCAGACACTTACTGAGTGACTTCACTTTCACTTTTCACTTCCATGCATTGGAGAAGGAAATGGCAATCCACTCCAGTGTTTTTGCCTGGAGAATCCCAGGGACAGTGGAGCCTGGTGGGCTGCTGTCTGTGGGGTCGCACAGAGTCAGACACGACTGAAGCGACTTAGCAGCAGCAGCAGCAGGTCTGTCATAGTTTTTCTTTCAAGGAGCAAGCGTCTTTTAATTTCATGGCTGCAGTCACGATCTGCAGGGATTTTGGAGCTGCCCAAAATAAAGTCTCACTGTTTCCACTGTTTCCCCATCTATTTGCCATGAAGTGATGAGACCAGATGCCATGATCTTCGTTTTTTGAATGTTGAGTTTTAAGCCAGCTTTTCATTGTTTTTCACCTTCATCAAGAGGCTCTTTAGTTCCTCTTCACTTTCTGCCATAAGAGTAGTGTCATCTGCATATCTGAGGTTATTGATATTTCTCCCAGCAGTCTTGATTCCAGCTTGTGCTTCTTCCAGCGCAGCATTTCACATGATGTACTCTGCATACGTATAAGCAGGGTGACAATATATAGCCTTGACATACTCCTTTCCCAATTTTAAATCAGTCCATTGTTCCATGTCCGGTTCTAACTGTTGCTTCTTGACTGGCGTACAGGTTTCTCAGGAGGTAGGTAAGATGGCCTGGTATTCCCATCTCTTTAAGAATTTTCAACCATTTGTTGTATCCACACAGGCAAAGGTTTTAACGTAGTCAATGAAACAGAAGTAGATGTTTTTCTGGAATTATTTTGCTTTTTCTATGATCCGATGGATGTTGGCAATTTGATCTCTGGTTCCTCTGCCTTTTCTAAACCCAGCTTATACATCTGGAAGTTCTCAGTTCATATACCATCGAAACCTATCTTGAAGGATTTTGAGCATGACCTTGCTAGCATGTGAAATGAGTGCAATTGTGCAATAGTTTGAACATTCTTTTGCATTGCCCTTCTTTGGGATTGAAATGAAGACTGAACTTTTCTAGTCCTGCGGCCACTGCTAAGTTTTCCAAATTAGCTGGCATATTGAGTGCAGCACTTTCACAGCATCATCTTTTAGGATTTGAAATAGCTCAGCTGGAATTCTATCACTTCCACTAGCTTTGTTTGTAGTAATGCTTCCTAAGGCCCACTTGACTTTGCATTCCAGGATGTCTGGCTCTAGGTGAGTGATCACACCATCGTGTTTATCTGGGTCATTAAGACCTTTTTTTGTACAGTTCTTCTGTGTATTCTTGCCACCCCTTCTTAATCTCTTCTGCTTCTGTTGTGTCCTCGCCGTTTCTGCCTTTATTGTGCCTATCTTTGCATGAAATATTCACTCAGTATCTCTAATTTTCTTGAAGATATCTTTAGTCTTTCCCATTCTATTGTTTTTCCTCTATTTTTTGCATTGTTCACTTAGGAGGCCTTACTTATCTCTCCTTGCTTTTCTTTGGAAATTTCCAATCAGTTTGGTGTATCTTTCCCTTTCCCCTTTGCCTTTTTCTTCTCTTCTTTCCTGAGACTAGGGCCCCAAACGCCAAACTTGGGTCTGAATAAACTGCAGTTTCTCTTTAGAAACTTTATGTTCCTTTGAGGCTAAAAGTTTTAACAGGTGACTGCTATCTTCCAGAGAGGAGACCTGGGAAACATGGTGAAAGTGGAAGTTGCCAAATCGTGTCCAGCTCTTTGCAACCCCATGGACTGTAGCCTGACTGCCAGGCTCCTCTTTCCATGGAATTCTCCAGGCCAGAATAATGGAATGGGTAGCCATTCTGTTCTCCAGGGGATCTTCTCAACCCAAGGATCGAACCCAGGTCTCTGACATTGCAGGCAGATTCTTTACCATCTGAGCCACCAGAGAAGCAAGGTAGAGAAGTAAATTGTCTACATATTGTAATAAAGTAGAGCTTCCAGGAAATTTTATATCATCTCAATCAGTTTTTAAGGTTTGAGAAGGACTTTCAGTAAAATCCTGGACGTTACCGTCCGTGCCTGTTGTTGTCATTCCCATTAGAGGCAAAGAGATATTGACTTATCTTTATCCATGGAGATGCTAAAGAAAGCACTGCATTAATCAGTCACAGTGAAAAATCTGCTTTCGGTGAGGATGGAGGCTAGTTAAGTATGGGGATCTGGAAGAATGTGATGAAGGGTAGCAATATTGTTTATGGTTCAGAAGTCTTGGAAAATCTCTGTTCTCAGCCATCGAGTTCCTTGACAGGTAAAAATAGGGGTGCTGCAGGGACGAGTGTGGGGAAAAATGAGGCCCTGCCTCCTAGTATTCTGATTTTGGCTTAGTGGTATGTAGGGCCTCCGTATTTATAGAATATTTATCACTACTAATTCTGGGGAGAGGCTTTGAGGGATCAACCTAATGGAAGTCGCACCTTGGATTGTACTACTGTTATTAAGGATGTCGGCCTTAAGGAGGGTGGTAGTGGGTCAATAGAGAAATAACTAGTCTCCTTACACTTAGCTCTAGAGTCATCAGAAACAGAACAAATAAAAGATATTGAGGGATCATTTGTTTTGGCTAGTTGTCCATTTTGCTTGCTGCTATCAAATTCTAGAATTATTTCCCCTTTTGGGAGAAAGAAATTCCAGCATGATATTTGTGTAAGAAATCTTAGTGTTTGAGCACCAAGAGCGTAGCTCCAGAGTCAGTAAAATAACAGAGAGATTCATTCCCAATCTGGAAAGCGGTTTCTTCAAGTTGACTAAATCAAAGTGTTGAGAAAGCCTCTGTAATTTCTGAGTCTTATCATTGGGAGTTAGGAGGGCATTTGAAAGGCTCGTTAGAAGGCTGAAGGCATCTTGGCACCTCACCTTGTAATAGGCTTTCTTCTAACATCCTTGCTCTTTGTAATAATGACAAAGAAGGTTTAAAGTTTGTTTAGGGACCTCTATTTGCTAGAGTTGAAAATTGAGGATTTTAGTGGGCTTTTAGTTGAATCATCTGGGCTGTGGGTGAGCTGATGGGCTAAATTAATTAAGTATGGAGAAGCTGTAATTTCCCATTCATCCTGATCCTTTTAACTTGAAGAGAAAGATCCTGGTTCAGCCCATGAACCAACATAGCGTTAAAGGCCACCTGAATGGATTCAACATTCAAAGGAAGACTAGAATTTTTTTTGTTTGTTTTTGTTTTAATACAATTTGGAGCTGACAGTAACAACCATGAATAGCTCATTGGGCTTCTCGATACAAGCTTGAATTTTGCTTCTCTCAGCTGGCTTTGGGAAATGGAGTTATCTGGCAATTCCCTGATTCTAATCATATAATAAAGCAACAGTGTTTTTTTCCCCCAGATTGTAATTTTAAAGACTTCCTGAGATCATCACAATTAGCAATTTCCATTCAGTATTGGATCTAGCATTCAGTGAACATGCATGGGAACTTGCTGATATAAGTCAGAGAAATGAAACTGATATGTTTAAATGACTATATTGTACTCCTCATCAAATCTGTGGGGATACTTAGATACTTCAGGAAAATTTTTGACTGTCGCTCATAGTTTTAGTTCAGGGAACATATTAGGGAACATAAGAAACATTTGGATCCTTAGAAGGTCTGATTTTAAAGGGACATATTTTTATAGATCCAGGGAAGGAAAAAGTCAGGAGAGGTTCAAGGAGAAATAAAAGTTCAATGAGAGATTTAGAATAGAGAACCAAAGGCTATAGAGGAAGTAGGGATGGCACAGAAGGGAAAGAGGAAGATGGCACCAGAGACAAAGAAGGTGGGCGAGGAGGAAAAGAGGCCTCAGAAGCTTTCTTGTTTGCTTTCAAATATAGGCTTGTGTTGGTTTCTTTAGAAATGGTATTTTGGCAAGAGGAGATTTTAGTATTGAATGCATTCATAAACCTCCGGTTTCCAATTTAGTAGCGATCCCATTCAGTCTGCTTAATTTTAGAGCTGCAGTCTTCTAATTTAGTGCTGAGAAAAACGAGTTTGGGGAGGTTGAAATTTCCCCATAACGGCCATTGGAGTTCTAAATTATTTTTGGTTAGTCCATTTAGCTAAAAATGTACATGAGGAGAGACTAAACTAGCTGGGTTCCCAGAAGGAAGATCCTCTTGAGAGAATTTAGAAAATTGGGATTTCATTTTAAAGCCTGTGGTTCAGAAAACAAATGTATACTTACCAAAGAATGATGCTTTGATGAAAACAAAAACAGATACTGAATTAAAGTTGGCAAGCTTAACCAAAACGAGGGAGCTTAAATCTCAGATGAGACTTGCTGTTGTTGTTCAGTCACTAAGTCGTATCCAACTCTTTGCAACCCAAGGCATCCCTGTCCTTCACTATCTCCCTGAGTTTGCTCAAACTCCTGTCCATTGAGTTGGTGATGCCATCCAACCTTCTTATCCTCTGTCACTCCCTTCTCCTCTGCCCTCAATTTTCCCCAACATCAGGGTCTTTTCCAAAGAGTTGGCTCTTCACATTAGGTGGCCACAGTATTAGAACTTCAGCATCAGTCCTTCCAATGAATAGTCAGGGTTGATTTCCTTTAGGATTGACTGGTTTGTTCTCCTTGCAGTCCAAGGGACTCTCAAGATTGCCTCTCAGTAAGAAGCGACTTACTGAACCAAAAAGGAAAAAAAAAAATAAAGACATAAGGAAATGGAGTGCAAAGGGCTCAAGTGGGCAATGCCTTGGCACAGTATAATCAAAATTGCTGAGAACCAACAATAAAAAGAAAAAATTTTAAAGCAGTTAACAGAGACACAGAGAAACAAGGCTAGTAACTACAGCACACTTCTCAATAAACTATGCAAGCCAGAAGATAATGGAGACACATCTTTAAAGTACTGAAAGAAAAAGATAGCAGATTTCTTTACCCAGCAAACATTAAAAACTGAAACCAAAATTTCAGAAAAATAAAAATTAAGAGAAGTCATTACCAACAGATCTTCACTACAGAAAGAGTTAAAGGAAGCTCTTCAACCAAAGGGGAAATGATACTAGATGGAAATTTGGATCTACCCAGAGAAATGAAGGGCACCAGAAATGTTGAATAAATGAGTTAATGGAAAATAAATTTTTTAATATTTTTGTCTTAAAAAAAATGGTTGGTTCAAGGCTAAATAATAATCATTGTTTGTGGGAAGATGTAACGTGTGTGGGCTTCCCTGGTAGCTCAGCTGGTAAAGAATCCGCCTGCAATGTAGGAGACCCAGGTTCGATTTCTGGGTTAGGAAGTTCCCCTGGACAAGGGATAGGCTACCCACCCCAGTATTCTAGGGCTTCCATGGTGGCTCAAATGGTAAAGAATTTTCCCACAATGCCAGAGACCTGGGTTCGATCCCTGGAGTGGGAAGATCCCCTGGAGGAGGGTGTGGTAACCCACAAGAGTATTCTTGCCTGGAGAATCCCCATGGACAGAGAAGCCTGGCGTGACTACAGTCCATGGGGTCTCAAAGAGCCGGACACAACTGAACGACTAAGGACAAGCACATAACATGCGTAGATTTTCCTGTAGATGGTTTGTTTATGTTTCCATATTAACTTTAACTTTTAAAATGAACTCTCCAGATCTAGAAAAAAAAATTTATTGTTATTTTATTCAAAGTATATTAACTTTGTACATTAATATGGGGAGAACTATCATCTTTATGATATTTAATTCTTAGCCAAGAATGTAGCAGGTCTTTCCATTTTTTCGAGTTTACTCTGTGTTTCTCAGAAGTGCCTTATAGTTTTGTTTAGGTAGATTTTTGTACATCAGTTTGGAAACCTGAATCTTAAATATTATGAACTACTGATTTATGAAAATGAATTAGAAATGTAGACCAACTGCCTCTGAAAATAAAATACAAATCAAAAGGGAAAAGTGGGGTTAATTTTGTAAAGCTTGATTTACATGATTTTTCCAAGAAAAAAATGTTTTTAATATAAGGTGAGCATTTATAAAGATAAATGAGGCGATTAACAACTATAATAAAATAGAAGAAATGTAAAATGTGCTTTATAACTTTGAATGAGCCATTTTCTTTTAGTTGGTCTTTTTTCTACTAATATTAGCAACTTCGACACCATTTTTCTACTTTTTCTACCAATTACTGAGAGAATGGTGTTAAAGTCTCCAAATATATTGTGGTTTGCATCTTTCTCCTTTCAGTCCTATCGGTTTTTGCCTCAAATATTTTCAAGATCTGTTTTTGGTGTACAGACAATATTGTTAAGTCTTTTTTGGTGAACTGATGCTTTCAACGTTACATACAGCTCTTGTGGGCTTCCCACTGTGGCTCAGTGGTAAAGAATCTGCCTATCAAGCAGGAGACGTGGGTTTGATCCCTGAGTGGGGAAGATCCCCTGGAGAAGGAAATGGCACCCACTCCAGTATTCTTGCCTGGAGAATCCCATGGACAGAGTACCCTGGTGGGCTACAGTTCATGGGGTTGCAAAGAGTTGGACACAACTTAGTGATTAAACAACAGCAGCAGCTGCTGCTCTTGTGATATCCGCAGTCTGATATTAAAATAGTCATTCTGGCTTTATTTCTTTTTTGTGGGTGTAGAGGATTACTGAAATTAAGGCACTAGAGGCAGTACAGTGGAAATATATAAAGTGGCTGTTAGAGTGAAATATTTGGCTTTTGGATTTAGGATAGGTTGCAGATATTAGGAAAAGAACAAAGGTATACCATGCAGGTGAATAGCTGATGGAGAACAGATGGATTTATTTTTATTGGTACTTGCACAGTGTATATTTTTTCCATCTTTAACTTTTAAGCTGTCTCTATCTTTATATTTAAAGTGGGTTTCCTTTAATCAGCATATAGTTAGATATTAATTTTTAATCAGTCTTTAAATCTGTGTTTAGATCATTCACATTTAATTATTGATATTGTTGGATTATAATCTATTACCTTGTTATTTTCTCATTAAATATTTTTATGATTCCTTCCTATCTCCATTGCTGGCTTATTATTTATACTTATTTTTTAAAATGCTTTGTTAGTTAACCTAGGGTTTATAATTTATATCTTTATCATATTCTACCTTCAAATATTATGCTGCTTCATGTGCAAGGTAAAAATCTTACAACTGAATATTTATAATACCTCCCTCCCAATTTTTGTGCTATTTTGGTCATGCATTTCCTTTATATATATGTGCTACTATTTTTACTTTATACAGTTAATTATCTTCAGAACAAATAAAAGAAAAATGTCTCCTATATCAGTTTATTTTAACCATTTCTTAACATATTCATTTTGCTGTGTAGATACCAATATTTTTCTGCTGTCACAGTCCTTTTGCCTAAAAAATTTCCTTTAACATTTCTTATAGTGCAGATCTGCCATAGTGAATTATCTTCATTTTGTCTACCTTAAAAAAAAATTCTTTATTTCTCCCTCAACTTTGACATGGAGATGTGGAGCCTAATTTCCTTCTTCTTGGGTATGGGCCACACAGAGTAACTTGCTACTAACAAGTAGAATCAGCTGGAAATGACAGTGTGTGACTTGAGAGTTGTTGTTTAGTTGCTTCATTGTGTCTGATTCTTTTGTGACCCCATGGACTGTAGCCCGCTGGTATCCTCTGTCCATGGGATTTCCCAGGCAAGAATACTGGAGTGGGTTGCCATTTCCTTCTCTAGGTGATCCTCCCGACCCAGGGATTGAATCCACGTCTCCTGCTTGGCAGGCAAATTCTTTACCACAGAACCACCAGGGAAGCCTGTGACTTGACTCTGTCTTAAAGTCATTGTGACTTCTCTCTGGCTGTCTTTCTCCAAAGTGGGTGACAGAACCACCATTCAAAGTCACTCCTGAATTTCTCATACAGAAATTTGGTGATAAGAAATATTTGTTGTTTTAAGTCACTAAATTTGGGGATATTTGTTAGGCAGCAGTATATAATAGTGGAGTTCTCAGGGGTTCCTGGATCTGATGCTTTCACTATTTGATAGTGGTTTGGCTTTCACTAGTTTGGGAAATTTCTTGGTCATCATCTTTTGAAATGTTTCTTTTGCCCCAATCTCTCTCTATTCTTCTTTAGGGGTTCCAATTACATGTATATTAGACTCCATGACATTGTTCTATGGTGGTTGGATGCTCTATTTTCAGTTTTAAAAACTTGCCATCCTTAAGTCACCAATCCAAGCTGAGCAGCAGCCCCTTCTCTGAGGGACTCCACAGGGATGTACCTCTAAGCTCCTAAATTTTAATAATTTCAAACTTTTCTCTTTGTTCCCATAACTCTAGAGGGGTTAGCTATTTCCCAAATTTCCTAACAGTGTGATAGATATTGTTCTCTTGTTATCTTTTCAGTTAATTAACTTATTATGCATAACAATTTCTATTAAAATTTTCTCTGTTGAAGTAGCAGTATGTTTTCTTAACTTTGAATGAATCACAAATCAGTATGGGAAGTCCTAGTAAACCAATCCTCAAAGCTGGGATTTTCAAATTGGTTTAGCTATATCCTTGGACTTGATTGTAGTGCTGAGCTCCTTGCTAATAGAAAGTGGAATGTTGTGATCTGTTGCATGCTATGGCAACACAGATAACTTTATTCCAACTTCTTTGATCATGGAAACTTTTGTTGAAAAGAAGCATCTTGTAAGACCGGTATTCAGCAGAGCAAACTTTGGGAAATGCTGGCTTCACCATACTTCTCTATCCAGTGTATCCTCCCTAAACATATCATGGCATGTTAAAGTTGCTGCTACTGTTTTACCTAAATTGAGAATTTGTACTCATCATTTGAACCTCAAAATCCATGTTTTATATCAAGTGTTTAGAGTTTTTCCTGATAATGAATCCAAACACCTCTAATTGGTTGTATTGCTTTATACATACCTCCAATATGATTTGGTCACATTATATCTTAGTTGTTTGTTTACATAAATGCCTCACCCATGAGAACTGGAACTTTTTGAAAGACAGTCCTTGCCTGATTCATCTTTGTACCTTCAAACCTGGTCAGAGTGCCTGGCATACAGCTGGTACAATTAATTTTATGTGTGTCTTTCATGAGAAGGTTATGGACGCTAGCTGTGCTTATTCATTAAGGAAAATTTGAGCACTTTGAATTTGCTGTTCCAGGGGAGAATAAACAGACATGCTTCATTATTTGAAATGAATGGCTTATAGCATTCTTACTATGTTGTACAATTTCCCCTCAAGAGCAGGAGCTTTTGTTTTTCCATTTTACAAATCTGTTCAACTTAGGCAAATAAATTCAACTCAACAAGCATATATATATATATATATATATATATATACACACACATATACCTATACATACTGAGCTTCAGGAATAGCTTCAGGATAGTAGGCTTCAAGAAGCCTCCTGATAATAGGCTTCAGGAAGGAGTTAGAAAAGTTCCTGGAAAGAAGAAATAATGCACAAGAGAGTCAATTTTCAGGTATTAGCTAAGTAATCAATACTATAAGTGGAAGTCTACATATTGAAATAGAGAACTTATATACAGATCCAATGGCCACTAATCAGTTCTATATTAGAGGTTCAACAGAAAAAGTAAAACTCTAAATTTCAAAATCAGTGATGGCAAAGAAAAGGATGCTGCTGCTGCTGCTAAGTCGCTTCAGTCGTGTCCAACTCTGTGCGACCCCATAGACGGCAGCCCATGAGGCTCCTCTGTCCCTGGGATTCTCCAGGCAAGAATACTGGAGTGGGTTGCCATTTCCTTCTCCAACGCATGCATGCATGCTAAGTCACTTAAGTCGTGTCTGACTCTGTGTGACCCTATGGACAGCAGTCCCCAGGCTCCTCTGTCCACAGGATTCTCTAGGCAAGAAGACTGGAGTAGGTTGCCATTTCCTTCTCCAAAAGAAAAGGATGAGCAGTATCTTATTAAAGATGGTATTCTTATACAAATCAAATTCCCAAATGTGTTTCATACCAGTGTCCTGAATATTGGGGGGATAAAAGAAAGACCTCACATCTAGATGAAAACAAATGATCTGGAATTGGTTGCTAATATGTTACCAAACAGAAACTAGTTACCTCAATAGAATGATTCTCTAACAAAAGAACCAAAGGCAGAGAAAATATATTAACATTGCAAAGAATCCTGAATTTAGGTTATATATGAGAATGAGTGGCTTGAATGAGAAGGTTGCTTAATCTGGGATTAGATATTGTGAAATCTATCTGACATCTCTAGACATAGGCTGGATTATAAACTGTATATCTTGCTGTGAACAGGGACCAGATAAGATTACTGAAGATCCTATCAAGCCTGATGCTCTTTGAAAATGAAAGCCTAATTAAGAGCCTCCCTAGGGAGAGGTCAAAGACTTCTTAAAAATCCCTATTGCTCTTAATCCCAGTTCCTTGGTGCCTTATTCCTTTCCTTTCATTCAGTTCAGCTCAATCATATCCGACTCTTTGCGACCCCATGAGTCACAGCACGCCAGGCCTCCCTGTCCATCACCAACTCCCATGCCATCCAGCCATCTCATTCTGTCGTCCCCTTCTCCTCCTGCCCCCAATCCCTCCCAGCATCAGGGTCTTTTCCAATGAGTCAGCTCTTTGAATGAGGTGGCCAAAGTTCTGGAGTTTCAGCTTCAGCATCAGTCCTTCCAATGAACAGTCAGGACTGATCTCTTTTAGGATGGACTGGTTGGATCTCCCTGCAGTCCAAAGGACTCTCAAGAGTCTTCTCCAACACCACAGTTCAAAAGCATCAATTCTTCAGCACTCAGCTTTCTTCACAGTCCAACTCTCACATCCATACATGACCACTGGAAAAACCACAGCCTTGACTAGACAGACCTTTGTTGACAAAGTAATGTCTCTGCTTTTGAATATGCTATCTAGGTTGGTCATAACGTTCCTTCCAAGGAGTAAGGGTCTTTTAATTTCATGGCTTCGATCACCATCTGCAGTGATTTTGGAGCCCAGAAAAATAAAGTCTGCCACTGTTCCACTGTTTCCCCATCTATTTCCCAGGAAGTGATGGGACCGGATGCCATCATTCAGACATTCACTTCCTTTCATTCAGACTACTCTAAAACTGAAGAATACACTTTGTGCACGTTTCTACCTCTGCTTCTTCTAAAGGCATTAGATTATTAGAACATTAAATCCTCCCTTATCTCTAAACTGACAATGTTTATGGTTCAAGTGTTTATGAACAAATTTTAACACTAAAAACTTTCTAACCTTTTTTCTTCAATTGCACAGGACAGACTTTTTAATGTTAGACTCTGTAATACTACAAACTAAGCATCTTTTAACAAAGTTACCTGATAAGTAATATTTTGTCAGTTTTCAGTTCAGATTTGTATATTCTGATTTCAGATTGTGTTGCATGCGATTGCTTACTTGGGTTAAATTCCTGTTGGGATCATCTTGACAGTGTTTCCCTTTATTGAAAACAGTTTTAGGATGAGTGTCTCTATCCTATTACCCAGAGAAAAACAACTGATTCACCAGTTTTAAAACTTGACCGAACTATTTTGCAGATCTAATAATATTCCCTTGATAGTAAATGAGGCATAAAATTTTTTGTTTTATATCTTCTTCCTCTGATGAAAAATTAGTGATGTTAATTTGAATACGGGTGAAAATATTCTATCCAGTTAAGACAATTCTGTATGGAAAAGTTCTCAATATTTACAAATAAGCGTTGGCAGCGGTGCATCCCTGATGAGGGATCTTTCTCCAGACCACTCCACAGGGCCGTGTTAAAATTTTAACTTTTAATATGGGACTAAATCACATTTAACTATAAGTTTCTCTAGCAATACTCATCCTAACATCTGAGTCAAGGTACACTTCGCGAAGCTAACCCTCTTTGGATACCGATTCCAATCTCCAGTGGAAATGTGGCCAGCCTCACGTAGGTCGGCGATCATCCGTTCGCGGTCCTCAGCGGAACCTGATTGGCGCAGGTGCTTGTCAGTCACACAGTGGTCCTCAAAGCCTTGGTCTAAAAGAGACGCAGTGCTTTGACATCATCGCGGAGCGACCGAGGCGATGAGGGAGGGGTGGGTTGTGAGCGCCCTTTGGTGCTGGCGGGGGCAGCCTCAGAAAGTGTCATGGCTGCTGCCGCTGAGCTTAGTCGCCCGACCATCGGTGACAGGGGCCTGGAGCGGAGCTGCAGCCCCAGCCTCTCCCGAGAGATAGTCTGCGAAGTCTTTCGCTCCTTGCATAACCTGGCTGGACAAGTGAGTGAGGTTCTGTGGAGTAGGGGTTTGGGAAGCGGCCTGCCCCTCCCCCCATTTTCCCGTGCGCGGAGGCAGGGGGCACCGGAGGCCTGCAGGGTGTGGGACCCGGCTGGAGTAGCAGAGGCCGGGGGAGGAGCGTGGGCCCGGTAGCCTGTGGGCTGAGTGAGGATGGCCGCGCAGGTTAGATCATGACCGGTGACAGGCTAGATTTGCAGCTCTTCTCACCAAGAGTGAATGAGGCTAGTGTGAGTGATAAACGCGGCTCAGTAAGAAACAGGCTTGGAGAGAATGGATACGGAAGAGCTTCTCTGATGGTTTGGGAGGCGCCTGGAGCCTCAGGATCGTTTTTCTTCCAGTTCATTCATTGTAGAAATTGATAGGTTCGTGGGGCCTGAGATTTCTGGAAAAGCGCTCTCTCCGCCTCTTTAGGGTGATTTGCTCTTACGATTCACTTGCTTTTGTTTATTTTTTTCCTTCTGGCCGTAGCTTGCATCTCTTCCCCTTTAAAACGAGGAGGAAGAGAAAAAAAAAATAATCTATACTGTTTCTAGCATAAAGTTGGCAGAGTTACCCTTGGTCTGTACAGCTTGCATCACAAGTTGTTTAACTTGTAATTCAACTATTTATTAGTTTAACTGGCTGGTAGATAGCTTTTGTAGAAATGTCATAATAAAATGGAGCTTAAATAAAGGTACTCCTTACACTGAAGGCACTGTTCACTGATGTAAATGCAAAGCAAATTTTAAATGAGAAACAGCTTGAAAATACGTTTATCTGCTTTCAAAAAGAAATCTTTAAAACAAAAATCTTGGACTTAGGCATTTGTGTTGAAGATAACGGTAACTTCCTTTTTGAAAATAGAGTGTTTGATTTGTGAAAATTATTTTTAAAAGCCTTGGGTAGATGGTGAATCAGTCTTTTAAAAGGTTATTTCAGTATTTTAAAAAATTTCAATGTTTGTCCTGACTTACAAAGAGCATTGGTCTTAGTTAAACATTCATTTTGGAGTAATGGGATGATTATTAATAGAGTCAGCTAAAAGTTATAACTTTTAAACTCATTAGTTTGTCAAGGACTTAGAACTTTTATTTATTTATTTTTTAAGACTTAGGTTAATTATTTCAGTCTGAAGACTCAAGACCTGTAAATGGTTTAAAAGTTTGAGAACTTTCTATGGCGTGGACATTGGAACTTTTTTTTAATCCTAATATCAAGATGAAAAAAGTTTATACTCACCTATAGTTTACAAAAGTACCCCCCCACCACTGATGAGATACTTTTTAAAAACATTAATTTAAACCTATCTTTTGAAATAGTTTGCATACTGAATTTTTAAAACTCATTTAAAAATTTTAAACATTCTGTAGGTAAAAATGGTGATGTTAAAATTTACTTTGTCACATGTCAAAAATATTTAGAGTAAATATTTGGTTAGTTTTCATGACAGAGTAAAGGGACCATAAAAAAGACTAAATAAGACTCTCATCAATTAAATGCTAGCCAGTTTGGTGATACTCTTTATATTTTGAGATGTACTGTTAAAGATAATGAAAGCCAGAGTACTATACTTATAAAATTGTTCCTGGTGGAAATAACTATTTCCTTTTGAAACAAGATTAAGGAATTTAAAAAATTGTATGTTGTAAAATGCCTAGTTCCTTCTATATAGTATCATTGTGTTATTAGCTCTCCTCAATAGGAAACATAAAATCAGATGTTAAAATTTTTCTAGCCCAGATTTTGAATTTATTGAATACTGATTTTGCCTCTGGTTGCTGCGTTTTACCAAGCTGAAGAAATATTTATTGTTAACTTGGATTTTTATATTAGTGTAATAAAGTTTTTACTGAAATGTGTATTTTAAATAGTCCATATTAATGACAGACTAATACCTTTTTGATTGAATGGTTACAAGTCACAGAATTCATATATTACTAATAGGGAATTTGTTGAATAATAGTTGGATGTATTGGGGATAGTTTTAAAGTTAATTTGTGACATTGTTAACGTGGTTTCTTCAAAGACTGAGTATCTTGCACTTGAAAGCTTATGTAATTCTGATAAATTGAAATGAGACTATAATCCAGACATTCAATTTAATTTCTGTAAGTTATTTTCTCTAGAAAATTTGATGCTTTGCTTTGGTTGAGGATTTGCCTGCGTTATCCCCAAACTGTATTTGTAAATTTGTTATAATCAACTATAGATTCCTTCAGAACTGTAAAAATACAGTGATGGGTTACTTCCATGCATAAACTGTTGTCTAAGGAAACCTTTATAAGCATTAAAAATAGAAATTAAGATTAATATGGTTATCTTAATATAAAACCTTAGTTAAAATAACAAACTAATTTTTGCCAGTGCATCCTGCACAAAACTTCTTTACACTTGTCTAATATGGACTTTAAATATTGCTGTCAAAGGGTGGTCATACAGCGTTCATTCGTATAGTGCCTTTTGGGGAACTTTGGATCTCTTTGGTACATTGATTTTTTTTGTTTTATTATAATCACAGTTCATAAGATCCTAACTAATAGAACACTTGTCCTTATTTTGTAGAAAACATGAGTAATTTTAAATAAATGATTTCTGAAAAAATAAGAGTTAACTTGATCCTGCGATGCAGGATATATGCCATAACACACGTGTCCCTAAAAATGTTTACAGTGATTCACTTTTATTCACTTGAAATACTAAAGATGGAGGCTTTCCCTCTAAAATGTTCACTCATCTTGATATTAATTTTATATTCAGGTTTGTAGTAGTTTTCTATATATAATTTTATCGTAATAGGTCATACATAGCCAATTTATGAGACATTTTCATATGATAAACTCTTATACTTTACTAGAAAATACTGTTTAGCAGTGAGTCTGACCTTTCCATCCAGTCTCTGGCTGTTTATTTCACTATTGTGGAAAAGCATTTGTTTTTAAATTTCAGATTTCCACAGCTAAATAATAGTTTAATTTTTATTTGAAGTAAATATATGCTGCCATGTATCCGCAGACTTTCTAATATATATGAATATGAATGTATGAGTTGATTTTTAAATTAAAAATAATTCGTTAAAATTGAAAACAATGAAAATGTGATTCGGAAGACATCAGAGGAATGATATATTTGTTACGTATTTATGTACATATTTAACAAAAAGAAATGCAGAAATTTTGAAATCAGAACTTTCATAAATGTACCTCCCCCCTGTATTTAATGCTCTTAGCTAGAAGCAGTAGGATTTTGAATAGGGCAAGCATTTGTTGGCCCCTATCCAAAAGTTTTTAGATGCTGAATTATCAAAAAAAAAAGAAGCCTCACCTTTTCATCTTTCCTGGATAGTTTTGCCTGTGAGATGGTCCCATTACACAGACCCGAGAAAAGAATTAAGAGATGTCATCTGCTTTTTTCTAAGAATTGGACCTTTCTTGCCTTTTTGGAGTGGTAACTAGGTAGAGCACTTTTATGTATCATTAAAAACTTGAGAACTTTGAACTAAATGGCATGTTACTCTATAGAAATCTTATTTTTGTGACAATCCCATATGTATAGCTTAATCATGTAATTTTTGTGATATTGCTGGTTTGCCCCTTTAAAGCTTAACCTCAGAGACGATGTGGTGAAAATTACAATCGATTGGAACAAGCTCCAGAGCCTCTCAGCACTCCAGCCCGCTTTTCTCTTTAGTGCACTTGAGCAACACGTTTTATATTTACAGGTAAATTTCCTGTTAAAAATGTTAACTCCATATTGAGACTAGAAATTAATTGTAGCTAAATTGTACACTGAAGTATTTGTAGGTTCTGTCTTAACACCTTATTAATACTGTTATTAATAAAAGGTTACTTCAGCCAGATTGGATCCAAATCTTTTAATTTACATAGTGATCAGGACAGTTACAGGAATATAGCCAAATGGGCTGATGTAGGTGTGACAACTGAATGAATGCAATTCTATTCGATTCCAGACTTGCACTGAAAATTCAATACAGTTGCATCTATGGTGGGTTATAATTAAGCAATAAGACACGGCAGGTGTGTGTCATGCTATGCTAATGATTCCATGCCTTGGGTGAGTTTGGAGGCTCATGGAGTGCTTTCAGTGGTTCAAGAAGTGGCATTATCCCAGCATGACACATCCTGGAGTGTCTATTGCAATTAAACAGTTTCAGCATAGTTTTTAAAAAGAAAGTAATTTCTGTGACATTAATGTCTCATATTAGTAAGTAGCCGGTCACTATTTTATCATCTTAAGAGTTTGAAATAATTCATTCTTTATATTAAAAGCCAACACTGAATTGTTACTCTATAATAGTATTGCTATATATTTTTTTAATATTTCAGTTCAATAACCAAACAGTATTATGACCTTACTGGTTTCCACGTGAACATATTTGCATTTATAATTGATAGAAGTTTACAGTTTATCTCTAATCAAAGTATAAAATATGAAGTGTCATAAAGGTTTGGATTGGTCAGTTTAGTGCCATTAAGATATAAGGATTCAGAAGAACTTTTGGTATAGCAGACAAAGGAAGCAAAATTGTGGTATGAAAAAATAATTGGAACTTTGACAAGTGTTGGTATGTTTTGATTAGTGGAGTAGACAATTTTCAGCCCTCTATTCAATGACTTTATGGGAAATTTTAACTGTTTCATGTTAAAAGTAATAGTTAACCATAGTTTTGAGGGTGGAAGCAGTGAGCTGTAGGACTCAGTGGAGGCCTAGTTTTGTGTGTGTGTGTTGGAGGGGATGGTAGTATAATTTATATGATAGAGTTGTATTCCCCACTAGTATTGTAGGCATCTACCTCTTTCAGCTATGGCTCTTGGTAGTTTTTTTTTTTTTCCCTTGTTCATTTTCTTTTTAAAAATGTAAATTCATGACCCAAGAAGATGTCATGTCAGGAAAAGCCTGAGTGTTCACTCAGCATAACACCTATATATTTCATGTCTATGCTGTCTCATTCACTTTGGCCAACTGCAGTTTCAAGTGGAGAATCTCCAGTGATACAGTGCTAATGCAGGCCTTTGCTGAGTGAGAGCACTGGCTCTTGTGTTAAGGAGGAAAAATACTAAGCCTTAGTGTTCTGATGAGGCATTTGAATGACATGTTAATTAAGTGGCATTGGTGCCAGAGGCTGAAGCTTTGATTTGGCACAAAATAAAAGATGAGTGACAGAATGATTCCCTCAAAGAAAATTTTAAATTTCCTCAGGTTTTCTTTCTCTTCTTTCCTTTTTTCTTTAAATAGATTTATAGCAAGTGATATTGGTCACAATAATAGAGAACAGCAAAAACACTTACATGTCGTCAGATCTATGTATGATGCCAACCTTTTATATTTAGTTAATTGATACTGAATATTGCTTTTACTTAGCTGAAATTTATATAAATATGGTAAATGTGATTAATTTTGATCAGTTTGAACCTCAGCAGATGGAATTGTGTTTTTCTCAGCCTTTTTTAGCAAAACTTCAGCCTCTGATTAAAGAGGAGAATACAACTGTTGCTGAAGAAATAGGAAAAACAGAAACAGGGAACAAGAATGAAGTAAATGCCAACTTTCCCATTGGAGACCTGGAAGAGGAAGAAAAGCACAAAGACAGTGATTTAGGAGATGTGAAAAAGACACAGGTCCATTTTGATCCAGAAGTAGTTCAGATAAAGGCCGGAAAAGCAGAAGTAAGAAGTTGGGTTTTGGGGGGCCAAGGGAGTATTTTTTTAAATTTTACTATGTTTGAATTAAGATGCATATACTTATTGTTTGCAGATTGACAGACGAATATCTGCATTTATTGAAAGAAAGCAAGCTGAAATCAATGAAAACAACGTCAGGGAATTTTGCAATGTTATTGACTGTAATCAAGGTAACTACCTAGAAGAAGTTAGTTTTATTTAGGATTTTAATGATCTTTTTTTTTTTTTAATGGATAACATTAAGAACACAGTTTAATTATTTCACAGGTTTATTTGGAAACTAAGACAGCAAAATTTTCTTCTGTTTAATAATAGAATGTATTGCAAAATGGTTTTCATTTTGGTTATACAGAAATCAGATGCTAACGTGAAAAGGCAAATGTTTACCACAGGTGAAGAGATTGTTTTAAAGTTCCTTTAGGAAATGAAGATAACGTATGGATGACAGGGTTGCTTAGTCACACTAGTAAGAAGGAGCTGAGCAACATAAATTTTAAGTCTAAAGGTACTTATGAAATTATGATATTAATACATGAAGTTAAACTTAGTAAAGTTCATACTCCTCAAGAGGGAGCAGTTTTCTCACTGCTCCTTAGCTGTTTGGAAGGTTTTATGTCATGATAAAACCAATTTGTCATCAAGACTGTGGTATCTTATGCTTCTTTCGTTTCTTTCATACTGTGCATACATTTGCTGTTTTTCATCAGAATCTCCTTTCCTCTTCACATGATGCCATAGTGTATTTACAGATCTGCAGGTATGCTGCAGAATACAAAATTGCAAAGCACTGGCATAGATCATATTCAGGCATCATAGTAATAATCAGAACAAGTAGTTCTTAGAAAAAATTGTGGAGAAGCGTTCCTAATTGGGATGAGGCATTTTCTTGTTGCCTCTAATATCTCTTGACTAATTATTACGAATACTGAATTGTCAGATGAACCTAGAATTGACTCATACCACATTGGTGCACTGATTCTCTTCATAATGAAGTAATAATAGGCTCAAGGTGGGTCCTAAATTCAGCCTTTCCTGTTATTCACATTATACACGCGTATCTCTAGATTTGGTGTATTTTACTGTTAGCTTTTCAGAACAGGTGCGGCAGTGGCAAAATCTCAGGTACGACAATCAAACTGCAGGCAACCCATGAGCAAGGGTTTGTTGAGGGAGCAAGCACATGTGTCACTAATGTTATTCCTCTGCTCTCCCTGCTAACTCTATTATTATAAACCACCAGGGGATAGAAATTGACAAGAATTGAAATGCTCAGCAGGATTCCTTGGCCCATTCAATCCCTTGCTGGCTTCCAAACAGTGCTGGGAAGAATTGCTGTGGAGAGTGACTAGCACTCATACATTCAATGTCTTCACACCATGCTGAATTTCTCTCTAATGGGTCAGTTAATCTATGTATTTGGAATATAGCTCTGGAATGGATGATAGCTTCTTTTTTTAACCCTTAGCCCCATGAAATGGTAGAAAGAGAATGGAGAGGTGATGGCCCTTTAAACATATTTTGAGGTTTCAAAAAGAAAAAGAAAATGACTGTGTCTGGTATCTATATATAAAAGATAAGCAAATTTGGAATTTTATTCCCACGGTTTGTGTCAGCAGAACTATCTCAAGGAAATTTAGACTGAAAAAATTCAGATGTATTGTAATGTGTTCCTTTCAGGACCTCTCAGTTGACCAACATACATACATTAGGTTTTTTTTAAAAGTCAGATTCCCTAGGGAAGAGAACTTTCTTTCAGTATCTTTTACCATCCATTTTTATTATAAAATAATCAAGGAGAATTTTTTAGGATTTTTACTGCAGTACATGGTTTTACTTAACATCATTTTAAAGATTATTTTATGTTTATATATTAATATCATTCCAACTTTCCCCCTAATTTATTTGTTGATATCTAACTTGAAAGAAATTATACTTTTCCATTTAGAAAAAATTTGCAACAAATTTTCACATGGTATCCTTCTTAAAATTGTGTTTTCTGAAAGGGATAGTCAGGAAAGATATAGATAGCTTTTGTGTTTAGGGATTTTAAAAAAATGAGCATCGAAAATCTAGGCAAGTGTAAAAGTATGTGTTGTAGATTTCAAGGTCTTTTTGTGTGGTATTCTGAAATACAAATGTATTAAATGCATAATCTTTTATATTTGATGTTCCCTAATTAGATGAGCAAGCAATGTCACAAATGCTGTATTTTTTATATGCTGTATTTTTTATATTTCAGTAAAAATACTGAGCTTTGCCTATTTCTATGTTGAAATTGAATATCTCTTTAGATTACACATTTTTAACTTTCTATAATATATAAATTATTTTCTCCAAAGACACAGATGGTCTTTAGGAATGTTGGTATTTGTTAAAAATTAAATTATGCCACTGAATGTTGAGGACTTTTCTGTATATAAATCAGACATTAGATAAGATTAGATGTTCTCTGATTATGCATATGAGTAATATATGCATTATTGAAGGCTTATCAAAATGTACATTTGTAGTTAAGAATATACTTAAACTTATACTCATCTAAATTCTTCTTAGAAAATAGTTGTGCAAGAACTGATGCGATTTTTACTCCTTACCCTGGGTTTAAAAGTCATGTAAAAGGTAAGTATCCACCACATAATATTTTCATCATTGACAGACGCTTATTCTTAATTATAAGCAAAATGGAATAGAAATTACTTTCCTATAAAATTTTATTTTATTTATTAAAAAAAATCTTGCCTTTCTTCCTACTTGTGGTATGAAAAGAACGTACAGTACTATTTGGGAGAGAGAATTTATGAGTTTTGAAATGTAAATTTAGTAGACTCAAAGTTTTTGAACTTAGTTTCTAGAGTTGTGAATACATATGGACCACAGACTAGATCTGAAGGAATTCCGGGGTCGGGCCATAACCCTAACAGCATGCTCCGAGATTGTGGTAATCAGGCTGTAGAAGAACGACTGCAGAATATCGAGGCTCACTTGCGATTGCAAACAGGTAAGCAGAGTGCCTGGCAGTGCCCTGTAGTGGACCTTTGGAAGTGGTTAAAGAAATTCCAATTCATTTATTCACCAAATTTTCATTGAGGGTTTGTCGTGTACAAAACATTGTTCTGATGGGTAGAAAAGTGAAGAAAGCATAGTCCCTGCTCCTAAGGAGTTTACAGTTCATGTGGTTGTGTTCCTCTTCCTGCCCTTACACTTCCATCAATTTCATGACCATCTCTCTCATTCTTATCACTGTGCTAGGTACAAAGTATTAAAAGGTGTGACCCTAGTCCTTTAAGATTTTCCAGTGAAGACCAGCATATAAATAAAGACATGCCATTGGGGAAGTGACTAACATTTATTAAGTGCCAGTCACTCTGAAAGTGTTATACGTATATCAATTCACTTAATATTTAGCTACCTTGTGAGGTGTTGGTGCTATTACCCTTTCAGAAAAAGAAACTGAAGTTCTGGGAACTCAAGCAGCAAGCCCAATGTAGTAAGTGGAAACAGGAAATCAAACCTAGAACTTAACTGGCTATAAAGCCTCAGTATCCTTCCCCATTTAGTCATCAGATCCTGTCAGTTCTATCTTATAAATATCATTATGCACAGAGGCACAAAATACCGTTCGGGGAATTTCTAAATCCAGTCTAGCTGGTGTGTTTGTGGATGGAGGTAGAAGATAATAAGAGAATGAGTAAACCATTGAGGATAATAAGAGATAAGCATTAAAATTAATTCTCCCAGAACTAATTAAAACTACAACTGTATAATAGGATTGACTGGTTTATTAAATCTAATAGTATCCAGTAGCTAATTTTGAGAAGTACCTGTTGAATGCCTACTATATGCAAAGCACTGTTTTAGACAGGAGGGATAACTGAGATGATGTAATCACAGTTCTGGCTTCGAGGACTTCATAATCTATGGAAGAAAGATTTATAGTGACGGGGGATGTTAAAGGAAGATTATGGTGGGGCTCAAGGAGCCTCTTTGTGAAGAGATTCAGGCAGTGCTTTGTTGACCCAGTGAAGCTTGAACTGGTTCTTGAAAGGTACAGAGGTGCAGCAGAGGACATTCTAGCGAAAGGGAGCAGCAGGAGCAAAGTCAGATGAGTAAGTTATTCATTTTCCTTTATTCAAGAGCAGGAAAAACCAAGCTCCTAAAAACTAGTTTTCCGAAAAAAACATATTTCTAGAGTTTTTGTATTTAACAAGTTGATACTTTGGATGTGAATATTCTTAATTGCATAATGACTATCTAAGGTATTTATTCATTCAGTACATATTGAGTACCTGTGCAGTCTGTGAACTGATGCTTCCTAGGTTTGTGCAGTGCACAGGCTGCACAGCCATACCCAATGAACAAAACAAAAAAATTTGCCTTCTTAGAGCCTATATTATTAGAGTGAAGAAACAGGCAATATATGAGCAAAATATATAGAACGTCAGTGGGTTTAGAGAAAAATAAGGGAGGGAGTGTTGGGTAGGGGGAGGTGGCAGCTCTGGTATTTTTTAAAGAGTGGTCAGAGAAGGCCTTACTGATACGGTAACTTTTGAGCCAAGACCTGAAGTTGGCAAGAGTTAGCCTTGTGAATACAGAGGTAGAGAGAACCACGAGTGCTGAAGTTGTAAGAGTACTTGGCCTAGTTGAATAACAGAAAAAGGTCAGATAGCTGGAATGGTATGTGGGGACAGTGTCCAGATTGTATAGGACCTTGTAGACTACTGTAAAGGTTGTTTTTTTTTTAATGTGAGTGAGGTGTGAAGGTGTTGAAAGGTTTTGAGCAGAGAACTAACACTATCTGAATTACATTTTTAAAGGATCATTGGCAGCTGTGTTGTAAACAGACTTGAGGCATGCAAGGCAGAATCAACTAGACCAATTTGGAGGTTATGATAATCCAGGGAGAGGTGGTGCTTTTGACCAGAATGTTTGCACTGGGGGGTGCTGAGGAATGGAAGAACTTGGGATATAATCATAACCTTGAAATCTCAGTAACCTTAATTTTACCAGTCCACTCCCTAGAAAGTTAGTTAAGAATTATGGTAAAGCTCTTTTTTATAAAAAGTCCTTCTGAGTTAAAGGAGAAAATACGGCATGTAAGGAGAAGTTTAAATTGAAGAAAATATGACATATCGCGACCACTGAATTGTCAGTTGTCACTGTGCATTTTTCTCCTCCTAAGTAAGTATCAGAGTCTGTCAGAGATACAAGTTGTTCTGTATGGGAACTATTAAATATCTTTATCAGATGAACTTAACATAAAACAACATGCCTAGCCACATAGGAAGCATAAATGGGGCTTTGGGGAGAAGTGTGGTACAGTAATATATCCCATAGTGTGTAATATGAAAATGTTTGCTAAAGATTTCATTCTGTTTTACTCCTGTTAATTTATTTTCTTAAGTTTAAATAGTTCCCATTCTTTTGCATAAGTGTCTTTGCATGGTATTTTAAGGATAAAACCGTAAGAATTATCCAGTAATATCTCAGTTTCTTTTCATGTATTTAGGTGGTCCAGTGCCAAGAGACATTTATCAGAGAATTAAAAAACTTGAGGACAAAATCCTTGAATTAGAAGGCATCTCTCCTGAATATTTTCAATCTGTAGTAAGTATAAGTATCTTTAAGAAAAAATAAGTGTTATTTTAGGATTATCATGTAACAATTCACTCAGATCTGCTGTGTGCAAAAAACTTTTAATAGTTCAGTGATGAATGAACATAGTTCTGAGTAAAGAGTTACCTAGTTCTTTAAAGATTGAGATTTTTAATGTTGTACTATGGACATAATTTTTTTGAAGAGTTACGTCATGGCCCATTACCCAGATTCTCAAATTTAAGCCTTTTTTTGTGGCATAATAAGCCTGAATAGCCCTATTGCTCTGAACTTGCTGTCTTGTAAAACAGAGGCTTCCTCTGGGGCCTTATTCTCCATTATCCCTCTGCCTCTTTAATCCCTCTCTCTGCAGACTTTCTGAAAGACTAGTCTTCATGTTTCTCCTTTTCCAAGAACACTAAAAAACAATCTGTGCTGATAAGTATCTTTGTCATATTAGCATGTTTCAGACAACTGATCCTGGGCTCATTGTGTTATTTTCCTCAGTCTTCTGGGGTGATTATACATAACACCTGCCTTTTCTGGGGCTTTGGGGGTGTGTGTGTGTGTGTGTGTGTTTTAAAGCAATGCCATATTCGAAAGAACTAACGTAAAAGTGAACTAAAGTTTTAAATTTACTAAAACTCTTATTTCTGAAATATTATGTAAAATAACTCAATTAGCATGGATCATTATAAGTCACTGGTGAAAACAGGATTATTTTAGGAATAACAGCGATCTTTCCAAAGTTTCAAGTTGGTGTTAGGGTAAGGTACAAAAAAGGAATATTTCCAGATGAAGAAGGTAAGTCAAATAACCAAAGTGAGCAGTGAATCTTAAAGCTCAATAATTTAGAGAGTTTTAGTGATTTACTTACCTCCAGTATAAAATGAGGCTGATTAAAGTACTGAGGGCTGAAGCAGGGATTAAATGAGATAATGCCAGTCAGGCACCTAGCATGCTGTGTAGCGCAAGGTAAAACCTCAGTAAACATGAGCATTTATTTAATTTCAGAAACCATTTAGAGGTAGCTGTATAAACACGGGTAAGTCGTACAACTCCTCTGGCCTTCTCCTCTAATTTGAGATTTGTTGGTGGTTCTACATAAATGTAAAGGCCTTTCCATCTTGAGGATTTTCCTTTGCCTCTTCCTAGGAAACTTCATAGAGATTGTATGCCTTTTCCTACAGTAACACACCATAAGTTTTCCCCATTCAAGCTGCCTTCACTAAGAAATCCTTAGGCAGGTTATTTTTTCTAGTTCAGTTTCATATCTTGTTAATATAATTCTTGTTAACAATAGAACTCATCTTATAAGAGAGTATTATAGAATTACATACCTTCAGTGGATCTTGGCCCTTCAATCTTTTTTCTCTCTGATTTGGATTTTAAAAGCTTAACATAGCTCTGTTACTAAATTTAATTAACAAAAGGACAACCCCTTCAAATCATAATCTTATTTTGGGGGATTCTTTATACACGGGGTAGAACGTTTGGTTAAAGAGGTAGAAATAGATTGTAGAAGACCTTAAAAGAAATTTAAGGTTTAAATGCTGTGAGAATTTTTGAGCAGGGAAAAGACTTGTGCAAATGGTAGAAGATTCATCTGATACTACTCTATGAAGACAGTATTATACCAGCTTAAATGTGAAGTGCGATCCTGAAACAAGGACATGAGAGCAAGAATAGAAAAGATTAGTGCCACTGACAGTAGGAAAGAAAAGTTGGCAAAGATTGATAATTGATTGTATAGCCAGAATGAGTCTAGTCTTTGGTTAGAAAAATAATACTATCATTGGTAGAAATAAAATCTGGAGGAGGAGATATTTTGGGAGGAAATGTGGACTTACAGTCAGCAGGATATGCAGTTAGAAGTATCAGGTAAACTTTTGAAGATGTAGGTAGGACTTAACACTTGATATAATTGGGAGAGACAATATAGACGTGATAGGTAGAATGGGTAAGAACATTGAGACTGTCAGAGGCCTGAAGTCTGAAACTAACTTCAGATGCAGGAAGTATTATAAATGTCAACAGGATTGGCCTGTATGTGTTGGGTTGTCATACTTGTAATAAAACTAGTGCTTTAAAAATTTTTTTTCCAAATACATTAAACATGTATTTGATTAGAGGGATCATTTCTGGATTAGTATTTGAAATGACATATCCAAGTTAATAGTGAGCTACAAGCACAAAACACTGAAGTGTTTAAACAAACTGGTTTTGTCCTTAAGGCCTCTGAATATGTATGGTACAGACTCAAAGGCAAAGATTTCATACCCACTCTTCCATAACAGAGGAATGTCCCAGCTATAGGAGCTGCATTCCTTTCTCAGAATGGAACCAGCTCTAGAGCTGTCGTTGTGTGTGAGAGATTGATACACATCCTGCAAATGACCTCGCACATTATTCACCACTCTTACTTTCCTCTTGCTGAGAGTACTCATAATGGCAGTTGCATAATTTTACATGTCTTTCCTGTAGACTCTTGAAGAATAGACTAGATATGTAGCACAGTCTTCTAGCTTCCAAAGGTAGGAAGTAATATTGAACCCATTAAATTTCCTAAGGATTGAACTTTTGTTAGAAATCAAATTTATGAAAAGTTTTTAAATGAAATGTATCTAATCCAGATTCACATGTAGGTAAATTCTAAACACAGTTGGATGAGATTATCATGGGTAACCGTGCAGCACAGCATATGAAAAGGGAAACATAAACAGAAAAATGATATAAATTATGTTTGGTTCCTGAAAAAAAGTAGCTTATGTAAAGTTTTTTTCATTTATGAAACACACATAAACTCAAAAAAAGTTAATGTATATAAAGCAGGAATTACAACAAAGATTAGTATATGTTTAAACTTTTAATGTGGTAGTTCTAAAGATCTTTACCCTTCACATTCAACGTGGAAAAATTTGAAGGTAGTAAGGTTTTAAAATTTTTGAGTGCATTGCTTAACAGACCATTTAAGAGGTACAATCTTTATGAGTATGTCCAGATAATTACTTACTGATTTTTAAATTATGACCCTGGAAAACGGTAAGTATAACATTCTTCACGAGTATATCTCCATAGCACTTTGTTCATTTGATAGCATTTATCACTTACATGTTTATGTGTCTGTTTTTCACACTAAATTTTTAGCCTCTGAAGGGCAGGAACTGTCTTGTTCATCTTTGAACGCAGAATGTAGTAGGCATTACATAAATGTGCAAATGAATGGATAGGACTTGGCTGATAGTTAGCTATTGGATTTTTAAAGGGATGTTGACTTTGTTTGAAAGCACTGATTAGATGGAATCATAACTCTAGTCCATACTGGTTAAGTCCTGGTTCTAAAGGGAAGCGTGGGGAGAAGGGAGCACTGAGTTAATTAAGTTTTTGAGAAAGAGAAACCTTGAATGGGTTTCTGTCTGGTGGCATTGTGAAAGCATGAGTTAGAGTTTGGAGTCAAAGTTCAGAAACATATCATTGCCCACAGCAGGGAGAAATGAAGGTCTGAAACAGGGCAGTGGGACTAGAAGGGACGAAACATTTAAGGCACTCCCCTGTCACCCTTGACAATCGGTTACCCTTTACAACAGATTAGAAGTAAAGAAAGGGGTTGGTCATGAAAGAGGTCTGCTTACCACTAAGTTTCCTCAGAGCGTGGGTTTCTTTTAAGTCATTGAACCACTGATGGCCTTATTCTGATACTTCTCACTTTGGTTTCATGATACATTAATCTGATTGCTCAATGACATGGAAACTTGCCATATTTTACAGGTTAAGCTGTTAGGAAAACAAGGGGAAGTGTGTTTTCATTGCTGTGTCAAAAGCCACCTCTTGGGAAGGTTTGAGACTGGGTGGGGACCAAATTAAAAATTGAGCCCTTACCTGCCCATAAGCCCCACCACAGTATCCTGCTCAGTTTGGCACAGGAAGATGCATGTTTATGTAGGCACTTCCATATTTATTCTAACACTTACTGATTTCCCACTTACTAGAAACTACTGACAAGAGGCATACCTCAGTATTCTTTGAAAACAGCTTTAAATCTTCGTGGTTGCAGATGTTCACGAGAAAATTTTACTGCCTGTGTTGACATTTCTTTGTCAGATGTACTAATGTACTAATATAATTTGCCATTCAAGGCCTCGTAGGTCTGTGAAACTAAGAACAAAGTCAAGCAATCATTTATTAGATCAGGGTTTAAAAAACCACACAGCAGTATGTTGGTGAAAATGTTATTAGCTTCAAGTAATAGAAATTTATACTCAAACTGACTTAAACAGTATGAAAATAATCTTATAACACAGGAAGTTCAACAGTAATGCAGTCTTCATGGTAAATTGATTTATTGGGCTAAATCATGACTGTCAAAGAACTGAGCTCTTTCCCGTCTCAGCTCTCCTTGGTGCTGACTTTTTCCCCAGGCAGATGGTAAGATAGCTACCGTGTTTTCTGGTGTCCTGTCCAGATGACAACAGCGTCCAGAAGAACTGCCTCCTAGATGGCTTTCTCTTAGAAGTGAGGAAGTTTTCTGCAGAAGCTCTTCCCTAATTCCCAGCTAACCTCTCCTTAATTGCTGGCCAGAACGAGGCCCTTGCCTGTTGTGGTCACTGATGACCAGTGGGGTGGAATCGTTAGTCCCCTGAGTCACGCAGACAGTGCCCATTATAGTCAAGGGTGTGTTTGACTATTTTCACCCTGCTGCCTGGTATTCCACATTCTGTTTCTCTCTGACTATTGCTGCCTTACCTGTTCAATATCCTGGGATAGGAATGTTCTAAGAAAGGAAACTAAGTAGAAGATCCACAGAGCTCCTCTTACCACAATCACTAGGCCTCAATACAAGGTGGAAATTAACGGCTAAAGTATAGTTGTGTATAGCCAGGGACAAGCATGTTCTGACATTACCACTTATACTTTTAATACCATCTTTGGAGGGTAACTTCCAAAGTAGAAAAAAGCAGGTGTCAGTTACAGATAGTGCTCAGTGAGTTTGTGGGCTTTATTTCTGCCAGGGTTCTCCTTATTTTGTTCACTCTTCTATAAAGAAAAATTATTTAGATTTTCTAAGTATTGATTACTTTTTTTTTTTTTTTACTTTTAATCTAGAACTTTTCTGGAAAAAGAAGAAAAGTTCAACCACCTCAAGTAAGTTACTATATTTTTATTTTGGTTTCTGAAATAGTTTGGTTTTATACCTTTCTTATTAATAAAAGTTTCTACTGTGGTTGCTTTTAGGTCATATCCTGGGATTTAGGACTGGAAGAAAAGGGCAACATAAATTAATGTGTCATTTTAAGGACATGGAGTGACTCAGAAGGGTCAGATAACTATTATTAAAATTTATCCAGATGTTAACTGTAGAAGAAAGTATCGATTACAAAATGCTGAAAAATAATAAATGTTCAGTTTAAATCTCATCTGCTTTCCTTCTGCAGATAACGGCTAATTAGCATCTAAGTCAAAAAAGGTGTCTAGCAAAGTTGACTTTAGTCCACCCCTGTTCACAGTACTACTGTATTAATTGAATCTTTAAAAATTCATGTTCATCCAATATTATCATTTCAACATTTAATAAATTATTTTTTACAGGTTATACTCCACTTAGTTATTATAAAATATTGGTTCTATTCCATGTGCTGTGTAGTATATCAGTGTAGCTTATTTCATACACAGAAGCCTTTATTGTGGCTTATTTTTGTATTTGTCCCAGATCTAGTGCAAAGGTATGGAGGAGGCCAGAGCATGGTGATTGTAGGAACTGAGGTGGCTGCTCTGCTGTCCAGGATTTGGGCTTCCTCTGTGGCTCTTCTGTTAGTGCCCAAAGCTCCTCTAAGCTGCAGTGTGGAGTGGACATGCTGGGGCACTCATACTGGGAGACAAACCACCGTGTTCCTGAGTGCTCTGACAGTGGCCACCTCCTTCCCACCCCGATCATACTCTTGGCACCCTTTTCTGTTTCTGCGTAGCTGAACAGAGTCTTTCCCCAGTGTGTGTTTGGCCCAGATCGTGCAGGCTGTGGTATGGAGTGAACAAGGCTGGCGGTGTTCACCCCTTTAGAATGAGAGATCTAGCAAGGCAGCATCTGCCAGTGTAAGGCTCTCTGCACCCTGATTATTGGGAAGCCAGCACAAGCGCTCCTCCCCACAGAGTCTGGGCTTCACCAGCCCTTCCGTCTGTTGCAGTGGATTTCCCAGCAGGCGTGGGGACTTGTCGCCCCTGTGCAGGACCCCAGGACTGGAATTCCCAGATTATGGCTTAGCCTGCTTGCTCCCTCCCCAATGCCAGCGTTCCTCCCTTGGAAACCTTCTCTTCCTTACATATCCATCCCAGGGGCACAAGTCCTGACCTGATGTTTGGTTTTTCTGTATTACCTGGTTTCGTAGAGATCTTCCTTGCAGCTTTGGTTGTATAATTCTGCCATTTCCAGTTAATTTTCTGTGATAGTTTTTCCACATGTATATTTTGATTGTTTGCAGAGGTGAGCTCCACATCCTTTGCAATCTTGATCTCCTTCTATTTTTAATTGTAAAACTTTGAAATTTGAATGTCCCCTTTTTTTTTTCAGATTAACTGCAATCAACTACCTTGGCTATTAAAAGAGAATTCCCAGTTACTTTAAGCAATTAAACTTTTTTTTTTTTTTAACTATTGACTATGAGAATAGGCAGTTGAAAAAATGTTTTTATGACCCTTTCAAAGTTTAAAGGTCCAAGATAGCTTAGTCATTAGAAAATCAAAAGAAAGAAATCCTTAAGCCTTGTTGTCTTATGTCTTTAAATTTATAGCATAGTCAACATATATGGTTCAATTTAAAAATTATTCTCATGAGAAAAGTTATTTACCATGCTTTTGGATATTTTATGTATTTATAGTACATTTAGCACTTTACCTGCATTAAAAGTCTTACTCAGCAATTTATGTTATTGTTTACAGCAGAACTATTCACTGGCTGAACTTGATGAGAAAATTAGTGCCCTCAAACAAGCTCTGCTCAGAAAATCAAGAGAAACAGAATCCATGGCAACACGTCACCTTCCATGAAAAGCTCCTCTCATTCTCATTGTCATTTTATTTTTTTTAGATATGTGTAACTTACATATCCATTTAATTAATTGCAGCGTTTTTATTAATAGTAGACTTACCTCTGAAATCAAGGTTCATTTTCATGTGAGTCCACTTTGCAGCAAGCAGTCTTTAAATATTCCAGTATACTTTAAGATAGTTAATGCGTTGAAAGTAGCATTGTTGGAATTTATTCCCTTCTGTTTTAAAGGAGGTATTTTGAAAATTGAAAACCTTAATTAGAAAGTACATCTTTGTGTGTATGTGTGTTTATCACAGAAAGGTTTATTTTGAATAGTGATGTTTAAGAAGACTTTATATTTTTAACATTGATGTTAACCAGTTTTAGTTTAAAACAGTAATTTGTACATAATAGGCATTCAATAAAAGTTTGAAATGAATTTTAAGTGCATATATTCTTTTCCAAGTGTCAATTTAATCTAAATAAATAGATCAAACCTTTTAGGGGCTTCCCAGGTGGTGCTGCTGCTGCTAAGTCGCTTCAGTCATGTCCGACTCTGTGCGACCCCATAGACAGCAGCCCACCAGGCTCCCCCGTCCCTGGGATTCTCCAGGCAAGAACACTGGAGTGGGTTGCCATTTCCTTCTCCAGTGCATGAAAGTGAAAAGTGAAAGTGAAGTCGCTTCAGTCGTGTCTGACTCTTAGCGACCCCATGGACTGCAGCCCACCAGGCTCTTCCGTCCATGGGATTTTCCAGGCAGGAGTACTGGAGTGGGGTGCCATTGCCTTCTCCTTCCAGGTAATGCAGTGGTGAGGATTCCGCCTGTCAGTGCAGGAAGCTCCAGAGAGGTGGGTTCCATCCCTGGGTTGGGAAGATCCCCTGGAGAAGGAAATGGCAACCCACTCCACTATTCTTGCCTAGAAAATTCCATGGACAGAAGAGCCTGGCAGGCTACAGTTCATGGGGTCTCAGAGAGTCAGACATGACTGAGCACAGCACACACACATATCTTTTATTCTTATTGACTATGTGACCTTAAGCAAGTTACTTAATCTCTCACTGGGCGTTAATTACCTTATCTGTAAAATGTTAGGATAATACATTTGTAATGAACAATACATTTGTAATGAACATTACAAATGTTCGTTTGTAATGTTCTAATTTGTAATGAACTACATTTGTAATGAACAATAGTTGAGATACGCATGTACAGCTTTTGAGCCTGTCTGACATAAAGGAAGTGCTTAGTAAATGTTATTACTGTTGACTAAAACTAAGTCTTTGGAAAGTAGTTAAGATATTACAATTTACATAGTCCCTTTTCCTTGAGCACCTCCCCTCTTTGGACTGCCCCAGTTTTATATTAGGCAGTACATATATTTCCATAGTTCCAAATTAAACATTTAAATGCCCATATACCTATGATCAATTAATCAGTGACACAGGAGGCAAGAATATACAGTGGAGAAAAGCCAGTCTCTTCAAGTGAAACTGGAACATTTTCTCATAGAGTATACAAGAATAAAAATGGTTAAAAGGCCTAAATATAAGACATGTTGATATATGGCAAAACCAATACAATATTGTAAAGTTAAAAAAAAAACAAAACCATAAAACTCTGAGAACATAGGCGAAACAGTCTTTAACATAAGTTGTATAGCAATGTTTTCTTGGATCAATCTCCCAATACAAGAGAAATAAAGAAACAAACAGATGGAACCTAGTTAAACTACAAGTTTTTGCATAGCGAAGAAAACCATCAACAAAAAGACAACGTATGGAATGGGAGAAGACGTTTGCAAAAGGATGTGACTGACGGGTTAATATTCAAAATATCCAAACTGCTCATAGAACTCTTATCAAAATATCCAATCAAACAATGGGCAAGCAACTTGAACAGACATTTTTCTGAAGAAGGCAGATAGTCAACAGGTGCATGAAAGATACTCAACATTGTTATTTCCTAAGTAATTATTAGCAAAATGCAAATCAGAACCACAATGGGATAACTCTCCTGTCAGAATGGCTGTCATTAAAAAGAACAAATACTGGAGAGGCTGTGGAGAAAAGAGAACCTTCATACACTTGTTTGGAATGTAAACTGGTGTGGTACTGCAGAGGTTCCTTAAAAAAACCTGAGAACTATCATGATCCTGTAACTCCTCTCCTGGCTGTATTTCCAGAGAAAACACACCAAAAAAGATAACATGCACCCTAGTGTTTACAGCAGCATTATACACAATAGCCAAGAAATGGAAGCAACCTAAGTGCCCATCAACAGTGCTGAAGATGATGTGTATATATAGAGTGGAATATTAGCCCTAAGGAAATGGAGTAACTGCCATTTGCAGCAATATGAGTAGACCTGGAGAATATTATGCTTACTGAAGACCTGGAGAATATTATGCTTAGTGAAGTCAAACACAGAAAGACAAAACTTATAATATCACTTATGTGAAATCTAAAAAATATATAAATGAATATATATATAAAACAAACAGACTCACGGACCTAGAAAACAAACCTGCAGTTATCAAAGGTGAGAGGGATGTGAGAAGAGACAATTTAAGGATGTGGGATTAACAACAGATGGGAACTACTATGTGTAAAACAGAAGCAATAAGGATAAGTGCCCTGTACAGCACAGGAAACTAGACCCATTATCTTGTAATAACCTATAATGAAATATAATTTGCAGATGATCACTATTCTGTACACCCAGAACACAATGTTGTAAATCCACTATACCTCAACTAAAAAAAAATTTAAAGCAGCCATAATCAAGGAGCAGATATTTCGCTCAAGAATTGTTTGGTTGTAAGAATCAGAAATCTGCCTTAAAAAGCTTGTAAAGCAAAGTTATTAAAAAGGATCAGAAATACGGAATTTATTGCAGGAAATATAGCTCAACATTGTGGCATCCAGAAAGTCCCCAGCAGATTTGTTCATCTCTTTTGCTGTGTCTCTATCTGCCTCTGGCTCTGTCGAGTTCCGTGTCTGTCTGCCCTCCTTGCTCTCTGCTCTCCCTCTCTGTCTTTTGCCCTCTGTCTTCCTCCTCCTCATTCCTTTTCTCTTACTCACAATCACCTATGCATCTATTGTATTCTCTGTAAACTGGTTCCCCTGAAGGCCTCTTCATTTCTGCTTCCTCACATGGGTGACCTGGAGCCCTGTACCCATGACCTTTGAAGTTCCATGGTGCATGTTCTGAACCCAGCTCTATAGAACCTCACAATTCCATGGACTACTGCTTGCTTACCTGTCTCTGTGTTTCTTACCTTTAAGTCCTTTAGAGGCTGAATGTCAGTGGGATCGGGGGTCTCAGTCAGTTGTGGCCAGGTCGATGGGGCAGAACCTCTTCATAGAAATATGCTGTGTACACACGACCTTGCACCATCATTTGTGGAGGCCTTAAATATGGGGTCACCTGGTTAAAAAAAAAATGGGACTTTAAAACTATTCCCAAGAACGACAGGTGGATGAACTGTTTCCACTAATGTCTATAATCTTGCTTAATGTGATCCGGTATTACAGGAACAGTGACAAATGCCTGCCCTTCAGTCTCCATCTGGTGTTCATAATCACCGTCCTGCCAGAATGACCACCTCTGGGTTTATTGGCATGTTTTACTACTGTTACATCAGCAATACAATAGGAGAAACCTCAACAAAAAGGATCAGTTGAAAAAGGAGGATGACTTAAGAGGTGGCGAAGAAACTTAAAAAATAGGATCATTAACTGATCATTGGTCTGCCCCTAAAATAAATACCCCAAATCTGTTTCTTGGCTCTTAGCAAAGTAAGTTCCTAACTCACACCTGCCAGTCCTAGGATCTGGCCATTAGAAGGATTTCCTTTTTCAATTGTCCTTTCAGACCTGCTCTTCAGAAGGGCATTAGAGAGTCCTTCTCTCTCCAGTAAGTATTGTCTGGTGCCAGCATGCTTTCCTACTTGAGTTGGAGCCTCCAGAAGAGGCCAGGATGCACCATGTTGGTATGAGTTGGTATAACTGCTTAAGACTACAGTTCTGGTGGTAACTGCCCAGTATGTTAGCGGGCTCTCAATCATTGTCTTTCTTGAGTGTGTCACTGACTGAAAGGTGATGCCAGGAATTTCTGAGGGAAATAGAGGGTAGAGTAAGCTTGCACCCTTAATCACCAGGCCACCTAATGACCATTCCTTCAGGATTTTTGTTATTCAGCTCTCCTTAGACCCCATTATTCTTAATGGCTCTGTCCTCAAGAGAATAAAGGAGGAAAAGTGACCTGAAAGAGGACTACAGGGCAGGAAGCACTTCTTCCCTAGTCTACCCTTAACACCCCCTCCACAGTTACATTCCAGTCTAGGGACATGTTTTACTAGAGATCGGGAATTGGGGGCCACGGGGGTGATAGGCAAACATCCTGTGGAAAAAGGCTAAGCTTCCTCAACCAGTCTAGCTATTGCTAGCTATCGTCCTTTCAACTGCCAGGCTCTTGAGCCCTGACTTTTTCCAAATTAATGAATAATATTTGGATCTTACCTTCAACAATCTAAGCAGAAAAGAATATGAAATATAGATACATAATAAGTTTGCAGGAAGAAAGCCTGGCTTACTGCTCATAATTACCTGCTTTTTCCAATATACTTTTAGCCAAACAACCTGGTACTGAGAACTCCTTGCCACTGACTTTCACGTCCATGGGGAATTAACACATTCCCGCATCTCAACATCCGAGAACTTCTATCTGAGGCTTTGGCTTTAGTGATGTGGCTTGGGCTCAAGAGATTTGGGGCAGTTGTTCAGGTATCTCGCCACCTCTTACCTTTACGCCACCCGATTTCTATGGGGCTGGGGAATCTCTCCACCCATGCCTTCACCCCAGCCCTCTGCCTCCACTCCACAGACAGTTCTACATTTTTCACTCAGCGCCTAATACAATCCTATTCCTGGCACTGATTTCTGTTTTAGGGATTTTGTTGTTTCCAAGAAACAGAAAACCAATTCCGACTTAAGTAAAAGGGTGTTGTTATAAAGAATGTGAATAATTCAAATTGCAGGAAGTTCACCCAGGATTGGTCACCCTCTCTCCCTCACACGGGCCTGTTATCTGGATTCTGCATACTGGCTTTGCTTCGTTTGAAGTTTGGCTTCAAAGATGCCTTTGCCATCTGGTTTTCTCCGAGACTTTGAGCTCCATGGTGCTGTTAGCTTTGACCCAGCCCTTTGGTTCCAGTGTCCTGAGTTTGTTTCTTATGATTCAAAACCTGGGGAAAAAAGGAGTTCACATTCTCAAGGTGGTCAGCTATCCACCCTGGACCAATTTTCTTTGGTTTGAGTATTAGGATTTCCAAGAACAAACACACTTGCCAAGCCTTATGGGGAAAGAAAACATGGACTCAGAACTCTGCCCCTGTGTTCTCTGCCACATTATAAAGTTTTTAGTTCTTTAAGAGATACTTCTTATCCTGTAACTTTAACTGAAAACATTTTATGATTGTTAACCCTAGAGATACTAGTTGGGGTCACTAGACAAAACTGTAGCTTTTTGGTTTCTTTTGAGCAACTATTTGTAAGGACTGGTATTTCATGACTTTTAGTTTTTCTTAATTTTTCTCCCAGGGATAAAGAGAAAATTTATTTTTTATAAATAGGATACAATCCATTATATCGTTCAGTCCCCATGAGAATCCACTGGACCCTTTTATTACTCTAAGATACATTATGGGATCTCAGTGATTTAATTTTATTCAATTTTTCTTACATCGTTTGAAATATTTTACTTTTGCATTATCTCTGCTGCTGCTACTGCTAAATCGCTTCAGTCGTGTCTGACTCTGTGCGACCCCATAGACGGCCTCCCACCAGGCTCCCCCATCCCTGGGATTCTCCAGGCAAGAGTGCTGGAGTGGGGTGCCATTGCCTTCTCCATCCTTAGTTTCCATATTGCATCATCTTTTAATAAGATATAAAATTCTAGAAAGATACCATCTTTTGAGGTGTTTTTTTTTTTTTTTTTTTTTTTAAGGCCTTCAATGAATCCAGTTGAGAGTTTAGATGAGATTGGGCACATTTAGGGTGGTATGGCCTAGACCACAGTTGAGAGTTTAGAATATTTCATTTTGACTATAATGACAAATATGAATAGGAGAAAATCAATAGAGGAATCTCCACAGTTATTGAGAGAATCAGAGGTGGACGCAAAAAGACAGAGTGTTATCTAGATCCTAATGATGTTGATGAAAGTGATCATTGAGGCAAAGCCTCAGACTATAAGCCTTCAGGTGCATATTCTAAATAAGTTTTCTCAAACTCAAGAATAGATGAGTGAATCAGATATTTCTAAGAGCAACAAGGAAATATGGTATTCTCATCCACTTACTCAATAGGAAGGGCTTCATTATGCAATAATTTAAGACAAGGACTTGGAGCATCTAATTTTGCTAAGTGGATAGTTTAGGAGTATTTGTCCACTGTTTTTGATGTTTAGCCACCAAAATTTACTTGATATAGTTCCCAGGTGAAAAACGCTAAATACAGACACAGACTTCATTTTCTTGGGCTCCAAAATCACTGGACGGTGACTGCAGCCATGAAATTAAAAGACACTTGCTCCTTGGAAAAAAAGCTATGACAAACCCAGACAGATTATTAATCCTGCATATTAAAAAGCAAAGACATCACTTGCTGATAAAGGTCCGAATAGTTAAAGCTATGGTTTTTCCAGTAGTCATGTACGGATGTGAGAGTTGGCATAAAAAAAACTGAGCACCAAAGAATTAATGCTTTCGAATTGTGGTGCTGGAGAAGACTGTTGAAGAGTCCCTTGGACAACAAGGAGATCAAACCAGTCAATCCTAAAGGAAATCAACCCTGAATATTCATTGGAAGGACTGGTGCTGAATCTGAACCTCCAATATGTTGGCCACCTAATGCAAAGAGCTGACTCATTGGAAAAGACTCTGATGCTGGGAAACATTGAGGGCAGGAGAAGAAGGGGGCAACAGAAAAGAGAGGATGAGATGGTTGGATGGCATCAACCATCCAACCATGGACATGAGTCTGAGCAAACTCCTGGAGATAGTGAAGGACAGGGGAGCCAGGCATGCTGCAGTCTATAAGGTTGCAAAGAATTGGACACAAATGAGTGACTGAAGAACAACACAAATGTGACTAAAAATAAATAAATGATGTAGAAATGAAAAATTACTGGACTTGTCATTCTAATTATTCATACATATAAATCTAAAAATTAAAATTTTTTCTAATAATTGCCATCCTTCTTCAAAAAATTATGTCAAAGTTGTTTTAATGTATTACATTTTGGTAGTGCACATGCAAGAAGAATCAGAGTAACAATAAGCCAGCATCTAATTGAAATGTATTTGAAATCTGGAGTCACTATTTACAAGATGGGTATTTTCCAGATTCATGCATGGCAGGTAATGACCAGTTAGTTACCTTCAACTGACACTGTCCATTTTAAGGGTCTATAACTTCAAAGTCAAAAAAAAAAAAAAAAGAAATAAAAATTGTGTTCACTATGCTTGAATTTTCAAAGTTCTAATTAGGCCATGCCTTTATACTTCTGTAAAATTATTCATAAAGTGACTTAAATATATATTGTTAAATTTTAAGATTAATCAATGCAAATGGTATTTTTTCCTGGTATACTGAAAGTTAAGATATATTTTTCAAATATGAAGAGCTTTGTAAAATTCATATGCCTAATGGTAACTTTATAATAGTACCAAAGTAAAAAAAGTAATCATATATTTAGATAAGAATATAAAATCACTTTACAAGCTTATTTTTTAAATGGTTCCAAGAAATTTAAAGACATGAGGTCACTTTCCCACATACTTTCTCTAGGAAACTTTAGTCAAGAGGAATGAATAAAATCATGAGAAAATCCTTGAACTGCAAAATATTGACATGCTTCTATTTTTTAAAATAGTAAACATTTAAGTTGCTGGCAAACTGCTTTCTCTATGGAAAAAGTTGGGATACTTTAAAAAAACAACCCATCCTTGTAGGACAAAATGCCTCAAATGTTCTTTACTTATTTTTTATAACTTTCACTTCCTGGTAAGCACAGAACTGGCTGAGAAATTTGATTTATTCTAAGTACTATTTTCGTGTCTTTAAGTGGCCTTTCTGGGATGACCTTAATCTACACTGCTACCAACCACTAGAAAAAATTTTCTAAGTTATAATTAAAAGTTGTAGTATTGATATAAGTTTAGACGATCAAACAGAAGGGGTTAAGATAATAATAGATCTTTGTCATTCCAAAATTATGAACTATTTCAAACATACAGAAAAATACAGACAATAATATATGAATCATTTCCCACTGCTCAGAATCAATAGGAGTTAACATTTGCCATACTAACTTAAAGTTTTTACTTTTAGACGAAAAGGCCAAGTAGAGATCTAATGAAAATCAAATCAATCTCTCTCTCACAGAGGGTGACACAGTCCTAACATTGGTATGCATCATTTTCATAATATTTCAAAAATACTGATTTGTTTTTAGCACGTTATGTTAATCGTATCCTACTTAAAACTTGCTGCGTTTTACTGAACACAGTTTTGAATTTTAACCATATTGACTAATGTATATCTACTTTACCTATTTTAACTGTTAATTAATATTTCAAATATATGAATAAACTGGAGTTTATATGTTCATTTCCCAACTGAGGGCTATCTAAATTGCTTCCACTCTTTTCATGTCTTGGCGGATACCCTGAATTACGTGTGGCAGCCTCTGGCATGGGTAGGTTTCCAAAACACATAGCTTCCAACCTTGGAAAACAAGCTCCCCTAGAGATACACTGGAATGTAATTTTAAAAGAGGGATGTAGGTTAACCAGTTATTTAATATAGGTAGAACAAGATATTTCAAGTGGTATACAGGAAAGTTTAACCAAGCATAAAACATATGCTCAATTTTTAACTGTGAAAATTCTGTTTCTTCTTGTACCACTCTAGTCAATTTAAACATTTAGAGCTTAACAGCATGGGAAATATCCTTTTAAATTCACTGTTGCTAAAGAACTTCAGCCTTCATATGGCAGCCTATTAAACAGCTTCTATTCACCACCTCTTTTTTATCCCTTGTTATTGGAATTGTGATCTCATTTTATCTGTTTCAATAGTATGACAAGTATAGATGACCTCTCGTGCCAATTAACAAATCTGGTGGGGAAAAAAAAAAAAACATGACTGATGCTTGAAAAGTCATGGCCTCTACTTTTATTTGCCTTTATAAACAAAATCAGAAAAAAAGGAATAGAAAAGACATTCTGTTAACCTTATTCTCTTGCCTGAGATGATCAGCCCAATATAACATTATGATATAAAAGGAACTGTTCAAAATTCATTTATTCACTCAACTTGTATTAAAAAACAAGCACTATAAAGGGCCTGGGTATATAGTGATGCACAAAACAGGTAGAACTACTGCCCTCAGAAGGCTTAAGCAGTATATGTCCTTATACACTGCATTGACAACAGCCCCAGTTACTTCTTTTCAAGAAAACTCGGGGGATCTGGAATGCCAAGAAGCATAACTAACATGATCAAGAGAATGAAAATAACCAGAAAAGCTAATCGTTAGGGTCTGTGTATCTATTATGCTGCTTTTGTATACAAATTACAGAAAACTTCTACTCAACTGGCTTAAACAATGGGACATTTGTTATTGTACAAAAAGAGAAGGCTGAGTGGTTAATCCATTAGTTTCATTGAAGAGACAGGTACTTCCCATCCTTCTGCTCTGTCACCCATAAGCCTTCATGGGGCAAGAAGGCTGCCACACATACAGGCATCACATCCAGGAAAAACCATGTAGGTAGGACAGCAGAAGATGCTTTCTGATACTCCTCAGGTGTCTCTTTTTTCTGAGACTTCCTCTTTTTACATTTCATTGACCAGAACTGCAACACATACACCTTCCTAAACCCATCACTACCAGGAGGAATTACATTTGCACAACTGGCTTAGACTAATTTAGTTCAATTTAAAATACTGAGCACCCACACGCCAAATGTTCTCTACTCTTAGCTAAAAAAAAATAAATGAACAAACCAAATAGATGACAAGTATTGTGTAAAGCTCAGGGACATACAGGCAGTGATGTAAATGGGAAATTAAAATCTCTGTGTTAAACAAATTGATCAAGAAATTTGTTTTTAAAGTTTCCATGTGACTACGCTGGAAAACAAGATCAATGTTGGGAGGTGCCTATGTCTCCATTAAGTCTTTTTTACAATTGCTTGCTCTCAGAAAAATAATTTCAAACCTGAAACTTTAAGTGGGAAATAATAAGATTTTAAACTCTTATTCATTTCATCAGTTAAACACCATTACTGAAGGAACATTTTCTTCCCTCAAGAAATAAAAATATGTCCCTGACTCTGTTTTATATTGTGTCAACAAGCCAAATTTTAAGTTTTATGTCAATGATAGAATAGAAAGGATTATTCTTATACTAAATAATACTGCTGACAAGAGGGAAGTAATCCCTTTAATTTATTTTTTCAAAGTACCTTCTCATACAGTAATCTGAATTGTACCAACATTCTTACTATAGAAAGGGGTAACATGAGGCTTGATTCCTCATTTTTTAGATGTAAGAACTGGGATTGTTAAAAGTTAAAAGATTTGCCCCAAGGACTTCATGACCAAGTAGTCACAGAATCAAGATTAAAATCAGATTACTTCATTCCTAATCCAAATGTTTTAGAGTAATTTAACAAAGTTTCATGTAACTTAAAATTATGACACTCTAGAAACCCTTTAAAAGATTGTTTTAAAAAATTCAGAATTTCTCTTCTCAATAAATTCTAATATAATGTCTTCTTTAAGGCCATATCCTCTCCAATCTAGCCCCAGCTATTAGATCCCTGAAACCTAGGTACTTTGGATATATTAGGTTCAAAATGCTTCTTTTTCAAATGTTTCTATCACCTTCTCCTTATTAGAAGTTGCTACATATTCCATATAAACTCAGAATGCAGCAAGCCTTGGCCTAGGCATGCGTGTGGATTTAAATCCTAGCTATAGGAAATATTTGAGAAAAATCTCACTGGAAGGGTCGTTGTATAGGAAAAATGACTCTTCCTACTTTCCTGGATTTTAGGAGGGTAAAAAGTGATAAAATGTTTTAAATCTGTCACACTTAACCCCTCTTTTTCAAAAGTGAAGGTTGGGTGACAGGAAACTAAAGAAAGCAGCGGGTTCAGAGAACAAGACATTTCCTAACCAAGACTACAAGGAGGAATAAGAATTTCCTCAAGAGGATGGTGACAAGCCATTTCTCCTTGGAAATGCTGATTTATTATACACGGAGATTATACAGAGTGCAACATTGACATCTCCTGTCCAGACCAGACTCTTCTGCCCATGGCATGCTCGAGTCCCACCAGTCCCACTGCTTAGCCGTCCTGAGTCTCCCACCAGACTCGGCACTTCAGAAACTAGACTCCTGATCTTTTCCTCTGACCCCTTCCAGTTACATCCTTCCCATCTCAGCAGTGGCCACTCCTGTCTTTCCAGGCCCTCAGCTCAGAAACCACCTTTAACTCCTTTTTTCTTTTTTTAAATCTCCCACATTCAGTTTGTCAGAAAATTCTGTTGCCTCTTCACCACTACACTCCAGCCTGAGTCACCATCACACCGAACCCCTGGCTGACAGCGAAACCCCCCGGGGGTCTCCCTGCCTCTGCCCCAGCACTTCAGCTTCTGTTTCAACCCCACAGCCAGAATGATCACTCAGATCACACCACCAGAGTGATCACATCACCAGGGTGACCATGTCAGTTCACATCAGCCACTTCTTTGCTGAGAGCCCTACAGTGGATTCTTAGTTCACTCAAGAGAGAATCTGCAGGATCTGCCTACCTTCTTCCTTCTCTGACCACCCCCTCTCCACCCCATGGTCCAGACACACCTGCTGCCTCGCTGCCCCAGTACGCTCACCAAATGGCTACCTCCCAGCCTGGAACATTCTTCTTCAGATGACTGTCCCACATGCCCTGCCCCTCTTTGCTCAAAGCTCACTCTCAAGGATGTTTACATGCCAGAAAAAAAACCAGGCAGCATTTAAATATTAAGTTCAGGTAAGCAATAAATTGGAGAAGGCAATGGCACCCCACTCCAGTACTCTTGCCTGGAAAATCCCATGGACGGAGGAGCCTGGTAGGCTGCAGTCCATGGGGTTGCTGAGGGTCAGACACGGCTGGGCGACTTCACTTTCACTTTTCACTTTCATGCATTGGAGAAGGAAATGGCAACCCACTCCAGTGTTCTTGCCTGGAGAATCCCAGGGATGGGGGAGCCTGGTGGGCTGCCGTCTGTGGGGTTGCACAGAGTCGGACACGACTGAAGCAACTTAGCAGCAAGCAATAAATAGCCTCTTAGGTACCCAACACTTTCATGTTTATCTGAAATTCACATTTAACTGTATATCCTTTTGTTTTGTTCGCTTCTAAATCTGGCAACCCTACAAACAGGTTCTACCCGACCCAAGCACATCCTGCCTTCCCTCTACCCCCACATTCCAGATTTCTTCTCACCTGCCCTATTTTTTTTTTCTTATTCCTCCTAACACTGTTTCTTCTTATAAACTACATAATTTACTTAAATATCACATTTACTGTCTGCCTCCTCCTCTGGAAAAATGATCTACATGTGAGCAGTTCCAGCATAAAAGCAAATTTGTGATCAAAAATTTTTATTTCTCAGCACATTTCTTTTCTACTGTTTCGAAGGGTTGGAAGTTTATGAAAACACTTGAGAAAACATAGGCACTGCTCTCTCTCCATCCTTACTATTTTCACACGTTTAATACATATGCACATATGTTAATATAATTGATTTCCACTTAACACTAACATCTGCTGTAAACTATAGAAAAGAGGTTTGTTTTCCAAAAAAATACACCAGACACATAAGTAACAAAATTGAAAATTCCCATGGGGAAGAAAATTACCTAAAAAAAAAAAATCCAGGGATTTCCCCAGTGATTCAGTGGCTAAGCCTCCACACTCCCAATGCTGGTGACCCAGGTCCCATCCCTGCTCAGGTAACTAGATCCCACATGCTGCAACTAGGAAGTTCACAGGCTACACCGAAGATCCCATGTGCCACAACCAAGACCCAATGCAGCCAAATAAATAAATATTAAAAAAAAATCCAAACACTGTGATTGAATTTCCCAATTATGTCTTTCTTAGATAGCAGCCAAATAGAGAGATATATTTTAAATTAACAAATAAATTTTTTTGCAGCAACATGGCCATCATCTGTTGAATTCTACAGCTTAATAAAAGCTATGGAATATGTGACCTCCTTGTTCTTTGTGATTCCTTCATGTACTTATTCATTCAGCTTACAGCTGTGGTTTAGCTGCTGTGTGTAGAGCACTGGGTGTTAGGCAATGGGGAGAGGGGAGTGGGAGGAAGACACTGGAGAGAGAAGGACCCAAGTCTGAAAGACATGGGAAATCAGCTTAAGGAGCCAGTAGAAGGAGGAGGGAAATGGCCCTGTCAGACTCGCTCCTTAGAAAAATTACTCTGGACACAAAACAACTTCTGAAAGCCGGCAGAGGATATCAGGCACCCAGAAAAGCAACCCAAGTCTTCGAAAGGAGAGAGAAGAAATACAGCTCCACTCACCAGAACACCGACACAAGCTTCCCTAACCAAGAAACCTTGACAAGCCACCTGTACAAACCCACACAGAGCGAGGAAATGCCACAATAAAGAGAACTCCGCAAACTGCCAGAATAAAGAAAAGACACCCCAAAAGCAGCAATTTAAACAAGATGAAGAGACAGAGGAATACCCAGCAGACAAAGGAACAGGATAAAAGCCCACCAAACCAAACAAAAGAGGAAGAGATAGGGAATCTACCTGATAAAGAATTCCGAATAATGATAGTGAAATTGATCCAAAATCTTGAAATCAAAATGGAATCACAGATAAATAGCTTGGAGACAAAGATTGAGAAGATGCAAGAAAGGTTTAACAAGGAACTAGAAGAAATAAAAGAGAGTCAATATAAAATAAATAATGCAATAAATGAAATTAAAAACACTCTGGAGGCAACAAATAGTAGAATAACAGAGGCAGAAGATAGGATTAGTGAATTAGAAGATAGAATGGTAGAAATAAATGAATCAGAGAGGATAAAAGAAAAACGAATTAAAAGAAATGAGGACAATCTCAGAGACCTCCAGGACAATATTAAACGCTACAACATTCGAATCATAGGGGTCCCAGAAGAAGAAGACAAAAAGAAAGACCATGAGAAAATACTTGAGGAGATAATAGTTGAAAACTTCCCTAAAATGGGGAAGGAAATAATCACCCAAGTCCAAGAAACTCAGAGAGTCCCAAACAGGATAAACCCAAGGAGAAACACCCCAAGACACATATTAATCAAATTAACAAAGATAAAACACAAAGAACAAATATTAAAAGCAGCAAGGGAAAAACAACAAATAACACACAAGGGAATTCCCATTAGGATAACAGCTGATCTTTCAATAGAAACTCTTCAAGCCAGGAGGGAATGGCAAGACATACTTAAAGCGATGAAAGAAAATAACCTACAGCCCAGATTATTGTACCCAGCAAGGATCTCATTCAAATATGAAGGAGAAATCAAAAGCTTCTCAGACAAGCAAAAGCTGAGAGAATTCAGCACCACCAAACCAGCTCTCCAACAAATACTAAAGGATATTCTCTAGACAGGAAACACAAAAACAGTGTATAAACTCGAACCCAAAA
>NW_011494613.1:2178401-2179853 GCF_000754665.1 Bison bison bison | reverse complement strand
ATCTGACCAGTTAGACCTAATTGATATCTATAGGACATTTCATCCCAAAACAATGAATTTCACCTTTTTCTCAAGCACACATGGAACCTTCTCCAGGATAGATCACATCCTGGGCCATAAATCTAGCCTTGGTAAATTCAAAAAAATAGAAATCATTCCAAGCATCTTTTCTGACCACAATGCAGTAAGATTAGATCCCAATTACAGGAGAAAAACTATTAAAAATTCCAACATATGGAGGCTGAACAACACGCTGCTGAATAACCAACAAATCACAGAAGAAATCAAAAAAGAAATCAAAATTTGCATAGAAACTAATGAAAATGAAAACACAACAACTCAAAACCTGTGGGACACTTTAAAAGCAGTCCTAAGGGGAAAGTTCATAGCAATACAGGCATACCTAAAGAAACAAGAAAAAAGTCAAATAAATAACCTAACCCTACACCTAAAGCAACTAGAAAAGGAAGAAATGAAGAACCCCAGGGTTAGTAGAAGGAAAGAAATCTTAAAAATTAGGGCAGAAATAAATGCAAAAGAAACAAAAGAGACCATAGCAAAAATCAACAAAGCCAAAAGCTGGTTCTTTGAAAGGATAAATAAAATTGACAAACCATTAGCCAGACTCATCAAGAAACAAAGGGAGAAAAATCAAATCAATAAAATTAGAAATGAAAATGGAGAGATCACAACAGACAACACAGAAATACAAAGGATCATAAGAGACTACTATCAACAATTATATGCCAATAAAATGGACAACGTGGAAGAAATGGACAAATTCTTAGAAAAGTACAACTTTCCAAAACTGGACCAGGAAGAAATAGAAAATCTTAACAGACCCATCACAAGCACAGAAATTGCAACTGTAATCAAAAATCTTCCGGCAAACAAAAGCCCAGGTCCAGACGGCTTCACAGCTGAATTCTACCAAAAATTTAGAGAAGAGCTAACACCTATCCTGCTCAAACTCTTCCAAAAAATTGCAGAGGAAGGTAAACTTCCAAACTCATTCTATGAGGCCACCATCACCCTAATACCAAAACCTGACAAAGATCCCACAAAAAAAAGAAAACTACAGGCCAATATCACTGATGAACATAGATGCAAAAATCCTTAACAAAATTCTAGCAATCAGAATCCAACAACACATTAAAAAGATCATACACCATGACCAAGTGGGCTTTATCCCAGGTATGCAAGGATTCTTCAATATCCGCAAATCAATCAATGTTATACACCACATTAACAAATCGAAAAACAAAAACCATATGATTATCTCAATAGATGCAGAGAAAGCCTTTGACAAAATTCAACATCCATTTATGATAAGAACTCTCCAGAAAGCAGGAATAGAAGGAACATACCTCAACATAATAAAAGCTATATATGACAAACCCACAGCAAACATTATCCTCAATGGTGAAAAATTGAAAGCATTTCCTCTAAAGC
>NW_011494613.1:2166709-2178301 GCF_000754665.1 Bison bison bison | reverse complement strand
TCACTGTTTGCAGATGACATGATCCTTTACATAGAAAACCCTAAAGACTCCACCAGAAAATTACTAGAACTAATCAATGATTATAGTAAAGTTGCAGGATATAAAATCAACACACAGAAATCTCTTGCATTCCTATACACTAATAATGAGAAAACTGAAAGAGAAATTAAGGAAACAATTCCATTCACCATTGCAACGGAAAGAATAAAATACTTAGGAATTTATCTCCCTAAAGAAACTAAAGACCTATATATAGAAAACTATAAAACACTGGTGAAAGAAATCAAAGAGGACGCTAATAGATGGAGAAATATACCATGTTCATGGATTGGAAGAATCAATATAGTGAAAATGAGTATACTACCCAAAGCAATTTATAGATTCAATGCAATCCCTATCAAGCTACCAACAGTATTCTTCACAGAGCTAGAACAAATAATTTCACAATTTGTATGGAAATACAAAAAACCTCGAATAGCCAAAGCTATCTTGAGAAAGAAGAATGGAACTGGAGGAATCAACCTACCTGACTTCAGGCTCTACTACAAAGCCACAGTCATCAAGACAGTATGGTACTGGCACAAAGACAGAAATATTGATCAATGGAACAAAATAGAAAGCCCAGAGATAAACCCACGCACATATGGACACCTTATCTTTGACAAAGGAGGCAAGAATATACAATGGATTAAAGACAATCTCTTTAACAAGTGGTGCTGGGAAATCTGGTCAACCACTTGTAAAAGAATGAAACTAGAACACTTTCTAACACCTTACACAAAAATAAACTCAAAATGGATTAAAGATCTAAACGTAAGACCAGAAACTATAAAACTCCTAGAGGAGAACATAGGTAAAACACTCTCCGACATACATTACAGCAGGATCCTCTATGACCCACCTCCCAGAATATTGGAAATAAAAGCAAAAATAAACAAATGGGACCTAATTAAACTTAAAAGCTTCTGCACAACAAAGGAAACTATTAGCAAGGTGAAAAGGCAGCCTTCAGAATGGGAGAAAATAATAGCAAATGAAGCAACGGACAAACAACTAATCTCAAAAATATACAAGCAACTCCTACAGCTCAACTCCAGAAAAATAAATGACCCAATCAAAAAATGGGCCAAAGAACTAAATAGACATTTCTCCAAAGAAGACATACAGATGGCTAACAAACACATGAAAAGATGCTCAACATCACTCATTATCAGAGAAATGCAAATCAAAACCACTATGAGGTACCATTTCACGCCAGTCAGAATGGCTGTGATCCAAAAGTCTACAAGCAATAAATGCTGGAGAGGGTGTGGAGAAAAGGGAACTCTCTTACACTGTTGGTGGGAATGCAAACTAGTACAGCCACTATGGAGAACAGTGTGGAGATTCCTTAAAAAACTGGAAATAGAACTGCCTTATGATCCAGCAATCCCACTGCTGGGCATACACACCAAGGAAACCAGAAGGGAAAGAGACACATGTACCCCAATGTTCATCGCAGCACTGTTTATAATAGCCAGGACATGGAAGCAACCTAGATGCCCATCAGCAGATGAATGGATAAGAAAGCAGTGGTACATATACACAATGGAGTATTACTCAGCCATTAAAAAGAATACATTTGAATCAGTTCTAATGAGATGGATAAAACTGGAGCCTATTATACAGAGTGAAGTAAGCCAGAAAGAAAAACACCAATACAGTATACTAACACATATATATGGAATTTAGAAAGATGGTAACAATAACCCTATATACGAGACAGCAAAAGAGACACCAATGTATAGATCAGTCTTATGGACTCTGTGGGAGAGGGAGAGGGTGGGGAGATTTGGGAGAATAGCATTGAAACATGTATAATATCATGTATGAAACGAGTCGCCAGTCCAGGTTCAATGCACGGTACTGGATGCTTGGGGCTGGTGCACTGGGACGACCCAGAGGGAGGGTAGGGGAGGGAGGAGGGAGGAGGGTTCAGGATGGGGAACGCGGGTATACCTGTGGCAGATTCATTTCGATATTTGGCAAAACTAATACAATATTGTAAAGTTTAAAAATAAAATAAAAGTTAAAAAAAAGAAAAAGAAAAATTACTCTGGCTTCTGTCTACAGTGGGAAAGTAGATTACTATAGTTATTAACTACATTACACTTAACTAAGAAGTTATTATTATAAACAGGGTCTTAACCTTAAACCTCTAGGCTTCCAAGAAAAAATTTCAGAAAAGGGATGTTTGGAAGAAACCACAGTAGATCTGTTTTAAATACCACAGTCTATTCAAATGTAGTTGATTTAAAGTTGTATAAATAGCAAACATCTGCAATTATATTCAATTCTATGAATTTCAACGAATGGAGAAGAGTCAAGTCTAAAATGGAGAAAAAGAAAGAAAGAGCTGATGTGAACTAACAATAGGGAGGATCTACTCAAATCAGACAAAGGATGAGGTCTCATGCATTATCTCATTTAATCCTTAAAACAGGCTAAGAAAGTCTTGGGTTATTACCTTTATTTGCAGATAATGGATCTGAGACTAAGAAAGGTGAGTCTTGCCCTTTGTATGGGGCAGAATTGCCTAACCTGCCCTCACTCTGTCTCTAAGCCCACGTTCTTTTCTTTACAAAAAGCTGCAAATACATTCACAGTACAGCTAAGTTAGGCAGAAGATGGGTTGAGGAAAGGCTGATGTAACCTTGAATAACAACAGAATAAAAGGGGGAAGATGTTCAGCTAGAGTAAAGGCAAAAATTTAATTGGAAAAAATTATGAGGAATTATCCTTTTGATAAGAGCAAAGAAAGGCAAATTTTCATCTCAAATGAAGAGTGGAGAGCATCAATTTTGAATTTTTTTTGGAATATGACAAGTACAGCCATAAATATAGTTTCTATTGAACTACAGAATTCAGATGTTCTTCTTGCTGAGGTACTACTATTAAAAATAAATGCTACAGAGAAGAAATCCACTTATTAAGTCATTTAACACAACCTCTCTCACATAACCTGGTATTTGTCACTGGTCAAGGAGGTTTGATGAGCATTCAGATCCTCTGAAAGTCAGCTATTTGAGTGTATTGGCTGCCCAGCAGGGTAACATTACTTGCTACAGGGAACAGAGGGTCTTCTGTCTCCAAAAGGAGCTTTCATCTAGGTTTGTGACAAAAATTCTAGAATACAGACTCTCTTTGGCCAGAGAGCCAGTCATTCTGAAAAATCACTTCATGCCCTTTCAAAGACACAGGCTAATCCAGGTCTGGGGCGCAGCTGACGGTGACCCACATACTGAAATTCCAGGAGCACAGGAAATGGCTACTTCTTGAACCAGCCTCCCTACTTACTACCTGGTAGAGATCTTACATTAATATGTGTGGTTGCTTCATGACTCACTCACCTCATGAACTGGCCAGTCAGCTACCAAGCCTCTAGGCAATGAAACACAGATTTGTTGAGATTCGACAGGGAAGGTAAGAGGGGAAAAGGCTGGCCTAAGGGTAATCCCAGAGAAGGCAATGGCACCCCACTCCAGTACTCTTGCCTGGAAAATCCCATGGGCGGAGGAGCTTGGTAGGCTGCAGTCCATGGGGTCGCTAAGACACGACTGAATCGACGCAGCAGCAGCAGCAGCAGCAGCAAGGGTAATCCAGCTCACCAGGAAGCAGGTGAATCTATTCAGGTTAAGAGGATGGGGCTGCATATGTTAAGAGACCAAAGAGTTTTGTGACCATAGTCACTGCTCAATGTTTCTCAAAGAATTGTTGAAGTATTATGAAAAGTAGGTATTAGGAGTCAGGCCCGAAACTAATGTTTACTTAAGTTTTCCACTGACTATATCTGAACAGGTTAAAAACCGCTTAGGTGAATGAAGTGATTATACATATATTCATACTGCACAATTGTACTTATTTCACATGCTAGCAAGGTAATGCTCAAAATCCTTCAAGCTAGGCTTCAACATGTACTTCCAGATGTACAGGCTGGATTTAGAAAAGGCAGGGGAACCAGAGATCAAACTGTCAACATCTGTTGGATCATAGAAAAAGCTAGAGAATTCCAGAAAAACATCTACTTCTGCTTCATTGACTATGCTAAAAGCCTTTGACTGTGTGGCTCACAACAAACTTTGGAAAATTCTTAAACATATGGGAATACGAGACCACCTTACCTGCCTCCTGAGAAGCCTGTATGCAGGCCAAGTAGCAACAGTTACTTGGACATGGAACAATGAATTGGTTCAAAGTTGGGAAAGGAGTACATCAAGGCTGTATATTGTCATCCTGCTTATTTAACTTATATGCAGAGTACATCATGTAAAATGCCGGGCTGGATGAAGCTCAAGCAGGAATCAAGATTGCCAGGACAAATATCAATAACTTCAGATTTGCAAATGACACCACTCTAATGGCAGAAAGTGAAGAGGAACTCAAGAGTCTCTTGATGAAAGTGAAAGAGGAGAGTGAAAGAGTGCAAGAGCTGGCTTAAAACTCAACATTCAGAAAACTAAGATCATGGCATTCGGTCCCATCACTTAATGGCAAATAGATGGGGAAACAATAGAAACAGTGAGAAACTTTATTCTTTTTGGACTCCAAAATCACTGCGGATGGTGACTGCAGCCATGAAATTAAAAGATGATTGCTCCTTGAAGAAAAGCTATGTCAAACCTAGACAGTGTATTAAAAAGCAGAGATATCACTTTGCTGACAAAGGTCCATATAGTCAAAGCTATGGTTTTTCCAGTAGTCATGTACAAATGTGGAAGTTGGACCATAAAGTAGGCTGAGCACTGAAGAATTGATGTTTCCGAACAATGAGGCTCCAGAAGACTCTTGAGAGTCCTTTGGACTGTAAGGAGATCAAACCAGTCAATCCTAAAGCAAATCAACTCTGAATATCCACTGGAAGGACTGATACTGAAGCTGAAGCTCCAATACTTTGGCCACCTGATGCGAAGAGCCGATTCATTGGAAAAGACCCTGATGCTGGGAAAGATTGAGGGCAGGAGGAGAAGAGGGTAACAGAGGATGAGATGGTTGGATGGCATCATCGACTCAAAGGGCATGAGTCTGAACAGATTCTGGGAGATCGAGAAGGACAGGGAAGCCTGGTGTGCTGTAGTCCATGGGGTTGCAAAGAGGTGGACATGACTGTGACTAAGCCCACACTCACATAAATAGAATATATACACACACAGGCACACCCTTCTCCTGGGGCATAGTATGAGCCATGCATGAGCTTTTCTAAATATGGGTGGATGTTTTTGTGCCTTTCTACTCAGTTAATAAAGCAGCTAAGAAAAAAGATGAAAAAGGGAATGAGAGGGTGGAAAGGCAAAGCCAAACTTACTAATTCTCTTTGCCCCTATCTGGCCTCTTGGGGCTTATAGACAGCATCACTTAAGCAGGCCAGCCAACCATAAATCAGTACACCTGTGTCCTTGAGGCAGCCCTTACTGAGGAGTTTATTTTTGTTTAAACACTTCAAGTCCGACTAGCATTTGCTCCCTGGAAATGGAATGGGTGGGGGGCAGGGAGGTCTTTGAACATTCCGATGCAGTAAAGCCGCAGCCGGTACCCTGGAGGAGAACAGAAGGGAAGAGAGGTGTTCCCACTGCCAGAGCATTCTGCAGATAATTAAAGTGAAGGCTGTGACTTGCAGCAGGGTGATTTTAACATATCTGGCACAGGGCTTGACTAGGGTCTCTCAATGTCTCTTCCTTTGCAGTTATGTCATTAGCTTTCAGAATATCCTGCATGGGGAGAGACACTTTTCTTCAATCCATTCCATTTCTCAATTACTAAAGAGTTTTGAGTTTAAAAGTTCACCCCCAAACCCATCATGTTCCCGTCTCAGGCGTCCCCCATGTCTAATGGGTAGTAAGGAGATCACTCTTTCAGACACTACAGTGCACATTACTTAAACACCCAGCTGCCCTATTTCACACGGGGAATAGGCTATGCAATAAATCTATCTGATCCTTTATTGTCTGCCTAGGGAATGTATGCAGGGTTCTCATCTTTGCTACAGGAACAGATTTCTTCTTTGCTGTGTAGAAAGTGATTCATCTCTAGGAGGCTAATTTCTTAGAGTTGAGTGCAGGATCTTAATAAATAAACCAAAAAGTGAAGTGCTATTTTGAACAGCCCTCACACCAGCAGGAAGAATCAGTGAATGAGGAACCATAGAAGACTGTTCACTCCATATGCATTTACTCCAAAATGTTATTTAGATCAGCACTGGATTTTTTTTTTTTAGTAAATTATAAGTGATTCTTCTTTCTGTATTAATTAAGAACATACACTACTTCTCAAGTGTTTTAACTCCCCCAGTGCCAAGCTTAAGTCCTCTGGATTAATCCTGATTCATGAAGAGCTTTGAAAACATAACAATGGTAAGCAACAACTCAGAGTGATTAAGGAATCAAGATGTGTGCAGGTGCTCGTTAAAAAAAATGCACTGAAAGATGGCAAATGGGAATTAGAAAGATAGCCAAGACATACTGTCAGAACAAGCTAAAAATTTAAGGCTTTGAACATGTTAGATTTATATCACATCACAGGTCAGAAGCTGCTGTGGGAGGAAGGGAGGTATGAAGAACATGAAAGATGCAAGGTTTTTAGCAGAGCACCTAGCATGGACTTAGTCCTCAAAAAAAAAAAAGCATGAGATAAATGGAAAACATTGACAAAAATAGGGATGGAAAGAAAGTAGTTTTTCTGTGATCATTTTAGGTAGTTTTACAGCACAGAAAGGGGATTCAAGGTATCTTTTGTCCAGGCTGGTAACATCTGATGAGATGTCTTAGGTATACATATTAGTCTATATCAGAAATATTAGTATTTTCCAGAGAAACAGAGTCAATAGCATAGACAGAGAGCTAGGCAGACAGGCAGATAGATATTGGGTTAGCCAAAAATTTCATTTGGGAAATGAACATTATAAGATGTGGAAAACATCTTATGGAAAAACCCAAATGAACTTTTGGACCATTCTAATATTAAGAGAGATTGGCTCACATGATTCAGGAGAATGAAGTCCAATAATCTGCCATCTGCAAGTCAGAGGCCTAGGAAAGCTTCAGTGGTGGTTTATCTTCAGTACAAACCCAAAGGACTGAAAACCATGAGGATCCAGGTCCAAAGGCAGGAGATGGATGTCCCATAGTTCAACAGAGAACAAATTTGCCCTTCCTACACCTTTCTGTTCTATTCAGGCCCTCAACAGATCAAATGATGCCCACCTGTAATGGAGAAAGCAAATTTCTTTACTCGGTACAATGATTCACACAGTAATCTCTTCCAGAAACATCCTCACAGACACACCCAGAAATACAGCCCAGGCAATTTGACACATAAAATTAACCATCCTCTATGGTATAACTCTCCACTTACACAGCCCACTTTTTAATCCAAGCAATCAAATCATTCCTACACCAATACAATGTTCCCTTTCTGCAATATAAACTTGTTAATTCATGCATAGGCTTTCCTCAGTTCAGAGAACTCATGGCCAGTGGCTTTCTCCAAAGCAGTTCTGAGAGGATGTGACTGGATTTTAAGCCCAGATCCTATAAACCAAAGGTTTCCCTGTTAGGGGAGGGGACAACCACCATGTATTCATGATGTTGAAGTGTCTTATAAGAAACAGAACCAGGACCCAAAACCCATCTATCAGGATTTCCCAGTAATGATCTCCCCAACAGTCTCACGGCTGCCAAAGTAATCTCAATAAGTCCTCCTATTATGGGAGAAGAATATCCTCAGAAAAACTGAGTGTTTCAGATTTTGCCTTAGTTTTAGCTCAACATGCAAGGTTTCTTCATTACGTTTTTGTTTGTTTTTTGGCTTTGCACAATATGTTGGATCTTAGTTCCCTGACCAGGGATTGAACACAGGCCCACAGCACTGAAAGCATGGAGTCCTAACCACCAGACCACCAGGGAATTCCCTATTAATAGGTTTTTCATGGCAGTGATGACTAGCTTAAGACTCTCTTGACAAATACCCATTAGAAAGCTTAAACAGTGTTTCTCTTGGCCTCTATCAAGCTAAGGCCCTACCCACTGGTTCAACACCGATTTTTTTAAATTAAATAAATACATACTTTGCTCTTGGGATAGGCAATGTTCACTTTTATCTGGCATAACTGAGAAATTGGATTTTTAGAGAGTGAAAACAAATACATGCTAATTTTATGACATAATCTATCTAGAAAGGAACAATCCATATCAAAACGATCTCCATTGTAGACCTTTAATTAAACTATGCCTGTGCTGGACAAAATACTCATCACAACTGGGAACAGAGAGGTATTGTTTCAAACCTATTATGCACAAATCATCTAATTTTTTCAAGGTTAATGAGTGTAATTTACCCATCTTTGGTTACTAAAGGGGGTATATGTGATGAACAAAACTTAAGAGTTCATCCATTTCATTTCTGTTGCTGATTCACTCACATTTGTTTGGCTTTTATGTCCATGTAATTGATTTGTATAATACTGTCCAAGCAGATGGGCAACTGCTCATGACCACTTGCAAACCATTTAGATTATTACTGTACTGATGTTTATTCAAGGCCAAATGGAGAGAACATAAAAGGTGTGATGTTCAGCTTAGCATAACAATATCATGAAAAATCTATTTGGTCTCAGCAGTAAAATAGAGTCTCCCTACCAATCAGTTTCATAAGTGCAAGTGAATTGCTTCTGTCCATGTGGTAGACTAGCTCCCCAAATTAATTATGGCACAGTGTTCTAGCTTCACGATATACTGCAAACTCTCCAAGAACACAATAAAAGGACAGTCATCTCCAATGATACATGATGTTAAATTTCACAGTGAAGAATTCTTACACTTTGAATCAAGGATAAAAAATTATAACCACCTGTTAAAAGTAAGTAAATAGATAAATGTTTGATAACCCAGAGAGCCATTGTCCACTCAAATTAGTTTGTGGATAGCACTGATTCTAATTTCTTTCAATAAACATATATTTTCCACTTTAGTAATATACTATATTGAACATCACACCTTTATTATCTTGCTTTGAATTATAATTACTACCATTAAAATGGGAAGATCCCTTGGAGGAGGGCCTGGCAACCCACCTCAGTATTCTTGCCTGGAGAATCCCTTGGACAGAGGAGCCTGGCGGTCTATGGTCCATAGGGTTGCAAAGAGTAGGACATGACTGAAGCAACTTAACATAGCAGCACCATTGATAACACATCTGTTCAGAACCTTTAGGTTTTCTTTCTTAGAAATTTACTATATATATATATACATAAATATATATATATATATGTATAGTGTGTGTATGTGTATTTAGATTTGACATTTGGATGAACCTAAACATGTTTAAGGGCTTCCCAGATGGCTCAGTGGTAAAGAATCCACCTACCAGTGCAGGAGATGCAAGAGACATGGTTTCAATCCCTGGGTTGGGAAGATCCCCTATAGGAGGAAATGGCAACCCACTCCAGTATTCTTGCCTGGAAAATCCCACGGACAGAGGACTCTGGTGGGCTACAGTCTGTGAGGTCACAAAGAGTTGGACACAACTGAGCAACTGAGCACATACACACACACACATACAGAAGTTTAAGGGCCACAGTTTTCACACATAAATACTGAGACATTCTTCCCTTTATTTATGCCAGAAGAAGCTAATTAAAGCTGTTTCACCAAAATCCAGACCAGTTATAAATGCTTTGGAAGGACTGGAAAGACGTTTTCATTTTTATCCTAAGTGCTAACAATCAACCAAGTCTATAATGCAGACCAGAGAGGTCAAGACACTTCAGTTCAGTTCAGTTCAGTCGCTTAGTCATGTCCGACTCTTTGAGACCCCATGAATCGCAGCACGCCAGGCCTCCCTGTCCATCACCATCCCCTGGAGTTCACTCAAACTCACGTCCATCGAGTCAGTGATGCCATCCAGCCATCTCATCCTCTGTTGTCCCCTCTTCCTCCTGCCCCCAATCCCTCCCAGCATCAGAGTCTTTTCCAATGAGTCAACTCCTCGCATGAGGTGGCCAAAGTACTGGAGTTTCAGCTTTAGCATCATTCCTTCCAAAGAACACCCAGGACTGATCTCCTTTAGAATGGACTGCTTGGATCTCCTTGCAGTCCAAGGGACTCTCAAGAGTCTTCTCCAACACCACAGTTCAAAAGCATCAATTCTTTGGTGCTCAGCTTTCTTCACAGTCCAACTCTCACATTCATACATGACTACTGGAAAAACCATAGCCTTGACTAGGACCTTTGTTGTGTGTAAAAGAAGGCCAAGCTTGGAAACGTGGATTCCTGAGTGATTCGGAGGAAAAGCAAATGATCTCTAACCTGGAGTAAAATCACTGTGGCTGAGATCTATTAGAGATTCACCAACACCATTTTGTTTCTCTAGACATAAAGGAATACTACACTTCTCAACCTCCTTTGCAGTTAGATAGGGACCGTGTAACCAAGTTCTGGCCAATGGAATGTGGGTGGAAGTGATATAAGCTATAGACATAATGTAAACCATTTTCTGGACTGGCCATGACCCATTTGGTCTCTTCTTGCCAGATCTTCTTTGAGGTCAGTCCAAATTTACATGGGAAAACTTAGGTCTACCTTAAAAATCAGATAGAATTTTAGGCTGAAATTCCCTAAACCAGAAAGTCTTGGAATCTTGAAGAATAAAAGCTGTTTAGGCCAGGCTAATAAAAGCTATAGGCATCACAATAAACTCCATTTTAAAAAGACTGTGTGGCTCTATATGGAGAACAGTATGGAGGTTCCTCAAAAAACTAAAAATAGAACTTCAATATGACCCAGTAACCCCACTCTTCAGCATATACCCAAAGAAAACCATAATTCAAAAAGATATATATACCCCAATGCTCATTGCAGCACTATTTACAATATCCAGGATAGGAAAGCAATCTAAATGTCCATGAACAGAGGAATGGATATAGGAGACATGGTACATATATATACAATGGAATATTCAGTTCAGTTCAGTTGCTCAGTCGTGTCCGACTCTTTATGACCCCATGGACCTGAGTACGCCAGGCCTCCCTGTCTATCACCAATTCCTGGAGTTTACCCAAACTCATGTCCATTGAGTCAGTGATGCCATCCAACCATCTCATCCTCTGTCATCCCCTTCTTCTCCCGCCTTCAATATTTCCCAGCATCAGGGTCTTTTCAAATGAGTCAGCTCTTTGCATCAGGTGGCCAAAGTACTGGAGTTTCAGCTTCAGCATCAGTCCTTCCAATGAACACTCAGGACTGATCTCCTTTAGGATGAACTGGTTGGATCTCTTTGCAGTCCAAGGGACTCTCAAGAGTCTTCTCCAATTGAAAATAATAGCAAATGAAGCAACGGACAAACAACTAATCTCAAAAATATACAAGCAACTCCTACAGCTCAACTCCAGAAAAATAAATGACCCAATCAAAAAATGGGCCAAAGAACTAAATAGACATTTCTTTAAAGAAGACATACAGATGGCTAACAAACACATGAAAAGACGCTCAACATCACTCATTATCAGAGAAATGCACATCAAAACCACTATGAGGTACCATTTCATGCCAGTCAGAATGGCTG
>NW_011494613.1:2126523-2166504 GCF_000754665.1 Bison bison bison | reverse complement strand
ATGGAGTATTACTCAGCCATTAAAAAGAATACATTTGAATCAGTTCTAATGAGGTGGATGAAACTGGAGCCTATTATACAGAGTGAAGTAAGCCAGAAAGAAAAACACCAATACAGTATACTGACGCATATATATGGAATTTAGAAAGATGGTAACAATAACCCTATATACGAGACAGCAAAAGAGGCACTGATGTATAGAACAGTCTTTTGGACTCTGTGGGAGAGGGAGAGGGAGAGGGTGGGAAGATTTGGGAGAATGGCATTGAAACATGTATAATATCATGTATGAAATGAGTCGCCAGTCCAGGTTCAACGCACGATACTGGATGCTTGGGGCTGGTGCACTGGGAGGACCCAGAGGGATGGTATGGGGAGGGAGGAGGGAGGAGGGTTCAGGACGGGGAACACATGTATACCTGTGACGGATTCATTTTGATATTTGGCAAAACCAATACAATATTGTAAAGTTAAAAAATAAAATTAAATTAAAAAAAATAAATTCCTTGCTTATTCATCTAAAAAAAAAAGTCTTCTCCAACACCACAGATTAAAAGCATCAATTCTTTGGCACTCAGCCTTCTTTATAGTCCAACTCTCACATCCATACATGACTACTGGAAAAACCATAGCATTGACTAGACCTTTGTTGGCAAAGTAATGTCTCTGCTTTTTAATATGCTGTCTAGGTTGGTCATAACTTTCCTTCCAAGGAGTAAGTGTCTTTTAATTTCATGGCTACAGTCACCATCGGCAGTGATTTTGGGGCCCCCAAAAATAAAGTCAGCCACTGCTTCCCCATCTATTTGCCATGAAGTGATGGGACCGGATGCCATGATCTTAGTTTTCTGAATGTTGAGCTTTCAGCCAACTTTTTCACTCTCAGCCATAAAAACGAAAGAAATGGTGTCATTTTTAGAGACATGGATAGACATGGAGACTGTCACACAGAGTGAAAGAAGTTAGAAAGAAAAAACAAAAATCGAATAAAATCACTTATCTGTGGAATTTAGAAAAATGGTACAGATGGACTTACTTGTAAAGCAGAAAGAGAGACATAAATGAAGAGAACAAACTTAGGAATACCAAGTCGGGGAAGGGAGTATGAGGAATTGGGAGATTGGTACTGACGTATATGAGCTCCCCTGGTGGCTCAGACGGTAAAGAATCTGCCTGCAATGTGGGAGACCTGGGTGCTATCCCTGGGTTGGGACGATCCCCTGGAGGAGGGCATGGCAACCCACTTCAGTATTCTTGCCTAGAGAATCCCATGGATAGAGGAGCCTGGTGGGCTGCAGTCCACGTGGTTACAACGAATTGGACACGACTGAGCCACAAAGCACATTGACATACATACGCTACTAGTGTATAAAATAGATCACTAATAAAAATCTACTGTATGGCAAAGGGAACTCTACTCATGCTCTGTGGTGACCAAAGTGGGAAGGAAATCTAGAAAAGAGGGGATATTTGTATATGTATATGTATAACTGATTCACTTTGTGGTACTGTAGAAAATAACACAACTAAAGCATCTATACGCCAAATTTTTTTTTTTAAATCATACCATGGAAAAATAAAACTGTCTGTAAAAGTCCCACTTACAATACACACAGTATTTATTGCCAAGGATTAAGATTTAATAATATAAAGAGATTAAAAAAAAAAAAACTCTGCCAGATGTACTGAAATCTTTTTCTGATGATTGTGCAGATAAGTCAGAAGTCCAGAAGCTTCAGGTTCACCCTTCTGAGCATCAGTGACCTTTGAACAGCTGATGCAGAAGACAAGGGTGATTTGATTGAATCTGACACAGCCCAGAACGCTCCTTAGGTTGTGTTTTTAAATAAAACTTAAAACCCTGAAGAGTAAGATGTTATTATTGCTTCTTTCTTTCTATGACACTACCCAGATAAAACCATTTCAGCTATTTAACTTATTTATTTATGGCAAATGAATGGCAATTTATTACAAATATGCTAATTTATTCATATCATAAGATCTACATATTCTTCTCACAAATACCTATCACTTGCTTCTTTCTCTAAGTGGAGGATTATTTAGCTTTATGGAAATATAAACAATGCCATGCTTTATATATATTAGTATTTAAAGCCTCAATTTAAGAGGACTTCCCAGTGACGAAGATATTTACAACTGACTCTAAAGTATACTTTAAGTCTTGCACTTAAGTATAAAAGTTGTTTTCCTTTATCCTTCTTTCATTCACTTGAGCATTTATAAACTCAAATCCTTCACAGTGTTATTTAATGTAGCCTGCTTTTTGGCTTAGAAAGATACATTGCCATATTTATCAATTTTCTGAGAAGTTTCTCAAACAACTTTACCTTACAAAATTCTACTATTATAAAGAAACAATAATGCAACAATGAAATTATATATTTTCGGAGTCCTTCTCCCTTTAGTGAATAACTATTAGTTAAAGAATAGTTTCTTGCTAAAGAAGGCTTTTGAATGGTATAGTCCATGATTCTACACGATAACCTCAGAGAGTGAATGGACCTGTCACTAGGGCATATAATCCTCCAGGCGAAGAAGAAGAAAATGCATTACCACATAATTAAATACTTTGGGGGAAAATATAGGAAAAGAAACTTCATCTTTTGTCAAACACACTTTTGTTAACCCAGACTTTGCCAGATTTGCAATGTGTCAAAACTGGTCCTTTCCTTAGCCATTTAAGCACCAAGAATGCCCACTCATTGTTCGTGACTAGTTTCCGCTTGCATGTGACAAAACAGCTAGTTGGAGAGTCAGCCTCGGTCAGTGTCTATTTAGGGCAAAATGTCAAAAAAGAATGTCCTGCATTTGGGACCCGACAATAATGAACATGGCTAAATCTGAAAATTAACAAAAGAAAGTGAACAGCTTTTTAAATTCTGAAGAACATTAGATTCTGGTGTCCTTTTTGTCCTGATTGTTGTGGCTTAACACTCTGAAAAGACCACCTGTTGGGCTGCCATTTTGTGACTGTATTAAATGCAGCGATTGCATAAAAGAACACTTTCCAAAATAACCCGGCATTATTATTCACTTATTTTATAGTAAATCTGCATTCAAAACCTGCATTAAAATATGAGGCTTTTCCCCTAAGTGAAATTTAAAGCTATAAGTTTGACATAAATGCATATTCAACTGCAAATGCTTGATTTTATGATCAAATGCATTATCCTTAAAAATGAGTTCAAGTAAACCTTTGATATGGCAATTAGAGAGTATGCTGAATGAAGTAAAACAGTCAAAAGTGGTGGATAGCAGACAGGGAATCCCCGAGGAAATGACACAAAACTGATAGCATATAATTATTAGACTGACACAGAGAGGCATAATGTAGTTGGAGAAAATTACTGTTGCCTATTAAAAGAATATGATCCCCTCAGCAATCCTGAAAGCATATTTTACTGGAACAATACCTCCGAATTCATGAATAAAAGAAAAGCCATGCCTCAAACTCACTGGCTTTGCAATACATTTCTACTAAAACTCTCTCCTAGAGCACAGTGGAAATAAAAATATTAAGTCCAACTGATGAAAGTTTATGATGCAAATGACAACTAAGAAAATACAGGAAGAGAATACTAAAGGGAAAAGAAACTTCCCAAGACAGAAAATCATTTCCCATAAAACTTTCTTATAAGTTTTTAGAAATATGCATTTTGCCATTAAACATGACTACTTGTATTGCAAAAAAATCATCTGTGTGTCATGAACAAATATTTTGAAAAACATGACTCTATTTTCAGTTTTGTGGCTACCTTAGTGTGGTGAGGATCAATTCTCTATTCCATGATTTTTAATGGTATAGGAGCCTGTGGAGTTAATGGAGTTTCTGAATTTGAAAAACATTATCATTTACAAAATTTTACTTTAAAAAGTTTCTAAGATTTCCTAGATATTTCACATTTCACTTCAATTTGGAATATAAACTTTTAATCAAGATCATTTATTTCATTTATTTAAAATTTTCTCTGCTTAATGACCTAGAGTAAGTTAGGTGGAATGCATGACTGTATTGTCACAAAAACAACACATCTTTACCATTGAAGTGCAGCCAAAATGTCCTTCCCTAAGTTTTTCAAAATGTCTATTCATTCCAGGCTTTACTTTTATAAATGTTTTATAAAGCAAAAACTTATTTGTATGTTGTACCATAAAATAACTTTTTCTTCTAAAGGAAAAAAATAAAGGTGCTTTCCTAAGGCTTATTTCCAAAGTAGAAAAGACCACACAAAAAAAGCAATTTCCAAGTTGATTAGGTTTGTAAAAATTTCATTGCTGATTCATGCAAAATACATTGTCACAGTAATCAATTTTCCAATAAGTTCCTTAACTTACAGAGATTTTTGTGAGGTAAACTCAGAATATTTAATCTAAGAGTTAAAAGAAAAATTCCTGGGTAGATTTAAAGGAATACTTCTGTCTGATTAATAAGCACATTTGAATTTTACATCTTCTTTGACTTTATATTAGATAATATTAAAGAAAAGCTTATATCTTCCACATTCACAAGCAAACATAATCCCTGTTTTTCAAAACAATACTTTTCCCTTTGTTTCAGAGTATTGTAACTCTCATTCATAAATTTGGGATTTTCATGCTGAAAAACTGTGAATGCACCCAAATGTCATGGATATATATGTGTCTGGTAGAGCTCTAATACTGAAAAGTGGCAATTTAAAATTTTAGTTGATATCTCATAAATTTAGCTTCCTAAAGATCTGTTTTCCCAACATAAATGTCACTCAATGAAATACTAATTATCCTTCCATAAGAAAAATGATATGAAAAATTGGCAGAAGACATTTTGTCTATATCCAAGCCACATCATAATATAGGGTCAGAGACCCTTGGAAGTCACTGACTTAGAAAATTAATACAATATAAAGCTTATATTAATACAATATAAAGTTTGTAGAGTTGTTCTACACCCAGATTAAAGTAAACTTTATTCTCCCAAGGAGAATAACATCTTATAAACACCTCAAAATATAGGCAAAATTATATAACATATAGTAAATTAATATGAGTTCACTATTTGCAAGACTGAGTCCACAGACCTGGTTAGACAGAATCACGGCAAGAAACTTGAGCTTATGTAGAAAAATAGGTTGGACTTTGAAAAAGAAAAGAGGAAAGTATCATTATGAGAGTCACAATATACCTGGAACACCAAGGGTTAATAAGAGGTAAATAGGAGGTGAAGGAAGAGGAGGGATGAAGGAAATAAGAGAAATGGAACAGATGAAAGAAAGAATTCAATGGAAGGTATTGTTGGGCACAGTTAGGTGTCAGAAACAAAACTAGAAAAATGGGAACTGCTTCAACATCAGAAGGAAGATTAAAAAAAAAAGAATGTATACCACATAGTAAAAAGAGAAAGAAAATAAGAAATAATACAAAGCCTTTCAGGCGTTCCACAGAGCATATCTTTGAAAAAAATGAAGCAAGCAAGTAAGAAAAGAAACAGTGAAATTGAAATTTTCTCCAAAGGTATCTCATCTAGATGCCTTCATTGTGCCTTTCCTTTCACATCAAGAATTTAATTTTGCATTCCCTTTGTCTGTCTTAAGGCACATTTCTAGTTTATTCCATGGATTTCTTTTTCTTGAAAAGTTCTCTCCATTGGCTAAAAGAAAAGGAATAAAACTCAGATCCCTCACTAGTCTCTTTTGTCCCAGGTTTAGGTAGGAAAGATGGGAATGTCTTATTCATTGATGTTCGGATATTTGCTCCTTTTCGCTCTGATGCCATTTTCCCTACTGTTTTCATTTTCTTTAAGACATTCTCCTTACAAGGCTAATACAGACTCTACACTGTGAATTTACCATTAATCAATAAAGCTCCTTCCAAATGTTCATGGAATGGAAGATAATAAGACAGTGATTCTCAGCTGAGGGTACATGTTATTGCTGGCCCTCTGGGGTCTGTCTAGGCTGTGGCAGACAATCGGGACCTCCATCAGGATAGCTGATTTATTTGGACTACCCTAACCTTCTCCTTGAACAAATGCACGTTCTGTATTTGGCTCTGGAAGAAAATACAGTCTTCCCTGATGCTTTTTGCTGGTTTAGGTCTAGGGCCACATGAGCTTACCAAATTCTGTCTGTATTTTCAGCTTGACAGTTCATTCTGACCTCAGTTAATCAGCAGTCCAGAAGGATTTGCGAGTGACTAGCCAGTCAGACACAACTGAAGCGACTTAGCAGCAGCAGCAGCAGCCAGTAACTTCCCTAAACAATAGCACTTGGGGACAGGACTAGCACCTGGGCAAGTGCATTGGCTCACCAATTGTCTCCCTCACCCTAGTCATAATCCCAGAGTTAGGAGCTTCAGTTTCTCTGTCTATAAATTCCAGGGTACCAGTTAGTTCTCACTTCATGGGCATTTCACAAGTGTACACACCCATTCTCTTCCACTGGGCAATAGTACACGACATTTGGGGAGGTCCCATGGAATGATGGGGCTTTCCTGGTGGCTCAGAGGTTAAAGCATCTGCCTGGAATGCGGGAGACCTGAGTTCGATCCCTGGGTCGGGAAGATCCCCTGGAGAAGGAAATGGCAACCCACTCTAGTATTCTTGCCTGGAGAATCCCATGGACTCAGGAGCCTGGTAGGCTACAGTCCACAGGGTCGCAAAGAGTTGGACACGACTGAGCGACTTCACTCTCACTTTCATGGAATGATGATTCTACCCTTCAGCTCCTGATGCCCAGCCCTACATATGTGCCTCCTGCTCTCACCCATCCCCCATGAGGAACTTCAGGCAGCACTCCTTATCACCAGCTTCTCTCCGGTGCCCATGGCAACCCCATCTATTAATGTTGAAATGTGACTGCAGGGTTGATTTTTTTTTTTTCTGGAACCTTTTTGAAATGAACTGTTGATGCTGCAGTTTTTGCACATCCTTCAACTTGTGCAGAATTCACAGCCGGGACTTACCAGCCTGAGTCCAATCAGGTTCTCTAAGACACACCATCTAAAAGCTGACTTATGCATTCTTACTGATTAAACCTGCCATTTAATAAAAGCCTTTTGCATTTCAGAATTCATTTTCCTCCTTTCACGATTTTCTCTTAATTGCTATAGCAGAGAACTACTTTTGAGAAGAAACTCTCTCGCAAACTCTAAATTTAAGTGCACACACATACATGCGATACTTGAAGGAACATGCATTTAAAAGCTCATAGACTTAGAGAATGAACTTATGGTTGCTGGTTGGTAGGGGGGAGGGATAGTTAGGGACTTTGGGATGGACATGTACACACTGCTGTATCTTAAATGGATAACAAGGGAACTCTGCTCAGTTATGTGGCAGCCTGGATGGGAGGGAAGATAGGCACAGAATGGACCCATGTATATGTATGGCCGAGTCCCTTAGCTGTTCATCTGAAACTATCACAACACTGTTAGTCAGCTATACCCCCAATACAAAGTAAAACATCCAAAATAAACCTCATACATATTTTACATCTACAAAGTTCTATGTAACTTCTTTTCAATTTACTACTTCTCTGAGCTACCATACTAACCAGATGGATATTAGTTAAGAAAGAAACTTAACCTCCTTTGCAGCAATATATTTGAAAAATTGCTTATACTTTGCTTATTTGCAAATTCTCTAAAATCGGTTTTTGAAGAATGACACAAACATCAGTTTCTACATTCCTACATACCATTTCCTGGCTTAACTTCTTTCACAAAGTATTCTCCTGATTTTGGGTGCTCTCACTTTCATTGAAAATTGTGTATTTCACTCAGTTTATCCATTTTTGCTTTTCTGACACAATTATTATTACTCTTGTAGCTTTTTAAAAATCCTCTTTTCAAATTGTATTCATTTAATGTGTCTGCCTTTAGGAGATTAAAAATCTTACTATTCCTTCATGTGTATATCACCTGCTAAGGAAACATCTTTTATAAGATGCCATATAATGCCCAAGATAATAAGAGCTAGAACTCTACACTGGAATCACCCACCTCTGAAATACAGCCACTTCTTGGATAAAAAGCAACAGCTGTGAGAAAGCACAGCCCTGCTAACATTGCACACCTGGTTAAGGCAGACAAGAACTGAAATATCTTTCTACCTGAATTTGCAGGGCTGAGGGGGAGAATCTTAAAAGCTCGAGTGTAATGACCTTACACGAGAATTTGAACCCAAAATGAAGAGTTAAAACTTGCCTCATAATAAAAGATGGATAAAGCCATTATTATCAAAGAGAGGGTCTGCCAGGCACCGGGCTAGGGCATGTCTTTGAGGTGGAGAGGAACGCTGCCTCCTATAGCATTATTGAGGGTCCCAAGTACAGGGTGATTTCTCTTCTGTGTAGACCCAAGCCGAATCACTCCAGGAATATTGGCAAGAGCCGGTGGTGGGCTGCAGCAGTTGTGTGGAAGAGGTCAGTGACCCCATAGAAAGATGAGCTTTGGGCAAGCACAGACAGGAAGGGTGAATGAATCCTGACGGTTTAGCAAAGCAAGGGCCAGGTAGTTACAGTAAGAGGTGGTCTTGTCCCGTTCAGTGCTCTGTTAATTATCCATGTGAGCAGGAATTGTTTCTCTGGAGCAGTTACTGATACAGATATTCAAACAGTTAATGAAACTCCATCTGTATAGCGGCTTCCAAGTGGGAGTGCAGGCTGAATTCATTAGTTTCACATGTTCAGTTTTTGTTTTTTTTTTTTTAAAGCCAGGAGAAAACCCACAGTCCAAACAAACAGCATTTGTAAAGTTCTGAAAAGACACTGCTACTGGAAATGAGGAGATGGGGGGAAAAATGAATAAATGCTTTCAAGCAAATGCTGCTTTCTTTAAAATGAAAAACAATGGTAAAGGCTTCCATATGTAATTAAAATCTCATCCTTGAAGTTACATTGCCACTGGCTCCCAAAGAACTCAATTAACAGGAAACTGCAAAGAATATGGTATTTTCTTCAAGATACTTTAAGAAGTACTACTAAGAAGACAATAGGTTGGAGAGTAGCTTTTACCACTAAATGATAAGCAATTATTGTTCCTTCCAGGGTAGAAGAAAAGGGAGTATGCTAAGAAAAGTAGGTTTATAATATAAAATTAGATTTTCACGTGTGCATATTTACCCCCATATGAAAATGAAACGTTTGTGCAAAGTCCAAACTTGACTAAGAAAATTCTTTAAAAATATACCACAACCCCTCCCCTCCCCCACCATTCAGCCTATTTCACCTGAGAAAGGAAAGGCACTCCCTACATGCGCACTCGACTGAGGTCTCCTTGTTCAGAGACTTTCTTAAAACTGAAGATGGAACGCAGTCCTGAGGACCACCTCGCTCCTCAAAGTCAGTTTCTAGGAGCCCTGGATACTATTTAATTTCAAAGTATTGAATGAGGCTTCCATGGTATGTGGTGATGGTAAAAAGAAGAGGGGATAACTTTTGTCACTCTGCATGTTAGTGAAGTTGACAACCAAGCCTGGCAGCAGTTTGTGACTTGACCAAACCCTGCTTCAGGTGTCTGCCTCTTGGAGTTGCTAAAAATTGGCTCTTGGAAATTTAGCATCTAAAACAAGCCGCTGCAGAGCCCGGGCACTGACAGACTGGAGGTTTTCTCACCCTGCCGAAGGTGGACCACCATCCACACCTGGGAAGAGGCAAATGGCAGCACAGCTATTAGAGCTAATGAGCAAAAGCGGGGACACCTGGGATCAAAAAATTAAATTATAAATAAATAAATACCAGCAAACTATCTGTTCGTCTCTACCTGGGAGGACCTAGGAAGGCTAAATAGCACCTTCATTTCTGGACTTTCCCTTTGATCACAGCAGCAGACCCTGGGAATTATCCCTTCTTTTCTTACAGGTTTTTTATTTTTTATTTTTTTTCTTGGTCCTTAATGGAGATCTTGAACTGCAGAGCTGCCGTGTCAGAACTCAGATGGTTAACATTCACTTCTCGCTGTTTTATTGCATATTACTGTGCGCGCCCGAGCAGCAGGAGCAGATTCGGGCAATTACAATCAAGTCAGGGCACACGCCGCGGCGGGGCAACACGAGCATGATGAGGGTACTGATGAGGCACTTATCGAAAACCCCACATCATCCACACTCATCAGCCACAACATGTCACCCCAAATGAGGCATCAGCTGCCTTCAAAAGGCTCAGTGCACAGTGTTTACCGCTTTCCTCGGACCCGCTTTTGATTTTACGGTCAGAGCTGGGTTCAAACAGCAGCTGTCTGGCAAAGACAGGTCTCCAGCTTCTAGCAGCCTCCCCCCACCCCCACCTCCAGAGTCCTTGGGGCTTTGTCTGGGAAGCTATGGGAGCAGGTCCTGGCAGGGAGAGGGGACGTGGGAAGGCAGAGAAGTGTCCAGTTCCGTTTCTCTCTCCAAGAGGAATCCCTTCCCCAGAAGGGGCCCTTGATTAATTTCAAGGACTAGCACACAGTGGTGGCATAAGGGGGTGGGGGAGGAGAGAAGCCAAAGAAGGAGCTTTTACAGATCTCCTTAAAATAGTAACAGGGTGGGTGGGACCTCTCACTGCAGACTGAAGTCCTAGAAAGGTCAACCCATTTGGCAAAGACATATCCAACCAGGAGAGCTGTTTAAGTGGTGACAATTTTTAATTCGCTCATCATCAACTCATTCTTGGGTGGTTTTGGCAGGGGGGCATTTATTAGTAATTTACAGGAGGACTTATTTCAAAAACACTGTTTTCTGCTATGGGAGGAAGTTCATATATTCCTAGTAAAGCTCTTTAAACTATTCTTTGTCACTTTGGGTTAATGCAACTTGCAGCTAAATACTTGTATTTGTTTATAGTGAAAAAAAAAAACGTGAAAAATCATTGCCATCTACTTTTCAATCTGTTATTCCTGGTAGGGAGAGGGCATCGGACTAATACATTTTTGTACATTTTTTAAAGGGTTGGATTTATTTTGACGATGAATGCTCTTAACTTTGCAAATACTCATCGTCTGGTAAAACATTTTCCAGTTAGAGCCTGATCAATTGAACCAATACAAGCCACACAGAGTTTCAATTTTTTTACTCTTTTGCAGACTTTTCAGCACGCACCTCCCATACCCACTAGTGCGTGCCACCTCAGCTATCCAAAGCAGTGGGAAGAAAGGACAGCACATGGCTTCGAGCCTGGTATGGGACAGGCATGGAATAAAGGTGGCCTTCCATCTTCCTCAAACAAATGATCTGTCCTGGAGACAGCACGCTATGGAGCGTATGGTTAAGCAAGGGATTGGGGGGACATGAGGTAGGTTCAGAGACACAGTGTGAGCATGGGGCAGGCCACCAGGCAGAGCCACAGACTCTGGCGAAGGTCCAGGATCCTAGGACCAGGAAACAACCCTAATGTTCCTGACACTGGTCAAAAATGTTCCTTTCCATGAGAGGGAGAGGGTGGCAAGATTTGGGAGAATGGCATTGAAACATGTGAAATGTCATGTATGAAACGAAATGCCAGTCCAGGTTCAGTGCATGATGCTGGATGCTTGGGACTGGTGCACTGGGACGACCCAGAGGGATGGTATGGGGAGGGAGGAGGGAGGAGGGTTCAGGATGGATTTTCTTTTAAAAATTTAGAAAAAAAAAAAAAATGTTCCTTTCTATACTGGGTCCTGAATGTCAGGATTCTTTTCAGTTTATTCGCAACTATTGCTACTTTATTTTCACAATTTTCATCTGTGATTCTAAAGCAGTTGGCATTAGGCTTTGAATGGGATTTTAACATCTTTACAAAAAGTGGAGAACCAACTAAATACTTAGGAAGGGCTCTAGGTTTGAAGAACTTTGATAATTATGAACAATTTACTTTTTCTGGTCATTTTACCCACTCTTCAAAGTTAAACCAGAGTTTCCAGAAATTTGAAGAAAGGGGCTCCTTAACCTCCACTCTGTCTCAGAGGTTGTGCTGGTTTTTGTTTCCTTCTGGGTCCCTTTCTTTTCTAAACTTCCTAAAATTCCTTTCATACCCCTTGTCCCCCAATTTGGCCCTTTTACCCAAGCTCTTCTCTAGTTACTGAGGGTCTTCAGTCTACAGTTTTATGTTCCAAATTTGGATTCAAAGGAAAACATCATTAGAAATAGTCAAGGATGGTGACCACAAAGCTCAGAGCAGTGCTCAGTTTGGTTCACTCCAGAGGAGCCAAGGCAAAAGAAAGCAAATGTAAGCCTATATTTCCCTTTATCATCTTTGCCCCTCAGACTCCACTGGGAAAGAGGCAGCTTGATGCCCCAAGAAGCTGTGTTTATTAAATTATGGTTAATGAATACTACAGAGAATATAAACTATAAACACACAACAGAAAATGGGTAGGTACCACGGGATAATGGAGAATTTTGGAAGGTTAGGTTAAAAATTAACTCAACAATCTTAGGTTGACCTTAGTCCTTCCAAATTTTGCCTTTCACCCCGTCCTGTCTTATCAACCCTTCACTTAGTCTTTCTTTTTAGAGCTCTTCTAGTAGGTGACGCTTCTTGATGACATAAAGAGAGAAAATCAGTATTGAGAGTTCAGCAGTAGATTATGGAGGGGATTCATTAAGCGATCAGATGCATTTCTATGGATGTTAGCAACCTTCTCACCATCAACAATGCCTGTCTTGGTCTTTGGTTCTAGGGGTTGCAAACATTACTTAACAATTCTTCAGTACGTTTTAATATCATTGGTTGTGTGTATGTGCATGTTCCAAATTTTTATGTGTTGATACCTTTCTACTGTTAGAAGAGGTAGGGGGAGGCAGGAGAAAGACTGTAAATTAAAATGCAGCATGCTACATTCTAGGTAATGATTCAAACCAAATGAAAAGGAATTATTCGTGGAGAGAATTCAGAGGGACTCACTGGTCAGATGGCTATTGAGTCTCCTAGTTTTCAACCTCTGGTTTAGTACTCTAGACAAGCAGGATCCTCGCTGGAAGCTCCAGAGAAGATCCAGGCAAGAAAGACATGGTTTGCATGTGTGTTATATGCACTCGGCGGGCACGTCTGGAGTGTGTGTGTATGTGTGTCTGAGTGTGTGTGGTATGTGTGTGTGCTATTGCTTTGTGGGGTCATCATCTAATGCTCTTTGTGATGCACATTCTAAATTAGGCAAAAGGATGCATCTTTCAAATGCAGATCATGTTTGCATTAGAAGAGCAATGAGAACACTTGTCAGTTTCAGAACATTTATGTGCTAGAAGTACTGTTAGCAGAAGAGCAGTTTAGATAAATTCAAGACTTTTTTTGCTGATCACAAACATTAAGCTTCACACCTGAAGCCCTCAACCCCCCGCTGTGCTCTAATCCTAGCACCATTCACCCTTCGAGGCGCAGAGTGCTGTGCCTCGGCTCTCAAACCTTTGATTGCCCTTACTTTGAATGCCACCACCTGCAAAAATGCCTTTTGATTCCCTTTGAGCCTCTTGAGAAGGAAGTAAAAATGATAATTCATGACAAACATTAATTAATTGTTTACAAGATGATCTTTTCTTTTTTCCAACTTCTGTTCAGCAGACATGTTGAACTGCAAGATTCCACTCCTGACGCCAGAATTTGTCAAGAGGACCGCATTGTTGTTTCTCACTGAGGCATAGGACTGACTGCGGGCCATTGTTTCTCCAGCTCAAGTGGGCCTGTCTGGTTCGTGTTGGAAGAATAGGGGCGACATGCGTGAGTTCCCAAGTATAAAGGAACTACCGGTTCTAGAAAGACACGGGAGTTTAGCCACTAATGCAGAGTAAATAAACATTTTTCACCACCTCTTGCTCCCTGTGATTTTTTTTTTTTAAAGGTCAAGAGCTGCCATTACAGTATTTTAAAAGCTTCAAATTATGTTTAAAGCGCGTATCACTAAACTCACAGAAACCTTATCAGAATTTGGGAACCCACTGTGATTGTTTGGTCCTTGAGTTTTATCATCACTGGAAGGCAGACTGTAAAAGGAATGCAGATGCCCTGTCGCTTCTAATATCCTGCAATTTGCACAAAGTGAATGTGGCTCAAGCTCTTCCACATTTCCCTCAAAATACTGCAAGTATGGAGACTGGTCAGTTTCAAATCTTCCTAAGGTCCATGTTGCAGGTCACACATTCTAGACAGATAAGAGTAAGCCTCTGGGAACCTTTCATGATGAGCATGTTCAAAATGCAAAGAACGGGTCATGTTCCTGGAAAATCTCCAACTGTGTGTGCGAAAGAGAGAGTAAAAGGCAGAGGGAGATTTCTTTTTTAAATTAAAGAATAAAAAGCTTACTTCAAGAAAGTGTAGAGTCACAGCAGAAAGACTTCCTCAGCAACTGAGGTTTACAGATTTCAAATTAGGAGCCCTTAGATCACGGCTGCTAGGCTAAAAATCAATTCTATATTTTCCGAGTTAATACGAAGGATTGCACTTAACAGACACGGAGACTAATAAGGTATGCAGAAGGAGTAAAAGCAGCACACACACACACACAAATTCAGGCCTTAGTTTTGGCCATGATCCAGCACAATGATGTTTCAACCAGATTTGAAAAAAAAATCAATAACATCTGTGGTATAATGGTTAATTAAAGCAGCTCTTCAACAGAGCTCAGGAGGAGAGGCTCGGCCTGAAATTCAGACAGCTGAAGCTTGATTATCAGGAAAGAATGCTTTTTTAGCTATGAGTGGATAGGCCAAAAGCTGCAATGTGCTGAAATGGGGAGAAAAATTGCTTTTATTTTAACTTTCTTTAAGTAATCAATACATGCTTTTCACCTGTATTAGGACACTGCTCAGCTCCAAAGCCTGTTACTCCACTTCAGCATAAATTCTAGCTACTGTCTTCTGAACCTTAGGTTTAAAAAGGAGCCCTAGTCTCTGAAAAGCAAAAGCAGCAAAAGAAAAGAATATGCAGGTATGGTTGTATGTCCTTGAGAGTGGTTAAAGCCAGGCTCTGAGATAGTTCGAAGAGTTTAATCCGTAAGCTGTGAGCAAAGCTGACCTAACCTTCGGTTATACAGAGGTCACAGCCAGAGTATGAAGGCCGCACAATAAAATGACTAAAAATTCTCCAGGAGATGATAAAGGACAGGGTCAAATTTCCCCCTTCTTTTTCTCTTCCTGTTGTTCTGAGTTCCGCACTAGGGATGTTTACCTTTTTAAGGACAAAGGCCAAAGAATTAACAACGATGTCTTCTGGCCATAGATGGCAAGGTTAGTTGGTGATTCTCAAAAAAACAAACAAACAAACAAACCCACCCACCGGTAACACCCCACCTACTATTTTCTTAGGCCCTTAGCTTTGCCTTCTATTTCAGATATTGTTCCTGGACAGTGGAATCTGCATCTTCACATCACTTGTCAAATTTTGAGAAGCACTTGCAAAACCATGCGGCTCTCTCCAGATGACACAAACCTCACAAGAAAACCAACAAATAATACAGCTTGCCAATCAGTCATTTATTTTCTCATTCAAGTTTTTATCAGTGCCAAGTATCTATCCACCGCTGTGTGGGGTGTCAAGGTTCCAAAGACTAGTAAGAGATGGCTCTTGACTCACAAAGCTCATTGCCTGTTTGCGGGGTGTGTGCGTGTGAACAAATAACTGCAAACACACTGGAAAAGAGCTTGAATAGAAGGGTCAACAAGAGCTACAAATTTTGAAACTCTTTTCCACCAACTGTGCTCAGAAAGGGGCAAAGTGAGGGTTTGGGAACTTCAGCAGGGAATGATACTAGAGCAGAATCTTAGAGGATGAGGAAGAATTTCCAGGCAGACAAGGGAGAATGGAAAGCAGGGAAGACATTCAGAATTATGTATACTTCCTGGTGGCTCAGATGGAAAAGAATCTGCCAGCAATGCAGGAGACCTGGATTTGATCCCTGGGTCAGGAAGAACCCTTGGAGAAGGGAATAGCTACCCAATCCAGTATTCTTGCCTGGAGAATCACATGGACAGAGGAGCCTGGCAGGCTATAGTCCATGAGGTGGCAAAGAGTCAAACACGACCAAGCAATTAACACTTTCACATGTGAAATTGCAAGGATTAGTTAGTTCAGAAGAATATATATGAAAAAAGTGATACAAATGTCTTATAAAATCTTCATAATTAATCTTTATATTTTACATTGTCTGTTCCCATTTTAAAAACTACCAGGATCAGGGATTCCAACACCTTCCTTTAAAGCTATTAATATCATTAGTTATTTGTTTAGTTATTTGTTATAATTAGTTATTTGTTTCTTTCATCTGACTATATTCTCTCACCAGAGGTTGGAAAATTCACTGGTATCTTCTCTTCTCAAAATTAAATGCATTCAACATCTTTGGCTTTTCCTCAGGGCTCCAATTTTCCATCTTAGGATTTGTTCCTTTTAACCCTTCTCTGAGCCCTTTCCAGACTCCCTTTCTCCACAATTTCAAAATGAGAACTAGCTGTAAATGCATCAAGGAGCTGGTCTGTCCATCGGAACACTGTATTTTAAAGTATGCTTGAAAAGAACTAGTAATAATGCCTACCACTTTTCATCTTTAAAATGATGGTGCCTGGGTAAAATCTTGCTCCTACACTTACTATGTGATCTCAGGCAAGGCACATGGACTTTTGGGGCTTCATTGTTCCCATCCTAAAAATGGACATAAGCCAATAACTATCTCATAAGATTTTTTTGTAGATTAATGAACTAATAATAGAATAGTGCCTGGCACAAAGAGTTGCTAAATCAATGATTGGTAAATAAATCAGTTACCAGCACTTTAGCACATGGTTCTCTGATCTAGCTTATTTGTTACCATATTTTTGCTTGTCCATTTTATTGTCTCACCAGGTACGCAACTAAACCCTTCTCTACTTTCATATGATCATAAGGGAGATCAAATCTCCACTATCACTTTGAGTTTGATTTTTGTCTTTTAATATATTATCAATTCATATTTAGAGCCAATTATTTACTCTGAATTTTTATTTAACTATTCATGTTTTTAAATAATTTAAAATTATATTGCCAGATTTTCTTCCCAACAAAGGAATGACATTCACATTTACATTTCTCTGGCTAACTTCAGTGATTTTATGTCTTGAGGACTGACTCTACATTTTTGTATTTGTTTCTGATTTGGCTGTTATGCTCTTCCCTGGTAAACAGGCATAATATCAATTTTTAACAACCATTTATTTAGCATCACATCTTCAAGTATTTTGGGAATAAGGCAAGTGTAAGTAATTAAATACATTGAAAGTCCATATATCTTGACCACCTATCAATTTAGGCACCATGCTGTCTGCTGTGAATATAGAAATATGATGAGTATTGGTTAGGATTTATTTCTGCTGCTATCAACAGAAACTTGACTACATCTCTTAGCACTCTGATCTATTATTTTGAGTGAAATAAGAAGGCAGTTAGGCAGTCCAGAGGATGCAAGCTCCAAAAAATCATCATGGACCCAGAATCTTTCTTTCTTTCCTATTTTGGTGACCACAAGGTCATCTCATGGTCTAAGATAGTTGCTGAAACATCAGCTACTACAACTGTATCCCAAGCAGCAGAATGAAAATGGAAGAAAAGACTCCTTTCCCTTAAGGAATCTCCCCAGAACTCCCACTTAACAATTCTCCTCACATCTTTTTGCCAGAAGTTAGTCACATAAATAGCTGCATGGAGACTAGGAGATGTAGACTTTATTCTGGTGTCACTTGTTCAGCCAAAAAGTAATGTATAAAGTAACTGGAATAAGTACTTCCCTGGTATTCCAGTAGCCAAGACTTCTGTGCTCTCAATGCTGGGGGCCTGGGTTAGACCCCTGCTCAGGGAACTAGATCCCACATAGTGTGACTGAGTTTGCATGTCACAACTGAGGATCCCATCCGTCTTAATGAAGAATGAAGATCCCACATGCCACAACTAAGACTTGATGCACCCAAACATTAAAAAAAAAAAATTATTTAAAAAAGTAGCCAGATTAGATATGGAGTCACTCATGCTAAGCCCCATTTAAGCAAACCAAAACTTAAATTTCTTTGCCCAAATCTCCCAGAAAAGAAGGACTTAGGTCAACCAATGAGTGCTCACTTCTCAGCATGTCACCAGGCTCAGCTCCAAGACTTCATTTTTCCATGTAAGAAAAGCAACCTTGCAATAACCAACCCACTTTTGCCCCCTATGACTTCCCTGTTCCTGCTCCCTTCTGCCTATAAAAGTCTTTCTTTCTCTACAGCTCCTCGGAGCTCCTTTCTATCTGCTAAACTAGATGTTGCCCAATTCACGAATCACTGAATAAAATCATTAAGATCTTTAAAATTTACTCAGTTTAGTTTTTCTCTTTAACAGTCAGGATTCTGATGCTGAGAAAGAAAGGGAGAATGAATTTTAGTGTTCAACTAGCAGTTTCTGTCATGAAATGGCAACAAGGAGCTCAAAGCTTAGTGGCAGTGATAAACATGCAAATAAATTGTTGTGGTATAATGAAATGACCCAATTTTCCCCACAGCTAGTCCCTCCTAGGAAGGAGCTTCCACATTAGGAAGCTTCCACAAGCCTCTTATCCTCATCCATCAGAGGGCAGACAGAATGAAAACCACAATCACAGAAAACTAACCCAACTGATCACATGGATACAGCCTTGTCTAATTCAATGAAACTATGAGCCATGCTATGTAGGGCCACCCAAGATGGATGAGTCATGGTGGAGAAATTTGACAAAATGTGGTCCACTGGAGAAGGGAATTGCAAACGACTTCAGCATTCTTGCCTTGAGAACCCCATGAACAGTATGAAAAGGCAAAAAGATATGACACTGAAAGATGAACTCCCCAGGTTGGTAGGTACCCAATATGCTACTGGAGAAGAGTGGAGAAATAACTCCAGAAAGAATGAAGAGACAGAGCCAAAGCAAAAACAATGCCCAGTTGTGAATGTGACTGGTGATGGAAGTAGTCTGATGCTGTAAAGATCAATATTGCATAGGAACCTGGGATGTTAGGTCCATGAATCAAGGTAAATTGGAAGCAAATAGGAGATGGCAAGAGTGAACATCAACATTTAGGAATCAGTGAACTAAAATGGACAGGAATGGGTGAATTTAATTCAGATGACCATTATATCTACTACTGTGGGCAAGAATCCCTTAGAAGAAATGGAATAGCCCTCATAGTCAACAAGAATCCAAAATGCAGTACTTGGGTACAATCTTAAAAATGACAGAAATAATCTCTGTTTCTAAGGCAAACCATTAAATATCACAGTAATTGAAGTCTCTGCCCCAATCATTAATGCCGAAGAAGCTGAAGTTGAATGATTCTATGAAGACCTACAAGACCTTCTAGAACTAACACCAATCCCAAAGAATGGCAGTGACAAAGAATGTTCAAATTACCACACAATTGCACTCATTTCACATGCTAACAAGGTAATGCTCAAACTCCTTCAAGTGAGGCTTCAACAGTATGTGAACTGAGAACTTCCATATGTAAAAGCTGGATTTAGAGAAAACAGAGGAAAAAAACAGATCAAATTGCCAATATCCACTGGATCATAAAAAGAGAATTCCAGAAAAATACCTACTTCTGATTCATTGACTATGCTAATGGAAAATTCTTAAAGAGATGGGAATACCAGACCACCTTACTTGCCCCCTAAGAAACCTGTATGCAGGTCAAGAAGCAACAGTTAGAACTGGACATGGAACAACTGATTCAAAAATGGGAAAGGAGTACATCAAGGCTATATACTGTCACCCTGTTTATTTAACTTATATGCAGAGTACATCATGCAAAATCCCAAGCTGGATGAAGCACAAGCTGGAATCAAGATTGCACGGAGAAATATCAATAATCTCAAATATGCAGATAACATCACCCTTATGGCAGAAAGTGAAGAGGAACTGAAGAGCTTCTTGATGGAGTTGAAAGAAGAGAGTGAAAAGCTGGCTTAAAACTCAACATTCAAAAAACTAAGATCATGGCATCAGTCCCATCACTTCACAGCAAATAGAAGGGGGAAAAAACAGAAGCAATGAGAGATTTTATTTTGGGGGGTTCCAAAATCACTGTGGATGGAGACTGCAGCCATGAAATTAAAAGACACTTGCTCTTTGAAAGAAAAGCTATGACAAACCCAGACAGAGTATTTTAAAAAGAAGAGGAATTACTTTGCCGACAAAGGTCTGTATAGTCAAAGCTATGGTTTTTCCAGTAGTCATGTACGGATGTGAGTTGGACCATAAGAAAGGCTGAATGCCAAAGAATGGATGCTTTTGAACTGTGGTGCTGGAGAAGACTCTTGAGAGTCCCTTTGACTGTAAAGAGATCAAACCAGTCGATCTAAAGGAAATCAATCCTGAATATTCACTGGAAGGACTGATGCTAAAGCTGAAGCTTCAATACTTAGGCTACCTGATGAGAAGAGCCAACTCACTGGAAAAAACCCTGATGCTAGGAAATATTGAAGACAAAAGAAGAGGATGGCAGAGGATGAGATGGTTGGATAGCATCACTGACTCAATGGATATGGATTTGAGCAAACTTCAGGAGACAGCAGAAAGGACAGGGAGGCCTGGCATGCTGCAGTCCATCAGGTCACAGAATTGGACACGACTTAGCAGCTGAACAAGAATAACAAAACTGAAATGAGTGTGAATCTGCTTTATGTAAAGTTATTGGTATCTTTTCTCTCCATTCATTGATAATGACTTACTTTAAGGGAAAGTATTCCTTACTCCTTTCTACCATCTACTTTGCCCCAGCCACTGCCATCTTTCAGGCTGAGTCAGGCACACAGAAATGTGACTTGATATGATTTCCCAAAAGATGGTCTCCATGGATTTTCAGGGGCAGCTAGGGTAGGGAGAAAGCCTTGGTTATTTTTGTAGAGAGTCCTTGACTTGGGAGGTGCTCAACAGTTGCTAGCAGAATGATTTCTTGTGCTTAAAAAAAGTGAGTTTTAAATACTATTCAGTTCCTTCTGGCTTCTTTGCTACAGAAGAAAAACATCCACCTCAGGCCATTCCTACCAATGCAGGATGACTTTCCCAAAATTTGGGTCCATGTCATTGATCTAATAACAAGTAATTTGGGGCATATCCTTTAACCACTCTGGCCTGCATTCTCCTAATATTCCTATCTTGAAATTTTGAGCATAGAGAAAAATAAGAGTGCTATTACAAAAAAGATTAATTTTATGCTTTTCTTAAAGACTTTATAAATCATGAGTTGATTCTAGGGTTTTTTCATTTGGCAAAGAAAAGTGGTATAGTGAAAAGTGAAAGTGAAGTCACTCAGTCGTGTCCGACTCTTTGCGACCCCATGGACTATAGCCCACCAGGCTCCTCCATTCATGGAGTTTTCCAGGCAAGAGTACTGGAGTGGGTTGCCATTTCCTTCTCCAGAAGATCTTCCCAACCCAGGGATCGAACCTGGGTCTCCCGCATTGCGGGCAGATGCTCTACCATCTGAGCCACATAACGTAGACATTTTCAATAGGAAAAATGACACACATATCCAGTGAAGATCAAATGAACTAATAGATGTGAAAGACATTGAAAATGATATGAAGTAGTATTATGTAAACATAAACATGAAGGTTTGTGTTATGTATGTTATATTAAAAACATTTTCACTAGGATTTCCAAAGAGAGTAAAGGCAGTAGCTTCTGTTCTCACAGTTAGGGAGAAAACATACACGTATGAAACCACTGGGGGAAATTTCAACGCAGGATACAAGGAGTTTATGTTGTGCAGAGAGGCTGCTCATAAATGATGAAGATGCATTTTAGTTGAAAATTCAAGCTTACCTATAATGGAGTTCAGTTCATTCATTCCATAATGGTCATTTGTAGGAAATAATGGGAAAACAGTAACAAAGAATATTAAGCTATAATGAATTAAAATAGTGTAATAAAAATGATACTGACACAGCACAAAATCTTGCTGCTTGAATATTCAAAGCCTGCAGATCAGTTAAACTATCACTAAATTCAGTTCATTTCTAAGTGAAACTCATCTAATTTTTATTTTCTGGATTCGTTTCATTTGGGAAAATACTAAAATAGACTCACAACCACTCAGCTAGCAACATCATCAGCTATTACAGAGAATTTCAAATCTTTTAACAGGGTTGTTTTTTTTTTTTTATTAAATTTCATTGGTTTTGGTTTTTTGTTCATTTTGAGATTTAATCACTGTGTACTAAATACAAATTAGATGAACTAATACTGATGCCCATCACTTTTTACCTTACAAAGCCTTTTATGCACATTAATAAGCCAATTTAAGGAACATTTAGCATGGCAGGTTCTATATAAAATAATTTTCATTTTACAGATAAGACAGTAAGACACAATTACTTAACTGAAGGCAATACTCACTCTAGAGAAAGGTGAGGATTGGGGTGGTTACAGTCATAATGGACTGAAAGAAATTCTTTAGTTTCCAAAGTGTGTTATGGACGATGTGTCATTTATTTCTGAAACGTTCTTTCACCAGGAGAATCAAACTAAATAAAAATGAAGTATGTCTGACCTGGACTAAGGTCCCAGTGTGCTGTGTCTAACTCATTGTTAGTTATCCTCAAGCATCATAAATATGTTCTGATTTAAGACCATCTGTCTTTTTCATCATTTAGTCTCTCTCCTAACATATCACCGTATATACAATTTGCATAATAGTTTCATATCTACTCTTTAACCACACAAACTTACATACCTCCCATGCTTATATGAAATAAAGGATGTTAATGTTTAAAAACTCAAGAAATTCCATTTCAGTGGTCTTCTACATAGTACATGCTGATCTATTTACTAACAATGACCTGAAAGCCAGAGAAAGGAAAACTCACTCTGCTGGAAAACTCATTGCCAGCATCTTGGAGGAATTTTCTTTTTCTACCTATAAGATTCAGTTGTAATAAATAGTAATCATCATCAGTATATGATATGTCTCAACAAGGAGAACAGCCCCTTCCTACCTGTGGCCAACATTTCTGATTGGCTTGCACAATAGCTATATTTCCAAATTCCTTCTCCTTTGCCCCAGAAAGACCCGCTTTCCAGACATATCAATGCAGCCCCCTCCTCCTGCCTTGAATGGGAACAGCTGTCATCTTAAGACCGTATGGGGACATGCATGTGGATAAAAAGCCAACACTCAAAGGATAACAGAGCAGAAAGTTAGAAAGTTGTTAACAGTGGAACTGCCAGGACAATCCTGAAATTGTCTGCCTCTGAACATGATGGGTAAATATAGGTTCTTATGGTCTACTCAGCTGTTAGATTTTCTGTTACTTGCAGCTAAAACATTCCTAATTCAAACATCACACAGAAAATGGTAGGGAAGTACATGGTCTTGTCATGGCTCTCTCCTCTCTGACTCAGGACAAAGACATAACTGGGCAGCTTTCCACTACTGTCCAGATGCTTCACTTTAAAATAAATCATTTTTATCCTCTGATGACAAAAGTAATTAGTGTGTATTGTAGAAAATATATAAAGTTCAGAAATAAAGAAAGGAAAGATGAAACCATCCAAAATCTCACCACCTACAGATGAATATTTTAATTTTATAAATATTCATAATTTTTAAAAGTACAATTATTTTAATATTTTAGTACATATATCTTTGTATTGTTAAGCATTAGAAGCATATATTTCTAGCCTATGAAATTACAAGTATGTAAACCATACACAAATATGTACACAGGTCTATTTTACAAAAGGGAATCATTAGAATATAATCCATGCAACTATATTTTTACTTTTAATATATACTGAATGCATTTTCATGCTAATAAACATCTATCTCATGGATATATATTTGACTGTATAGTTTCATTGTATGTTGATACCAAAATTTATTTTATCACAAAATTTTAGATATTAAAAATAGCTTTTAACATTTGATTATATATAAATGTTATAAAGGTTTAATACTTTTGAATTGTGGTGCTGGGGAAGACTCTTGAGCGTCCTTTGGACTGTAAGGAGATTAAACCAGTCAATCCTAAAGGAATATTCATTGGAAGAACTCATGCTAAACCTGAAGCTCCAATACTTCGGCCACCTGATACAAAGAGCCAACTCATTTGGAAAAGACCCTGATGCTGAGAAAGACTGAAGGCAAAAGGAGAAGAGGGCAGCAGAGGATAAGATGGTTAGATAGCATCACTGACTCAATGGACATGAACTTGAGCAAACTCCAGAAGACAGGGGAGGACAGGAAAGCTTGGCATGGCTGCAGTTCATGGGTCACAAAGAGTCAGACATGACTTAGGAACTGAATAACAATATATGTTATAAATATATTATTTGATTATATATGTATTCCTTGGGACAAAAACACAAATATATGCTCCTTTCTATGTAAAAATATATGTATATCCTTCTTAAAGTTTAAACAAATTTGGGATAATACTGTACATATAAGTTGATATCTTTTTCTACTTTTCTATATATAATTATTTCTATTTATTTAAATATTCATCTATTACATTATTTTAATGGCTATATGATATTTCACTATCAAGGGGTATTAGCATTTATTTAATCAGTATCTTACTATTTAGTCATGTGGACTATGTCCCAATTATGTTGTTAAAGTCACCAACCCCAAACAAAATCATTTGTCCAAGATTATTTTCTTAAGGTACATCCCTAACAAAATTACTGGGGTCCAAAAAGAGCATTTACATTTTTAAGCTTTTAATGTGTATTTTCAAATGGTCTTCTGAAACCATTGTAATAATTTGTACTCCTGCTAACACTATAAGAGAGTAGCCATTTTCCTGAAACAGGAATGCCTTTGGAAGAAACCAATACTGTCCTGTACTGATCCATATTTTGTTAACTATTCATATTTAGAAAGTGTCTTTGCAATAAACCAATAAGAAGGAAAGTGAGGATTTGAAAAGGATGAGCGGTGGTACAGGGTCCTGGTACCGGCACTCCCTACCAACAGGCAGTCCAGGCTGGGGCTGAGTGGGGAAGTAAGTGCATCAGAACTTGCTGCAGTGGAGAGGTCTGCAGGGTTCACGGGTGTGAAGTGTCAGCAAATCAGGCTACAGCATGGTGGGAGATGCCGTATCACGGCCAAAATAGCACCATGACTTTGAATGAAGAATGATATCCAAAACCCTCTTCCCACCCTCCGTGCCCTCAAATAAAAAAGACAGGATGTTCTACAGAGAAGGAAAAAATAAGAGCAACCTCAGCATTTCTGCACTTCAAGGAAATGCCAAAATTATACAGACTGAGAGGGACAAGGTTATGGTTCACACAGTTACACTCAGTGAGACCTAAGCGGGGGTGCATATATGAAACTGATGGAAAGGGAGCATGGTGTGGTATAATGAGGTGCTGCTCTAGGAGTAATCCATCCCAAATTCTATGAGCATGCATTACACTTTACAATAGGTGCCTAGAATCATCTTTATCAGTGAGAAATCCCTATATGAACTCTATCATGATTCCTATCAAATGATTAAACAGATTAAAAACAATAAAATTATAAAATTCTAATTGAAAAAAGTCTACTGAGGAGCCAAGCTAGAGATGATACATGAAAGCAGAAGACATTAATGTAGTTCACCAGTGCTGAGGGCCACTGGAGAAACTGGAGGAACCTTCTTTGGAGGCTCAGGTTAATGTTCCTTATAAATCAAATCTTTATGGGAGGAATTTAGGCTGAGCACCAAGGCACTGGATCGGTGCTTCTGAGCTCTCCCCTGGCTGGCAGGGGTCCCTCTCCACCAGATTTTACATCTCCTAGCCAAGGCTGATTTATCCAGTCAGCACAGGAGGCACAGTGCTTTGGGCCCATAATACTTCAGGTACCAGCAAAAACATTAATTTCTTTTAAAATCAGAAAAAAAGTTAATAGGAATAAATCCAAACTGCTTTGTATTCATATTAATAATACCAATGCAGTCATACCATTTTTAACTTGTATTATGATTATTTTAATGGCAGAAGCTTCTCTCTAAAGTAAAGGTGTATGAGGCCCATGACAGTCATTGGAGAGCTAGAGAAACAAGCCCCAGTCTACCTGGCAAAAGCTGCAGCTAGCTCCTCAGACTCAGCCCGGTTCCCACCCTCAGCAATCCTCCTTTTCCCTGGGTGAACAGCTGTAAAGTGTTGGTTCTACTCCTATTTCAAAGACCAAGTCCTTTTCCAGCCATAGGAAGAGCTGGGCTCTGAGAATAGGACCCTAATGAGAAGGAGCCTAAGGATACTGAGAACTCAGACCTCAACCACCCTATGAAATACTTCCAAGTGAATGCCAAGGTCTTTCAACAGGAGGTGTTGAACACCACTATATAACACTGGTACTCAGGGCAAGTATCAGGTCTTGGGATTCTTTAGAACTTCAAGTGGTATATACTTGATATGGATGGATGGACAGATGGGTATGCTAAGGATCAGAAGCCATCTTCAAATGCCTGAACTCTTACAGATCTAAGCCAGGGGTTAGCAAAATTTTCCTTAATCATATAGAAAATATTTTAGACTTTGTTTTCTACATGGTTTCTATTGCAACCACTTAACTCTGCTGTTGTAGCACAAATATGTAAATGAAGGGATGTGGCTATATTCCAATGAATGTTAAAACTTGAATTACATGTAATTTTTACTTGTCACAGAATATTAGTCTTTTGATTTTTTTCAACCATTTAATGTCAGAAGGAACATTCTTAGCTAACTGGCAATACAAAAACAGGCAGTGGGTCAAGTTTGGGCCACTGGCTGTAGTTTGTGGGCCTTTGCCCCGACCTATAGAACAAGGCTGAAAGTAAAAGACTTGCTCCAAAATGAAAAGGCCATACCTGCTCCAGAGGAGAGAGTCATTGGAGCTGCCCTGTTCATCACTCTAACAGAGTTTGGAATGTCATCCAAACCTATCTAGGCCTCACTGAATTTAAGCTTTACACTCTCTTTGGACAAGGTTAAACTTTTGTCCATCATTCTACAGAGATTCCTGGCCTTTACACAAAGTTACTGGCCTTTATTGTTCTAAGAATCCTGACCCATCCAAACAACATGGATTTGATGTTCTGTCAGTGTTCTTGCCTGGAGAATTCCAGGGACAGGGGAGCCTGGTGGGCTGCCATCTATGGGGTCACACAGAGTCGGACATGACTGAGGCGACTTAGCAGCAGCAGCAGCAGCATTTCAAACTCAACATGTTTAAATGAAACTGACTACCTTTCTTCAGTGTAAGCGCCTTATATTTTCTAAGTAATCCAGGTTCAAAGCCTTTGATATCTTTCAATCTTTCTTTTTCACCTCCTAGATCTGATTTTCCCTCTAAGCTACAAATGTGACCACTCCCTACCCTAGGACTAAGGAAAGATCTCGAAGAAAGAGAACAGTCATGGGTTCTAGATCCAGTTCTTCAATGAACTAGCCAATGAATTCTGAGGTCTTCCTGAGTTCAGATTCACTCTATAGATGCTTTAGGAATGCAGAGAAGAGCTGCAGCCTTGTGAACAAGGAGTGTTCAGGAAGCATGAATGCTTGCATGGACCCTGAAGAAAAGGCAGAATCTAAATTGGTAGCTGCTGAATGGCATTCATGTACAGGATGGTCAGCCTCCTAATTATATGATTTATTGCTCTTATTCATCTTCCTCAGTCAATACCTAGTCTTCCTACATTAGATTTTATCATTATCTATGTATTCTAAGAAGAACAGTGAAAGTCGCTCAGTGGTGTCTGACTCTTTGCCACTCCAGACTATACAGTCCATGGAATTCTCCAGGCCAGAATAATGGAGTGGGTACCCGTTCCCTTCTCCAGGGCATCTTCCCAACCCAGGGATCAAACCCAGGTCTCCCACATAGGAGGCAGATTCTTTATTAGCTGAGCCACAAGCGAAGCCCAAGAAGAAAGGCAATTTAAAAATGAAGTCTTTTATCACCTGTTATTCGCTAACTACTAGAGTTTAAGAATATCTCCTTTTCATTACAGAGGAACATTCAGTTCCCTGGATACTATGGCCTATTTGAAATGAAGGAGAACGGGGCTGGCAGCAAAAACAGGTAATTTAGCCAGAATTCCTGTGCTCTGTACTTGAGCTATAAACAGGGTCTTCATAAGGGCCTTGTGCACTTTTAAACTTTAATAACTCAGGTTGTACGTGTTAGAGAAACAATCTATAAACGGTACTCAAAAGTAAATGTATTAAAGTTTAGGACAACTATCTTACACAATTGCACACAATATGTACTCATTTCAGATCCTGTGACAAATGAAATATGGCCAGCAGAATTGAAGTTCATGACAGCTCTAAGAAGATAATTGAATTTGCCTTTAAATCCCATTTACAGTTTACTATCATGTCTACCTCGTATGCTTTTGAAGTTAAAAGTTTAATAATGGCACAGAGACTTTATAAAGATCCTGTACTTGAAGTCAGTGTTAAGTATAGTTAGAGAGAACATCATACCATCTCTTCCTAAAGATAATATCCTTGCTTACTTTGGTGGCTTTTAAAACAGCTTCAGAAATAGAAAACATGGTGAGTCTCTATAGTTAGTACAACTCAGTAAACAAGAATAAAACAGAGTATCTGAAACTGAAGTCTAGTTCTAAGCTTTGACAACAGCTTGGCTGGGTGATTCAGGAAAACGTGTTCTTTCTCCTGTCCTTCAAAGCTTTTCATCCTATGCTCGGAATAGAGTTACATGGGCTATCAATTCACGGTCACGTGGTTTTTATAAGTGTGTGTGTGTGTGTGCATGCGTGTGTACACAAGGAAAGAAGGTACCCTCTATATTTTGTAAGTTAAAACACTATTCTAGTGTATCTCAATAGAGGACAAAACACTATGAAAAAAGCACAAAACAGATGGAGTGTTACTCTTTTCGGCTTGTTCCCCAAACTGGAGGTTGCAAAATCAAAGCCCACAAGTCTACCCCCAAAAATCTGGGTGTGTGCATTTGAGAGAGTGAACAGGAATGAGGTTTCACTTGAAGTTCTTATTGAATCCAGAGAGCTAAGAGCTGGGACAGAGTTACTCAATTTGTAGATTGCTTTGGCTGGTCTCTGTGTGCTTTGCAAAGTGATTCATTTCCTGTATTTGGTCAAGATAGAGAAAAGTTGGGCACACACGAATTTGATGTGGTTTTTTATTGCGATATTTTATCAGATAAGTAGGTAAGATTTCATGACAGGGATGGACAGCATTTTACCACTTAAGACCAGGGACAGTCAGAGAAAACCGCGCAAGCCAATGGTGCCTGTATCCCCAGCCTCCCCTTTGGGAAGTATTTTTCCCTCTTTGTTGCTTTCCTGCTTTCCCAGAGGGGCACTGAGGGTTTTTCTGTTCAATCACAATCTTCCTCATACGGGAATCTGATAAACATCTTCACACTGAGTTGAAAGGTGCTATTAACTCCCCGAGGGGTATCACATTTTAAGGGAAGCCAAGTTAAAGAAATAAACCTCCTAGTTGAACAATTTCAGGCAAACCTAGAGTTGGAGAAGTGTTTAGGGCAAGTGAATGCAAAGAAGCAAGGTGGCTTCCGAGGGCCCTGCAATTCTGGAAGGGGCAACCTCCTTCCAGTCACCTCTGCCCTCAGCGCTCAGGCTTTCCCTCAAGTTGGCTTAGGGTTGCAATGAAGAGTTTACTAGATAGATAATCTGGAAATGCAGATTTAGGAGTGACCTGATAGGCTTCAATATTTGGAAAAATGGGATGATACTGCTCCTCTGGAGTTTTCTTGGCAATATTTAGTGAAGGCTGCGGCAACCTGAAAAGTTGCACAAGCACTTAATACTCAAATCATTGTTGATAGAAGAAGAGGCAGTGGGCTTGGCCTTGTAGTTCCAAGGCTAAAATGTGAGGGACCTTCGGCTCAGTGAAGACAGGATTTACTTCACTTAATAGAACTGAGTCAAAAACAGAAATATGCTATATTGGACTTTTTTATTTATGAAACACATATTACATTCATTTGTTCATTCAAAAACTGCTGAGAGAGCATGTAGCCTACATCACGCCCTGCTCTGGACTTTGGTCATCAGTTGGAACTCACTGCTACAGCATCCTGACCGTCATGGGCTCTGACTGGCGGGGACTTGCGGCACCATCCCAGGGGTGATATTGGTTGAAAATCATCCTTCATGCTGAACACACAGAGTAAATAAGACAAACATGGTCTTTTCCTCATGGAAAACTCATTTTTTTCATTTCCATGTTGAAGGCACAAAGGCATTGGGGAAAGCTTTGTCTGCTAGTCCTAGCTTTAAAAGCTCGTGTTGAAGGCTCTCCAAACTTTGGTGTAGAATCTCTTTCCAAAGTACAGATTTTGGATTCCTGAAGTATGTGTCTGCCTCCAACCCCTTCCTTCTGGTTTTTCATTGGGAAAATGTTTTCAGAAATGCTGTATTAGTTATTGTATTGCTATTTGGTTTGTGGTAATGGATTTGTGCATACACTCTAAATTCTCTTGCATGGCCCATGGATATAATTGTCCCTCTTTATGAACAGGACAGGCAGCCAGAGTGGCCCAGATGAAAAAAGTCCCAATTTAAACAGAACATCAATCAACAGTACAACAGCCAAAGCTCTTTCTCCCAGTTATCCACCATCATTTGGGAGAAAGAGAACACTTAATGTATCACCTTGGATGCATGCAGTCTCGTCCTCCTGGGTAAAAGCTTTCAGAATGCTCAGGGCAATGTTTATAGCATTCAGGAAAATTTTAAGTTTTAAATAAATTCAAGGTGTTAATCAGTACTCTTTTGGTTTGTTTTTTACACCTGCTGGTAAATCTAAAGGATTTTAGAGGTTCAAGTAGGAATGCATTTGAGTAATGCTCAGAAAATCTAAGTTTCATCTAGGTGCCCTCAACCAGCTCTGGTGTCACAAATTCTAATTCTTCTACCTAATCTCTCCGAACTTCAGTTTCTTTGTTTACAAAAAAAAAAAAAAAAAAAGAAAGAAAGAAAAGGACAGAAAAACAGAGGCCACTGTATGATTGTGCATGATTGAAGCTGTTGTTTGGTTGTTAAGTTGTGTCTGACACTTTTGTGACCCCGTGGTCTATGGCCCACCAGGCTCCTCTGTCCATGGGATTTCCCAGGCAAGAATACTGGAGCAGATTGCTATTTCCTTCTCCAGGGGATCTTCCCGACCCAGGGACTGAACCAGTGCTCCTGCCTTGGCAGGCAGATTCTTTACCACTGAGCCATCAGAGAAGCCCCACATCATTGAAGATAAACTCCTAAGCCTCTCCACACCAACATGCCCAACTGCTCTCACACAGCCATGGAGGAGAGACTCATCCAGACAGGAGTGAAGGCAGCACACCTGCCAGATAGGATACGAAAGGATTACGAGAGAAACTCAGTTGTGATTACACTACTTAACTGGAAAAAGTACTTGAACTAACATGGTGCATCTCTTTAAGGAAATGTTTCGAAATACCAGGCTCTCTTAGTTCTTAAACTAAATGCAGCACATCCACAAAGCAGGGAGAAAGCAGAGTCCATGCCCAGGTGCCCCTGAGACATCTGGCTGTCTTCAGCTCTGGAAAGTCCATCTCCGCCTACTGCATCTCAGGCTTGTCACAGACTTGGATGAAATAATAATATATACTGAAGCACTCTGCTCACTCTCACTTCACAAATACAAAATGTTGCTAGGACTCCACAATGCTTATAGCACAGCTAAGATCTTGAAACAACTCTCATTTGGTGCCTAGAATGACTTTCCTGTGATATATTGAAATAGATTTGTGTATATGGTGATACACAAAGTCTTGGATTAGCATTTTTTTTTCATGGAGTAGTACTGATTTTGAGCACAGCACACAAAATGCTGGCCTGGATGAGTTATAAGCTGGAATCAAGATTGCTGGGAGAAGTATCAACAACCTCAGATATGCAGATGATAACACTTTTATGGCAGAAAGCAAAGAGGAAATAAAGAGTCTCTTGATAAGGGTGAAAGAGGAGAGTGAAAAATCTGGCTTAAAACTCAACATTCAAAAAATGAAGACCATGGCATCTGGTCCCATCATACTTCACAGCAAATAGATGGGGAAAAAGTGAAAGCAGTGACAGATTTTCTTTTCTTGGACTCCAAAATCACTGCAGACGGTGACTGCAGCCATGAAATTAAAAGATGCTTGCTCCTTGGAAGAAAAGCTATGGCAAACCTAGACCGCATATGAAAAAGCAAAGACATCACTTTGCTGACAAAGGTCCATATAGTCAAAGCTATGGTTTTTCCAGTGGTCATGTACAGATATGAGAGTTGGACCATAAAGAAGGCAGAGCACCAGAGAACTGATGCTTTCAAACTGTGGTGCTGGAGAAGACCTTTGAAAGGCCCTTGGACAGCAAGGAGATCAAACCAGTTAATCCTAAAGGATATCAACCCTAAATATTCATTGGAAGGACTGATGCTAAAGCTGAAGGTCTAATACTTTGGCCACTTGATGCAAACAGCTGACTCACCGGATAAGACCCTGATGCTGGGAAAGATTGAAGGCAGGAGGAAAAGGAGACGGCAGAGGATGAGATGGTTGGATGGCATCATGGATTCAATGGACATGAAACTGGGTAAACTCCAGGAAATGGTGAGGGACAGGGAGGCCTGGTGTGCTGCAGTCCATGGGGTCACAGAGTCAGACACGAGTTGGCGACTGAACATATACACACAGTACTGAGTTTGCAATAGATTAGGAAAATGCCAGAGGTCTTTTCATTTTGTCAGTATTTTCTGTTTCACATATAGGTCTCAGAATTTGAGGATGCCCTATAATCCCCCCATATCTTATTAAACCCTTCAAAAATATTTTTACCTGTAGTCTTCTAGCCTGAACATGGAGAAGGCACTGGCGACCCACTCCAGTGCTCTTGCCTGGAAAATCCTGTGGACAGAGGAGCCTGTTGGGCTGCAGTTCATGGGGTCACTAAGAGTCGGACACAACTGAGACTTCAATTACACTTTTCACTTTTATGCATTGGAGAAGGAAATGGCAACCCACTCCAGTGTTCTTGCCTGGAGAATCCCAGGGATAGACGAGCCTGGTGGGCTGCCATCTATGGGGTCGCACAGAGTCGGACACGACTGAAGCAACTTAGCAGCAGCAGCCTGAACAGTGGTTCTTGAGAGATGGGCAGTCTCACCATTTGAGTGGTCTATTCATCTAAATGTAACTCTGTCAGAAAGTGTTCTGTGTTCTAAGTTAAAACCTGCCTCCTTGAAACTATTTTTAAGTATGCTAAGGATAAAATATATTTTTTCTGATAATAACAGTCATTCACATTTCCTGTTAAAAGTTTAGAAAATATAAAGAAAAATTTAAAACAGAAAATAAAAATTACCTATTATCTCAACACTCCAGTATAACCACTTTGCTTTTCTCTATTTTTGTGCTCTCTTTCACACTCTTGCTAAATGACATCATCTTACATATGCAACATTCAATTCTGCTTTTCAAAACATCTGACAAGGTATCTGATGTAATTTCTTTGAAAATATGATTTTTTTTCTAACATATTTTTAGAATAAATTTCACTGGAAATTGAAAATTGAAAGAATTTTTTGGTAGACAGCCTTAAACCTACTACAAGGATTCTACCATTAACACTTCACTGTTTTTTTAATCACATATTTAGTTGTCTACTCACCCCTCCAACCATCCATCAATCCATTTTATCTTTTTGATGCATTTCAAACATTACAGGCATCACTATATTTTCTTCTGAAAAACACTTCAACATTCATATTTGCAACTAAAGTTTTGCACTAGTTAACACTTTTCTTTCAAGGTAAAATTTAAATACAATAAAATACATAAAACTCAAGTGCACATGCATTGAGTTTTGACAAATGCAACACCTGTGTAACCCAAACCCTTATCAAGGTACCTTGATATTGTATTTTTTAAGTTTTTCATTTGTGAGTTTTACCAATTCCAAGATCAGGGAAATATTCACTTATATCTTCTTCTAGTTTTTTGCTTAAAAAAATTTAACTCATCCAACCCACGTCATAAAATCTTCAAAAATTATTGTTTTTGTCGTCTCCATTTCCACAGTCATAGGTTATTTTATGAATTATTTAATTGATTTTGATATTGATTGACTAGAACAGTCTGAACAACAGCAGATTAGTCAAACATTTCTGTGTAACAAATTACCCCCAAACCTAGGAACTTAAAGCAACAAAAACCACAGTTTTTGAGGTCAGGAATCTGGGAGCAAATAGTTGGCTAGTTGTGACCCAGGTATCTTAGAGCTTGCAGTTGAGATGTCAGCTGGGGCTGCAAGTCATCCTAAGGCTTGACTGGACTGGAGACTCTGCTTCTAAGACAAATCTCAAAGAACCTGTGGTCATATTTAAGACCATCAAAATTGGTGGACAGTGTTAATAGTAAGTATTCTGACACCTACTTTCAAAAAAATACTTCTAGAATTTTTGTCATGCCCCTCAGCTTGACAGAGACGTTCTTTATCATATTAAATATAAAATCTTCTATTTCTAACAATTTACTTTTTTGAATAGATGATTTTTATCAGGTTTTTTAAAAAAATACAACCATGTTATTTTCTTCTTTAACCTGTGCATGTGACAAATAGCCCTGATCAATTTCCAAATGTTAGGCTAGTCATATATTTTTGAAATAAATAGTACAAATTAAACAATTCTTAAACTGCTTGATTTGATTTGCTGGTATTTTAGTCAGGATTTTTGTTTTGATGTTTATATGTGAATCCATCCTCTTATAGAGGTTTACTGATTTTGTTTTACATACATGTCTTTTAAGCAGCATATAATTATAATTTGATATTTTTTACATTGACAGCACAGTATATGCTTTAGCTGTTTGTATTTTCTGTGGCTTTAGACCCAGATGTTAAAAATTATTTTTTGAAATATTTTTTCCAAAAATCTTCTATGTATTTATTTCAAGAATCATATTTTTATTAATCATTTAAACTTAGCTATTTAAATGGTTCAGATGTTTACTGTTAGTGTTTTCATGGTACAATTTCTATTTTTAAGCTATTGTTGAATCATATTTTCTTAGTTGTAGTCCATTTTCAAGCAAATTTTTCCAAAAAGATGGCTCAGCAGCATGGCAAGGAGTCTGTGTGTCAGAGAGCTTTGAAGGGCCATAGTAACTTGAGGTCTTACAACCACAAGGCTTTATCTTATCAACTGGTAACAGCTGTCAAGTGAGGCTCTGCAGGGTATGTGAAGCAGGAAGCTTCTAAATGGTTTAAATTTTTGCTTGTTTTGGCTATTTTTAAAATAATTGAAGGGCATTATGCTAAATGAAACAAGTCAGATAGGGATAGACAAATACTTTATGATATCACTTACATGTGGAATCTAAAAAATGCAAAAAAAACCCAAAAAAAACCCAAACTAGAAATATAACAAAAAAGCAGATTCACAGATACAGAGAACTAGTGGTTGTCAGTAGGGAGAGGGGAGGAGCAACATGGGGCAGGGAATTAAGAGGGGAAAATTATTAGGTATAAAATAAGCTACAAGGGTATATTGTACAGCATGGGGAATATGGGCAATATTTTTGTAGTAAGTACAAACGGCATACAACCTTTAAAAGTTGTGAATCACTATATTGTACACCCGTAGCATGGAATATTACCATACATCTACTATACTTCAATTTAAAAAATAGAAATAAAACAATTGAATGCATAAAAATCCGAGTTTGGTTCCCCAGGCTTTTGAGCGAACAGGTCAAGATTTTGAAATAAACAACCTAGAGGCCAATATACAGAGGTCATTTTTGGCTCATTTGTGTAACATTTTTTAGTGATTTTCATGAACTAGTTTTATAAAGTCTGTATTCTTTGCCATGTGTGGTCAGTGAAGTTTCTGTTCAGTTGCTTAGTGGCCAAGCTAATAACTGGTTAGGGATTTCCTTAAGGGTCTGGAACAAACAAATCTCCAGCTTTTCCTTTATTCACCTTCCCTGAGTTTTTTTTTGGTGGTGGTTATTTTTTCTTCTACTTCACTGTCCACTCCTCTGCCCCTTTTGGTGATTATTTTTCATCTCTCCAGCCTCTAAATACATAAAAGTAAAAGTGGTCGGTCCTTGAACTTCTCTATCCACATTCACTATGTTAGTAGCAACCACTTTTATGGCTTCAAACACGACCTACATGCTGACGACTTCTCAACTTGCACCTTCCGCCTTGACTTCTCTCCATTCGATGCTTGTAAATCCAGCTGCTTACTTGACATGTCCATCTGGGTAACTATTAATAATAAACAACTCAGGCTTCTCATTTTCAACTTCCCCTTTATTCTGCAGGCTTCCCAGGCGGCACTAGTGGTAAAGAATCTGACTGCCAATGCAGGAGACTTAAGAAACACAGCTTCAATCCCTGGTCAGGAAGACCTCTTGGAGTAGGAAATGGCAACCCACTCCAGTAGTCTTGTCTGGAAAATTCCATGGACAGATGAGCCTGGCAGCTATAGTCCACGAGGCTGCAAAGAGTCAGACATGACTGAGTGACTGAGCACACAAGCAACTCACATGTAACATATATGTTCAAAACTAAACTTCATCTTGGCCCTCACCCTTACCCTCACCCTCGCCCAGCCTTCCTTTTTTCAATGAATGTCAATTCTGTTCACCCAGTTACTCAGACCAAAAATTTGACATCACCCTCTCTTCCTTTTATTTCATATTCAATCTGTTAATAATCAGTTGACTCTGATTTCCAGGATTTATTCAGAATCCTGTCACTTTTTACTACCTCCATGCTACCTTTCTAGTCCAAGACACCACTATCTTTTGTCTTGAGTATTTCAACAGCCTCCTACCTAACCTCCCTGCCTCTGTCCTTGCTTTCTCCCTCTAAAATCTATTCTCAATAAACATCCAGAGCAACCCTTTAAAATTCATATCAACTCCTTTGTCCCCAACCTTTCAATGATTTTCCATCCCTCTCAGTAAAAGCCAAAACTCCTTGAATGGTCTGCAAGGTTTACATGGTCCAATACTCCATTACATTGCTAACTTCATTTTCCAAATTCCCCTTTCCACACACTGCTCCAGTCACACCTGCCTCCTGGGTGACCCTGGGACACCCCATACAGACTTGACCTTGCTGTTTGCCCTCCCTGGAACTGTTGCCCCAGATACCATCATGGCAACTTCAGGTCTTGGCTTAATATCACCTTATCAGAGACTTTCCCTGGCCATCTTTTGAGAAAGTGACCTTTCTCTTCCCTTTTCAGGTGCCTTTTATCTCTTTTCTCATCTTTATTTTCCTTTGTTGTTCTTGTCACCATCTAAAATACTATAGATTTTTGTGCTGATTCTCAGACTCCCCAGTCTAGAATGTAAGCCCCAAGAGAGCAAGGATCTGTAGTCTGTTACTGCTTGACTATCTAAAACAGACCTGTGTAAATATCATAGGTACTTAATACATATCTGTTTTAAAGCTGACTTTAAAAACATGTTTGCAAGAAATGTGGATGTTAAGAAAATAAAACTTCCCACCCCACCCTAATCCACATCAGTCAGACCCCTTTCTTTTCAGCTTACCAGGCAATATAACCTACTTAATGTGTGCAGATTAGTTCATGCTGCTGCTGCTGCTGCTAAGTCACTTCAGTCACGTCTGACTCTGTGCGACCCCATAGACGGCAGCCCACCAGGCTCCTCCGCCCATGGGATTTTCCAGGCAAGAGTACTGGAGTGGTGTGCCATTGCCTTCTCTGAGGTTGGTCCATAATTTTAGTGAAAAGCAGATGCCAGCCTCTGTACTGCCTGGGCTCTGTTACAAGGATGTATTTAGATAGTTTTTAAGATAGTACTCTTTATACACATAATCATTCTTTTAAGTTCACTGTCACTAATTTCCTACTTTTTGAATAACACGTTTATATTTTTAGAAGGTAAACCAATAAATATTTTAGAAAATTTTGACAATCAAAAAATATAAGAAAAAGATCATTCAATCTCACTATGCAAGGGCAACCATGGTGAGCGTTTTATATTCGTTTACAGTCTTTTGTCTACTCAAAGGATTTTTCATGTAATCATATCTGTACTAATTCCTACATTTTTCACTTGAATATATCACAGGTCAAGGTTACATTTTCTAAGAATTGCAAAGTAACTACAAAGATTTTGAGGGACTTAAACACTAGATTGGCAAACAGTCAGCTAACCATTCTTTTGGAGGAAATCTTGATCAAAGTGCTTTCCCAGAGGCTATCTTTCTAGGACATATGCTTAAGTCAAAGATGCCAATAATTACATTTAAATCCATACTAGATGGTCTTGTAAAAGGGTATCTGGTTTGTCACTAAGTATTATAATTGCATTAACTTCACACTTTCAGGAGCTAGAGCACTAAGGCTGACAGGTTCCCATTCCTTAGCCATACCTACCTCTAGCTGTGACTTTGCAAGGAGCCTGAGTCAAGAGGGGACTCTCCAGTGGAATTACAGGCTGTCTTCAATGGGCCGGATGTTGTTAAAGTGATTTTTTTTCTATTGTTTCTTCCAAAAGTTTGTGATCAGTTTAGTTAGTCCTTAGAATATTAATAGTCTTTTTCTTGATTCTAATTAAGTGACTAGTACCTAAGCAAAATAGCCATTAAGAGCTATAGAAATGTAATTGCTCCACCAACTGGTCAGCTATAATATTTTATTATAGCAATAGAAACTAAAATAATACTGTTTACCTAGGAGAGAATGCATTAAAAAGTTACATGTAAAAATAGGAGCAAGTTTTAAAAAATAAGTTATTCTTTGAAACCTGTAATTGTTAAATTGTTTTTCTTCATGCTGATGAACATATTTTTTAAAACTTACTTTCCTTTGCAACCTATATTCCGAATTCCAACATTTATTAAGTCCATGTTCTTGTTCCTTGTGTGAGCTAATGACTGAAGGACATTTCCCAAGAATGTTTAATATAAAAGGGAACCCTTAATTAACCCCAAGCTATACCTAATTAATTAATCTAAAATGCAAAGCAAAACCCACCTGTTTAGATATGTGTAGTCTTTACAGACATTGCTTATGGCAGATGTTCTGCATTTATCATTTAAAAGAAAGTCTATCTTTATTTTTTCTCTCACCCTTTTAAGTCACTAAGCCTCTTGTGTGGAAAGGAAATAGTCTAGTTGGTATTTCGTTTCTTGCAGCTCATCCCAAGACAGCTCGCTCTCAGCACAGTGACCATCCCCCATAAGGGAGGAGCTGTTCAATGATGGCTGGACTGGGAGGCAGGAACCAGGAAGACTGGTTTCTCCTTTGCCATCAGTTTCCTGTGTGGAGCCTATGGGACTTTTCCAGGCATGAGTTTCCTTATCCCTAAATTAAGGCCCTACTACAGATTACCCTACTTCCCATACAAAATAATCCATGACTTCATCTTATCCATGAGTTGCAATTACACTGACAAATGAAAAACCATTCAACTCACCATGAAATGTGGATGCTTTAGAACTATGTAATGTGTATTGGTTATTGAAGAATTTACGTCAAGTAACATAGTAATGTGAGGAATGGATAGATTTATGTGTGTATAGTAGACTGCACAACACACACATGCACACACACATACACACTTACACAGACCATCCTTCTTCCTCCAAACCACTTCTGACGATGCTGCCAGTGAATTATAATATCACTTTTTCCCAAGTTCTCTGAATGCATGTCTTTAAATGTTCAAGGCCTAGCCACTAAAGAGACTTTAGAAAGTCATCCATCATCTGCTAGAAAGCATGGTGGTTGAACGACTTGGAAAGATTAGTGCTATAAAGTGACCATTCATTTGTTCATTCTTGACACACTTACCGTGCACTTACTGTCTGATCGCTTCCATGCAAGGAATAACACCCTTAAACAAAGAGAAAGAATGAAGAAGAGGAAAATTCTCTAAGGAAGGGTGACAAAAATAGGACAAATTTTTCTGGAGTTCATCCACTAAACTCTGGTGTTTTAAATACAATGATGTTAAATGCTGACCTTGCAGAGAAAAAAAAATGAGTATGAGAATACTTTTTTTTTTTTTTTTTTGCAA
>NW_011494613.1:2115591-2126423 GCF_000754665.1 Bison bison bison | reverse complement strand
TAAATGCTGACCTTGCAGAGAAAAAGAAAGGGTATGAGAATTTTTTTTTTTTTTTTTTTTTTGCAAATTTTTGGTTATAAGAGGGTGTGGTGGTAAAAAGGAGGTGGTGGTGGTCTTTCAAGGTATCTAGGGTGCTGTGATAGTTGTCTGGAAAATAGAAGGTGATAAAATGTCTCTTCAACACGAGTCACCAAGTAGATTGCTATGTCTAGGAGTCAGATAGGAACCAGTCACTAAAGAAGAATAAGCCTGGATAAACCAAAAGTCAGAATACATGTAAGTGCCCAAACACAAGGCAATTAGACCCTGAAAAATGTTATTCTGTAAGAGTGGAGTGTCTTAGGTAGCAAGGGAGAATTCACGAAGGCTCAAGGCCCCGATTTCCTCCTATTCTTTTGTTGCCTATCTTGTTACCCACAGAACACGAGTTTCGAGTCTCCCCACCCACACTCTCTCTCACCCCCTCTTGTATTTTCAATGCACTGGCCGTGACTCATCCTACACCTCATTTTGCTCTCAAGCCTCCCCGCACAATACTCTCTTGCCACTACTTCAGGCTTCAGTTTAGCACACATGAAATCAGGCTGCTTCCATTTTTCACGTTTATCCTTTGCCACCTGAGAACTCTTGCCTGCCTGCTCCTCTGCAGCGGCTGGCTCAGGGTGGAGACCAGGGTCACGGGGTATGCGACTGCTTTCTCTTTCTTGCTCAGTTCTGGGGCATTTCTAGTGTTCCCACTGGGCTCAGCTCGCCTCCTTTCAGAGCTTTACCACAAGGTAAAATGTTAAGCAGACACACTTTAGGAATTGCTTTTTTTAGAAACCAGCATTGAGGAATCCATGGAAAACCCACCATGAACTGCCTCAGAAGCTTGCTTCTCAGGGGCCAATGGGGTCGTAGGTGTAGTTACCCTGCTCCTCTCTGAGCCCATGCTGCCCAGTGGGAAGGTGTGTTCGTGCTTTTTTATGCTTCCAGATGTGTCTGTCTTTTCTTATCTAAGCTTCGCCCTTAAGGAGTCACTGCAGAAGTTTATACGTGTATTTTCATGATACCAAGCACATTTTTGAAATTATTCTTTGGTAATTTGGAAAACAAATTTATGTCAAGAAAATCATGATTGGTTTACAGCTGTACCGCTTTGCAAAGCTAGCTTACTCAACTGAGCTGGCTTCTGTATGAATTTCTCATTTCATAAATAAAATCTAATTTCTCTGAAGATATTCAAAAGAAAGTGCTATAAGATTTGGACCTGATTTCAAGAAGGGGATTCCAAAAGTTTGCTGAGATTTACAGCAACTGGATCTCCAGGAATATTGCTTTATTTGGCTGGATTAAGACTGGAATATTCATTTTAGAAAAATCAAGCAAACCACATTTGATTTCCTGACAGAGGTTCTCTTTTCTCCCAGAAGGGTCACACATCTTGGAAAAACCTCCAAGGTTTTTCATCATCTCAGAATTCCTTACACTGAAATTTGATGACCAAGTAAAATGGCAGTTTATTTCTAATCAGGTGGGCTCACTTTTAATTTGTTTAGGAACTTGACCTTGGAACTTTTGCAACTTGAATTAAACATGCATTTAGCATTTATTCTGCCAGGTATTATGAGACATAGAAATGAAACAAATCATTCTCCTTCCCTCTATTTGATGCTGGGTGAACTCCTATTCATTCTTTGGGACTCGGTTCAAATGTTACCTCCTTTGAATTTTTTCATATTATACAGGAGAAAATTACAGAAGTATCTTAAATAGAAAAAATAATATATGATTAATGTAGCAGTGATTAGAGGAAATAATTATACTGTGCATGATTAAATGTGGCTTCCCCCTCTCCTCATAGTGTTCTCTATCCCCTGGGAAAGATTGAGGTCAGGAGAAGAAGGGAGCGGCAGAGGGTGAAATGGTTGGATGGACATGAGTTTGAGCAAACTCCAGGACATAGTGAAGGACAGGGAAGCCTGTGTGCTGCCATCCACGCGGTCACAAAGAGTCGGACGTGACCAAGCAACTGAAAAACAACAACAACATCAGCATGTATACAATGGAAGAAAAGGCATTAATTCCATAAACAATTATTTTATCCAGGGCCAGATCATATTTCTTAAATAAAACATTAGTGATCTGTGTAATAATGATGGTTTTGTTCATCAGTCAGAATAAGTGGGATATTCTAAAATGACAACACTTGGCTGATAGATGGTATACATTTATCTTAACAATAATTTTTCCAACATTTCATTACTAAAATTTTCAAACATAAAGCAAAGCTTTAAAATGTTTATAATGAACACCCATCTACCCACCATCTGGATTTTGCCATTAATATATTTCTACACATTCTTTATCATATATCAATTTATTACCCATTCCTCAATCCATTTTACCTTTCTGAAGCATTTCAAAGTAAATTGCAGACATTAGTACACTTGCCTCTAAATACTTGAGCATGCATATCATTAACTGAAGTTCAATATTTATGTTTTTTCTTTTGAATTAAATTTATACATGGCCAAATGCCCAAATCTTAAATGTACATGCACTGAATTTTGACAAATGCAGACACATGTGTAAACCAAAGCCCTACCAAGATCTAAGACACTGACCCTTGCTGCAGAAAGTTCTTTCATGTTCCTTCCTAGTTAACCTCTGCCCCAATCCCCAAAGATTAGTTTTCAACATCAAGTTTTTAAAATTCAATGTAATTTTAATAGCAATATATTCTTCACCTCTTAATAATAAATTACCTAAAATATTTACATCAAATATGATGAGGCATGCTTGGAATTTATTAAAGTAAGAGAATTTCAAGTTTTGGTTGGTATTTTTGGTAGTGTTTGTCAAGGATGTACAAGGCTGGCTTAGTGGCTAATGTCATTTCTTTGCAAGATTATCTACCAAGTAAAATACATTGTCCCCATAAAATGACTGACCCTGGGTCTTTGTGGTGTAGGTTGTTTGAGAACCTTCCATAGTTATCTCCCTGTGGCTTGGGAGCCATGAGGGGAAAGTGAAGCTGCTGTATCCCTTAGCCCATTCCTCTCTGGGGTTGGCCATGATGTCTCTGCAAGCACCAGGATTTTAATCTTCTTCCCTCATTCTTGGAGGGAATGAACAACTCAAGGAGAACTGCCTCTTGGTGGGTTTAAATGAAGGGTTCTAGGAAAGGAAAGAGTTAACATTGAGAAAGCTCTTCTAGGTGAGACGGAATGAGGGAAGGAGAGGTGAGTGTGTGCTTTGGCATGGTTTCAGGCAAGTGAAACCAAGGCGAGGAAGGTGAAGTTGGTAACAGCATAGGAGCAGGAAAGACAAGGGAGAGAAAAAAGAAGGCTGAGAAAACACTGGGGAGACTTCCTAATTCTCTTTATAAAGTTAATCTTTTAGTAGCTGAGGTTCAGCCTTCAGTTGAACATCAGCCCTCAGTTTAGCCCTAAGCTTAGCCCTCAGGGATAAACCGCCTGGCTCTAACCCCCGAGATGCCTCCCAGGGATCTCTGTGTTAGTCCTCTTTGTGCAGAACAAACCCAGAGAAGCCTAACTCTGGCTTCTCCAGCCACTCTCAGGGAGATGGGGTGACCTGACTCAGATACACAGCAGGAGAGGTAAACGAAGAAGCTGAAATTGTCTGGCAGTGCTTGGTACTCTAATACTGGGATGGTTTGCCTTAAGCTTGCAGAAAATATTGCTTAGAATGTGCAAAAATATAGAATTATACCTCTATTTTCTATATATTAGCCTTAACACATATACCAGTTCTAATGTAGATTTCTAACTGATTCTAATTTCTGAGCTTTTAATTTTTTTGCCTTTGTAACCATTTTTTACAGACAATGCCAAATATACAGATATGCATAGAAAATGTCAATGTCTAAGAGTAAGTAACTTACTCTTTATTTATGAATTGCTTAGGCTCATTTGTATGCCAATTTTAATTTCTACTTTTTAAAAGATGAGAGCAACTCAGGAACAGAGATTCTACGCAGAGTCATCAGACTCCCAAGTTGGCTAAATTCAGTCTTTGATTTCCATTACCTACTTAGCCTCTGCCTACTGAAAACATGACGACACTTTCCCTGCCTTAGGCAGAACTAATGAAAATGAACCCTTTTCTTTGATATTTGTCAAAAGGATTCCTGAGAGGGACATTATGCAAAGTCGCCCATCTCCAACTGAGCCCCCACTGCAAGAATACTCTGCCTTCCCAGCAAGCCTCCTCCTATTTCCCTTCCTGCCCTCTATTTCAGACTTCCTGACAAATCATTGGCAGGAATTCCCACCTACCCACTCCAAATCCAAAGATAGAAGGCTCCTGGGCAATGCAGGGCTTATGAAAGCAATCCAGCTTCCACTGAAAGCAACAGGATGGGCTCAGTGCCTGGAATGGATGACGAACTTGATGAAAATATGTGGAATGAAGGAATGAATAAATGAGATCCACCCGGCACTTAAAAAAGAAATACAGACAAACTCTGCTATCAAAGGGCTGTGGTCTGTTTGAGGAGATAGAAAACACTAATTGAATGACTGAAAAATACTTTCAGAACGATTTTCTTTCCAACACATATAAACTAACTGAGTACTGACTTGGCCCAGTAAGGCCACTAAGCAAAAGCAGAGTTAGATGAAGTCAATCGTGAAAGATGAGCTAGAGGAAGGGGATTTTGAGTTGGGTTTGAAGGTGGAGAATTATAGTAACTGATGAATAGAAAGAGAGGGGAAAAAAGAAATCAGGAGTAAAATGTTCGAAGGCTGATGAATAACAAATTTGCTTACGGGAGCAAAAACTTCATTAAGGATTAATGGAAAGTAAGGGTGGCAAGAGGAGAGAAAGAAAAAGGAGTATATGTTGAAAAATCTTGAATATGCCTCTGACAGCTTCATAAATTGGAGAGAATCTTGTGAAAACATTGTTTGAAGAAAGAGGAAGTTGCTATTCTATTGGTTGTCATTAGGGAGGTAAGCCTAGGGTTGGAAACCAGCTGGGAGCCTCTGGGATAAGGTGAGCAGCAGGAAAGAAATGGAAATGTGAACAAAAAGGAGACTCCACTTCTAGTCATTGAATACAAACATTTTCATGCCAGGGCTTATTCAAGCCAGACCTAAAAATTACCTCTGATCTCCAGTGTCCATCACTTCAAAACTGGTAGCTTCCAGAAGAATGGACACAGTGATACGGAGTTTTTCCTCTCTGCTTACCACCTTTCTTAAACCATCAAAAAAGGACTTGTTTAGACCTGTGTCTTATTTTAACCAATCCACTTTTATCTCCCATGAGAAGTGAAGGAGAGGTTTCCTTTTGGAGTCAACTTATACAAATTCTTTTTAGATTCTGTTTCCTTTTTTTTTTCTTTCTGTTTCTTGGTGAAGATTTTCAAACTGTCTTTTTAATGACCTCAAATAATTTTAGATTTTAACGTAGTGAAACTTAATGAAATAAGCATTGAGACCATGACGAAATAAGCAGTTACTTAAACCAAACCAATGTGATCAAGAATGTCTGAAATTATCTTTGACTATGGGCTTAAAAGAATGTTTGATTCTGGCAGTGTTACCTAGTGGTTTGGAGCCAACAAACTTAAACTTGAATTCTGGCTACACCAGTTACTGGCTACTCCTCACTCACCTCTCAAAGCCTCAGTTTCTTTATCAGTAAAATGGAGAAGGTTAATACTTGTCTCATGGGTCAGTAGTTCTTCAGCTGGGGTCCCCAGGCCAGCAGCAGCATATCTACAGCTGGAAACTTGTTAAAAAAAATTCTCAGGCCCCCACACCAAATTTACTACATCAGAACCTCTGCTGGCAGGGTGGAAAAATCTGTTTTAACAGACTTCCAGGTGATTTCTGCTGCTAGTGAGCATGTAAGAACCACTGTTACAGGGTAGATATTACATACTTAGAAGATTATAATAAATAAACACAATAACACACCTAAAGTGTTTGGTGCAGGCTTGGCATAGATTAAGAGCTTCAGCATTGCCAGAGATGACTCTGCAGCTGGTAGTGGTAACCACCTTCACAACACACATTAAGAAGGTCCTATGATACTAGGCCTGGAGAAGGGCACAGCACCCCACTCCAGTGTTCTTGCCTGGAGAATTCCATGGATGGAGGAGCCTGGTGGGCTACAGTCCATGGGGTCGCAAGAGTCTGACATGACTGAGTGACTAACACTCACACACATGATACTAGGCCACCAGAGAACACTGTTCTTATCCAGGCACCTCACAAGTTAACCAAGCAAATGCTTGTTTGCTTTCTAAAATTACTCAAACATGAATCTGTATGGAACACAGTCATTATCAACTTATGTCTGTCAATGGTTTAGCATGGATCCTCTGAACACAAGTTAATCAGAAATTCCAAGAAACAAAATAAAAATAAATCCGTTAACACTGACTTATATTGGTGATTCTAGCCCATCGCTCTGTCCTTGAAATCCTCTAACATTTATTGTCAATTTGGGATGTTTATCACAGTTAGGACTTTGAGAAACCATGATTTGCCTGTTTCCATGATGGTGGATAAAAGCTTAGCATGTCTCTGTCTGTCTGTCTCTCTTTTCAGTAAAACTTCCATTAGACAGCATTCCTGCAGGAAGGGTAGAAGGCAACCCATTGATTATGAAATCCAGAAGCAAGATTTTTCTCTGATTTCTGCAAGAGGGATCAAGGCAACAATGTACAGAGAGCTTCCATGGTTTTTCCTGTCCATTTATTCAACAAATAGTTTTGAGTTTCTACAATGTTCCAGGCCTGGTGTTCTGGTGAACAATACATCCTCTCATGAAACTGACAAGTAGGGGAGAGATAGTAACCAAATAGTCATATAAGTAGGTTAAAATTAGAACTATGATAAATTCTGTGAAGAAGAGATGTACAGTGTTATGAGAATCTGTAAGAATGGGATTAGACCCAATTCTTGGGTTGGAGAAGGTTTTCCTGAGGAAGCGAGGTAGAGTTGAGATCTTAATGTTAGGACTCAAAGATGGCCTTCTTGTTCCTGTTGTTGTGTCTTTATAAACTCTTCCCTTTCAGTGTGGGCAGAACCTGTGATTCACTCATAACCAATAGAATGTGGCAAAGGTGATGGGAAGGCAGTCCTATGATTAAGTTGTAACACATATTAGAGCAGTGAAAATAAAGAAAACCAGATGAGTTTGAGAAAATTCAGAAGGTAAAATGTATGGGACTCTGTGTTTAGAGACGAGGGTATGAATGTGGGAAGTACCAAAAACAGCTCTTTGGTTTCTGTCTTGGTCATTCTTAGGCATGAGTAACATTGAAAGACAGATCTGAGACAGGGGTCAAAGATCATGACTTTTGCTTGAACACAGCTTTCCCAGGTGGCTCAGTAGTAAGGAATCTGCCTGCCAATGTAGGAGACACAGGAGATGCAGGTTCAATCCCTGGGTCAGAAAGATCCCCTGGAGGAGGAAATGGCAACCCACTCCAGTATTCTTGCCTGGAAAGTTCCACAGACAGAGGACCCTGGCCGGCTATAGTCCATGGGGTCTCAAAGTGTTGGACACGACTCAGTACCACTATGTTGAATCTGAGATATACAAAAGATATCAAGTGGTTGAGCATAGGAGTCCAGAGCTCAGAAAAAATATCTGGGCAGAAGAGATATTTTGGGGGAATCTCATTAGTAACTGAAGACTTAGTGTATATGGACTTTCCTATTCAGGGAGAAACATAAAAGGGGAAGATACAAATAAATATAATAGGGGGAGATCCAGTACTCTTGCCTGGAAAATCCCATGGATGGAGGAGCCTGGTAGGCTGCAGTCCATAGGGTCACTAAGAGTCAGACACGACTGAGTGACTTCATTTTCACTTTTCACTTTCATGCATTGGAGAAGGAAATGGCAACCCACTCTAGTATTCTTGCCTAGAGAATCCCAGGGACAGAGGAGCCTGGTGGGCTGCTGTCTATGGGGTCGTACAGAGTCGGACACGACTGAAGCAACCTAGCAGCAGCAGCAGGAAGATATAAACAAATAAATATAAAAGGGGCCTCTGTTTGAACCTGGAGGGGCTCCTTTAGTTAATAAACTGGGGGAGAAGGTAGAGACCTGGTAAATAAACAAAGAAGGGGCTGCCAGAGAAAAAGCAGAAGTCAGCAGTACACAGTGATGCCTGCTTGGGTGTCTTTCCGTGTGTCTCTGTTACTGCAGGTATCTCTGACCCAAGGACTACTTATCCCTTCTCCCGCCTTGACTAACAAGGAAGCAGCCTTTGCCTGCTACTTTTGTTGTAATCCACCCAGTTCTAAAAGTGTCCAGGGCATACAGGAGTCACTGGACAAATATTTTTTGAATTGAATCACTACCTTGTTGTTCACTAAGGGGTGGAATGAACAGATGAGGCCCTGTTCCTTCAAACACATAAACAAATGAGCAGAGTATAAGATACTGTTTCATTGCTTAGAAGGTAAACACACAGCTACGTGACTAAAATAGTTCAAAAGCCATTTCAGTAGTTTCTGTTGCTGAAATATGTTTAATCAAATGTTTGATCTCCTAGAGATTCAAGAACCGATAACAAAACAGGACTTTTTGGCAGTACACTGCAATCAGGAGTTAATTATTGTCCATGCCTTTGGTATTTCTAAACCTCAGGTTGTTCAAGAAGGTGAACTCCCTGTGGAAAAGGTGTCAGGGACTACTTGTTTACTTACTCAAAAAATGCATAAAGAACATATTGCATTCCTAATCAGTTCTTTACCAAAAACTACCAACTGTGTATTGGATTTTGTTAAAACATACTAATGCCTCATCAGAGGCCAACAGAATATGATATAATTGTAACAAACCAACTAAATCCAGACCCTTCAGAAAACAACCGTAGGTAACACCCACTCCCAAATCCTTCTGCCACCCTTTAGGGTACTTGTGGTCATGAACCTCAAAGAATGTGCTTACATTCATTTCCTAGGGCTGCTGTAACCAATCACTGCAAACTGTGTGGCTGGAAACAACAGAAATTTATTTATTCAATGATCATGGAGGCCAGAAGTCTGAAATCAAGGACTAAACTTGATGAGTATGAGCAGAACAGAGCTTCCTCTGAAGGAATTAGGGGAGAATCTTTCCCTGCCTCTTTCAGATTCTAATGGGATCCTTGGCATGTGGTAGCAAAATTCCGATCTTTGTCTCTGTCCACACATGGCATTCTCCTGTGTTTCTGTTTCTTCTCTCTTTTGGTCTTTTATAATGACACTTGTCACTGGGTTCAGGGCCTGCCTGGATAATCCAGGATGATCTTGAGATTTTGTCTGCAAAGACCTTCATCCCAAGTAAGGTCACTTTCTGAGATTCTCGGGGGAGGGTTTACCATTCAACTCACTTTATCACTAAAACTTCCTGAGAGCCCATGCAGTAAGCAAGCTCAGTTATGCCCATACAGAAGGGGAAAAAAAAACACAGAATTTCCAGAGTGCACTTTAAAATTATCTAAAGTAATGATCCAGCAATCACACTCCTGGGCGTCTACACAGACAAAACTACAATTTTAAAAGATACATGCACCCCTGTGTTCATAACAGCATTATTCACAATAGCCAAGACATGGAAACAAGCTAAATGTCCAACAACAGATGAAAGGATAAAGAAGATACAGTACATATGTACAACTAAATAGTACTCAGCCATAAAAATAATGAAATAATGTCATTTGCAGCAACATGGATGGAACTAGAAATTATCATACTAAGTAAGTCAGAAAGAGAAAGACAAATACTGTATGATATCACTTATATGTGGAATCTAAAATATGACACAGATGAACTTTTCTATGAAACAGAAACAGACTCACAGAGAACAAGCTTATGGTTGCCAAGGGTAAAGGGGTGGGGGAGGGATGGACCGGGATTTGGGGATTCGTGGATGCAATTACATAGAGAATAAACAAAAAGGTCCTACTGTATAGTAGAGGGAACTATATTCAATATCCTGTAATAAACCATAATGGAAAAGAAAAAAATTATCTAAAGTAATAGGGAGCCTGACTCTGGACTTTCTGAAAGACCTGCCAGAAAAGATAATTTTCTGATGTCAGGTAAGGAGCTTTTGTAGGGAGTTCCTTGTAGGGTGGGATTTGGTGCCTCCCAAAGTGTCTTCTGATTATAGATCAGGGACTTGAAAGTCTACCATTTGGATCACTCTTTGAGGCACAAACTAACTAAGCAAAGATACATGACTGAGAAAACAGTGGAGATTCACTTAATTGATTTATCTCCCCAAATTGCCTAACTTATTACCAAACAATAAACTATACATTTGGGACAATCTAGTTCTTGTTATCACTAATAATTTCTTTTTTTTTTTTTTTTGAAGCAAAGATGAATATTTTTAATGATAAAAGGTACAATTCACAAAGAAGATAGACATCATAAAACCATTTGACACCTAACAACAAAGAAACAGATACATAAAGGCAAAAATCAGAAGAAATATAAGGGAAAAGAAAAAAATACAATCATAGTGAGACATATTAACATTTCTCTGAGAATATTTTATGAAGTGTATAAAAAATAATAATAGGAGCATCTTGAATGATGCATTAATAATTTAAATTAATATATTTCTACTTAGATTAATTTATATTAATCTTACATCCTACATAAATATACTTAAAGTTTTGTATCTCATATGTTGTTATCAGATGTCCATAGGACATTTAGAAAAACTGGAAATAATATAAACATTCAGTTCACTTCAGTTGCTCATTCGTGTCTGACTTTTTGCAACCCCATGAATCACAGCACGCCAGGCCTCCCTGTCTATCACCATCTCCCGGAGTTCACTCAGACTCACGTCCATCGAGTCAGTGA
>NW_011494613.1:2115310-2115491 GCF_000754665.1 Bison bison bison | reverse complement strand
GTCTAACTCAATGAAACTATGAGCCATGCCATGTAGGGCCACCCAAGATGGACGGGTCATGGTGGAGAGGTCTGACAAAATGTGGTCCACTGGAGAAGGGAAAGACAAACCACTTCAGTATTCTTGCCTTGAGAACCCCATGAACGTATTAAAAGGCAAAAAGATAGGACACTGAAAGATG
>NW_011494613.1:2095909-2115210 GCF_000754665.1 Bison bison bison | reverse complement strand
ATCCTCTGTTGTCCCCTTATTCTCCTGCCCCCAATCCCTCCCAGCATCAGAGTTTTTTCCAATGAGTCAACTCTTTGCATGAGGTGGCCAAAGTACTGAAGTTTCTTAATGTGATGTAAAATCCGGGGTGCTGGAGCAACTTTGAGAAGATACCCCCTGTCCAAGGGCAAAAGAGAAGCCCCAGAAAGACAGTAGGAGAGGTGAAATTACATTTAGAATCAAACTATATCTGCCAGAGATGCTCAGAGGACTCAAACACACCTTGTGTGCATCAGGACCCAGAGACCCCACAGAGACTGAGACAAAACTATGTTTGAGTGTCTCCTGAGGAGCTATGGGTCAGTAGTGGATTGCTGCAGGGGATCTGGGTGCAGCAGACTTGGATAAGGCATAAGTCCTCTTGGAGGAGGTCGTCATTAACCCCACCACTGGGCCACCAGAACTTATACAGGACTGGGGAAACAGACTCTTGGAGGGCACAAACAAAATCTTGTGGGCCCATGGACCCAGGAGAAAGGAGCAATGACCCTACAAGAGACTGACCTAGACTTGCCTATAAGTGTCTAGGAGTTTCTCTGCCAGAGGCGTGGGTTGGTGGTGGCCTGCTGCAGGGTTGGGGGCACTGAGTGTAGTAGTGCCTGCATGGGACCTTTTGAAGGAGGTATGTATCTTCACTCAGTTCAGTTCAGTTGAGTCACTCAGGTAATTATCTTCATTACCTCCACCATAGTTTGGCCTCAAGTCAAATAACAGGGAGGGAACACAACCCCACCCTTCAGCAGAAAATTGGATTAAAGATATACTGAGCATGGCCCTGCCCAACAGAACAAGACCCAGTTTCCCCCTCAGTCAGTCTCTCCCATCAGGAAGCTTCCATATGCCTCTTATCCTTTTCCATCAGAGGGCAGAGAGACTGAAAACCACAATCTATTTCTGGTTAGAAAACTAACCAATCTGATCACATGAACCACAGCCTTGTCTAACTCAATGAAACTATGAGCCATGCCATGTAGGGCCACCCAAGATGGACGGGTCATAGGGTGGAGAGGTCTGACAAAAATGTGGTCCACTGGAGAAGGGAAAGACAAACCACTTCAGTATTCTTGCCTTGAGAACCCCATGAACGTATTAAAAGGCAAAAAGATAGGACACTGAAAGATGAACTCCCCAGGTCAGTAGGTGCCCAATAGGCTACTGAGAAGAGTAGGGAAATAACTCCAGAAAGAATGAAGAGACAGAGCCAAAGCAAAAACAACACCTAGTTGTGGAAGTGACTGGTGATGGAAGTAAAATCTGATGCTGTAAAGGGCAATACTGCATAGGAAGCTGGAATGTTAGGTCCATGAATCAAGGCAAATTGGAAGTGGTCAAACAGGAGATGGCAAGAGTGAACATTGACATTTTAGGAATCAGTGAACTAAAATGGACTGGAATAGGTGAATTTAACTCAGATTACTTCTATATCTACTACTGTGGGCAAGAATCCCTTAGAAGAAATGGAGTAGCCCTCATAGTCAACAAAAGAGTCCGAAATGTAGTTCTTGGGCACAATCTCAAAAATGACAGAATGATCTCTATGCATTTCCAAGGCAAACCATTCAATATCAGAGTAATCCATGTTTATGCCCTGATCAGTAATGCTGAAGAAGCTGAAGTTGAACTGTTCTATGAAGACCTGCAAGACCTTCTAGAACTAGCACCCAAAAAAGATGTCCTTTTCATTATGGGGGACTGGAATGCAAAAGTAGGAAGTCAAGAAATAACCTGGAGTAACAGGCAAATTTGGCTTTGGAGTACAGAATGAAGCAGGGCAAAGGCTAATAGAGTTTTGCCAAGAGAATGCACTGGCCATAGCAAACACCCTCTTCCACCAACACAAGAGAAGACTCTGCACATGGACATCACCAGATGGTCAATACCGAAATCAGATTGATTATATTCTCCATAGCCAAAGATGGAGAAGCTCTATACAGTAAAAACAAGACCAGGAGCTGACTGTGGCTCAGATCATGAACTCCTTATTGCACAATTCAGACTTAAATTGAAGAAAATAGGGAAAACCATCAGACCATTCAGTTCAGTTCAGTTCAGTTGCTCAGTCATGTCCGACTCTTTGCAACCCCATGAATTGCAGCAAGCCAGGCCTCCCTGTCCATTACCAACTCCCGGAGTTCACTCACACTCATGTCCATCAAGTCGGTGATGCCATCCAGCCATCTCATCCTCTGTTGTTCCCTTCTCCTCCTGCCCCCAATCCCTCCCAGCATCAGAGTCTTTTTCCAATGAGTCAACTCTTTGCATAAGGTGGCCAAAGTACTGGAGTTTCAGCTTTAGCATCATTCCTTCCAAAGAACACCCAGGACTGACAGGTATGAACTAAATCACATCCCTTAGGATTATACAGTGGAAATGACAAATAGATTCAAGGGATTAGATCTAATAGAGTGCTTGAAGAACTATGGATGGAGGTTCGTGACATTGTACAGGAGGCAGTGATCAAGACCACCCCCAAGAAAAAGAAATGCAAAAAGGCAAAATGATTGTCTGAGGAGGCCTTACAAGTAGTTGAGAAAAGAAGAGAAGTGAAAGGCAAAGGAGAAAAGAAAAGATATACGTATTTGAATGTAGAGTTCCAAAAAATAGCAAGGAGAGATAAGAAAGCCTTCCTCAGCGATCAGTGCAAAGAAATAGAGGAAAACAATAGAATGGGAAAGACTAGAGATCTCTTCAAGAAAATTAGAGATACCAAGGGAACATTTAATGCAAAGATGGGCTCAATAAAGGACAGAAATGGTATGAACCTAACAGAAGCAGAAGATATTAAGAAGAGGTGGCAAGAATACATAGAAGAACTATACAAAAAAGATCTTCATGACAACCCAGACATCCTGGAATGTGAAGTCAAGTGGACCTCAGGAAGCATCACTGCAAACAAAGCTAGTGGAGGTGATGGGATTCCAGTTGAGCTATTTCAAATCCAAAAAGATGATGCTGTGAACGTGCTGCACTCAATATGCCAGCAAATTTGGAAAATTTAGCAGGGGTCACAGGACTGGAAAAGGTAAGTCCAATCCCAAAGAAAGGCAATGCCAAAGAATGTTCAAACTACCACACTATTGCACTCATCTCACACGCTAGCAAAGTAATGTTTAAAATTCTCCATGCCAGGCTTCAACAGTATGTGAACCATGAACTTCCAGATGTTCAAGCTGGTTTTAGAAAAGGCAGAGGAACCAGAGACCAAATTGACAACATCCGTTAGATCATCAAAAAAGCAAGAGGTTTTCAGAAAAACATGTACTTCTGCTTTATTGACTATGCCAAAGGCTTTGACTGTGTGGATCACAACAAACTGTGCTAAATTCTTAAAGAGACGGGAATACCTGACCACCTGACCTGCCTCCTGAGAAATCTGTATGCAGATCAAGAAGCAACAGTTAGAACTGGACTTGGAACAATAGATTGGTTCTAAATTGGGAAAGGAGTACATCAAGGCAATATACTGACAATATACTGATATTGTCACCCTGCTTATTTAATTTATATGCAGAGTACCTCATGAGAAATGTTGGACTGGATCAACCACAAGCTGGATTCAAGATTGCCAGGAGAAATATCAATAACCTCAGATATGCAGATGACACCACCCTTGTGGCAGAAAATGAAGAAGAACTAAAGAGCCTCTTAATGAAAGTGAAAGAGGAGAGTGAAAAAGTTGCCTTAAAGCTCAACGTTCAGAAAATTAAGATCATGGCATCCGGTCCCATCACTTCATGGCAAATAGATGGGGAAACAGTGGAAACAGTGACAGACGTTATTTTGGGGGGCTCCAAAATCACTGCAGATGGTGAGTGCAGCCAAGAAATTAAAAGACGCTTGCTCCTTTGAAGAAAAGGTATGACCAACCTAGATGGCATATTAAAAAGCAGAGACATTACTTTGCCAACAAAGCTCTGTCTAATCAAAGCTATGGTCTTTCCAGTAGTCATGTATGGATGTGAGAGTTGGACTGTAAAGAACATTGAGTGCCGAAGAATTGATGGTTTTGAACTGTGGTGTTAGAGAAGACTCTTAAGAGTCCCTTGGACTGCAAGGAGATCCAACTAGTCCATCCTAAAGGAAATAAGTCCTGAATATTCATTGGAAGGACTGATGCTGAAGCTGAAACTCCAATACTTTGTCCACCTGATGTGAAGAACTGACACATTTGAAAGGATCCTGATGCTGGAAAAAATTGAAGGCAGGAGGAGAAGGGGATGACAGAGAATGAGGTGGTTGGATGGCATCACTGACTCAATGGACATGAGTTTGAGCAAACTCCGAGAGTTGGTGATGGACAGGGTGGCCTGGCATGCTGCAGTCCATGGGGTCACAAAGAGTGGGACATGACTGAGTGAACTGAACTGAAAATCTAGCAAGACTAACTCCATTTATAAATTTGCCGCACCTGTGAGACCAACCCCGTTCTTCCTAATCTAGAATGCTGTCTCCTCAACAATAGTTCTGTCCAGATAAAGAACCGTGGTGGCCTGAGAGGGTAAGCCTTGTGCTGTTGATCCTCAATAAGCCAAATAACCTACTGGCCAGACATTGAATATGCACTCAGAGGCACAGCTGTTATTCTGTGTAGACCCAACTTACAGCATGATTTAGCGGGCAGCTTTCAAAATAACCTGTGGGGTCAAAGGGGAAAGGATTGGCCTGAACTTGTCCTTCAGTGGCTCATAACATTTACAGCCACTTCACAGCCCAGTTTGGAAGCAACCGAGCTCAGAGTCTACATAATGTATCTTCATGTCCAATGTCCAATCTAATTTTGAAGAAGAGGTAAGAGTATGCAAATCATTGCTTAAAAACACCAGTTATGAGAGAGTCAATTGCCACAGAGGAAAGGAAAAAGAACAAAACCTTCTTAAGCCATTAAGAATGACATTGCTTGTAAACTAAACATAATTAGGTATCCTGGCTCCTGCTGATTGCATATGTCAATGAGGATTTGCACCAGTGGTGGGGAGTGGGAGAAGTAAGTCATCACTGTGAGCGATGGTATAGAAGGTTAGATTGTAGGAGAGCAGAATATGGGACCTTAAACTTGGGTCAAGGGCATAATCTTCTTGATCCCAGCCCAATGGGACTGGCCATGTCAGCCACCTAAATGAAGGCTGAATGCCATGATGGCTTCAATGAGCTGAGAGCTCCCTGAAAGACAGACATAATTTGAACTGCAAAGGGATATTAACTGTGGCCTGCTCAGTGCCCGGGGAGTATAGGGCAAGGACCATGCTGCATTCCACCATCATGTTAAACTTCCGGAGGCTCCAGCTCTATCATGTCACTCTTTGGTCAAGGAATACCAAGCTTTTCCATTAACTGCTTTCAATGTTATCAATCTACAAAATTCTAAAAGTACAAAGAAAAAATATCACCTGCCAATCTCAGCACCCAGAGAAAACCATTGTTCATATTACATTTTGGCAGATGTTTTTCTGTTTCTTTTGAAAAGCAGAAATGCATCCATTTAAAGGCAACAAACAAATAAATGGAAATTTGGGGTCAATTTTCACTCTTTCATTCATTCACATGTTTTTTGACCCCACAACATGTAAGATTTTAGTTCCTTGACCAGGGATTGAACCTGTGTCCCCTGCACCATAAGCATGGAGTCTTAACCACTGGACCACCAGGGAACCCCTGTCCATAAAATTTAATGAGCACTTACTGTATGCTAACCATGACAAACTCTAAAATGACAAGGATGAGTTGCCTGTCATTTCCTTGATGCATTACCCAGCCCAGAGAGAAAGATGGACATGGACAGATGGTGATGGACTCCTGTGTGAGTCTCAAGAATCAGAGATGCTAAAACTCAATTCTTCAGAATTCTTCTGTAGGCATCAAGAATCAGAGATGCTAAAACTCAAGAATTCAGAATTCTTCTGTAGGCTCCTCTCTTCCTGGAAACATTCTATGAAGTCGTACATGTGCCCCAGAGCACAAGGACATTTCTCCATCTCTGCTCCTGTGGACCCTAGTCTGAATGGCTAAATCATGACAAATGTCACCTGAGGTCAGAGCAGAAACCCTGACAAGCCATGAGGCAAAGCCAGCCAGGGAAGGAGGGGAAGAAACTTTAATTCTAGGTGAAAGCAAACAGTCCCAGAAGTCCCTCAGTGTAAAAGTCATACAGAATAAGATGATAATCAAATTTTAAATCTACTGAGCATTTACTATGTGCTGGGCACAGTGCTGAAGGCTTTTTGCATGAAATCTCATTTAAACCTCAGAATGTAAGGATGGGGTTGGTATTAGACTTCTTGTTTAGATAATTACTGAGGCTAGAGAGGTTAAATGATTTTCCCAAGGTCACTCAGCTAAGATATGGCAACATTTGACTTGAGCCCCAAATCAGTGCTCTGAGCCTCAGGAAACTCACAAATCAGAAGGCAGGAACCAGTTGCGAAAAGTACCACCATGTGGAGGAAAGGGCACGACCTTCAGAATTACACGAGCGACTTCACATTCAGATACTACTTCTTCCTTAGGGTAATCCCTTAGCTGCTTTGTTGTTTATTTTTCCCATTTCTGTGCAGGGTGCCATATCTTATTTATCATGGAACCTCAATATCTAGCACTATGTTAGCTGGCTTGTAGCACAGGTCCTCCAAAACTGTGTTGAAGGAATGCTGGATTAATATAGGAACTTGGGCATGGGGCTGCAGCAAGGGGTGCATGATGTGAAAGAGGGAACTCACCTGGCACCTGTGCAGTGTAAATACCCCTTAACTGTTGGCCTTTATCCTACAATGATGCCTTGGCATGGGGGAGGGTGAATGGAACCAGTGGGCTGCTTCTTCCCTTAATCTGTAACCTCAGTGAATTTCTCCCCTTAAGACATACTCCTGAGTGTGGGAGCCACTGAGAGAAATAAAAGAACAGGAATGAAACGGGAACAAACTCTGTTTGGGAGTCAGGCACGAATTACCATACTGTGTTGAATTTCCTAGACTAAAAGACTCTTGCCTTAATGCACGTGCATGGGGTCACCAGTGCCCTAAAGGATCTTCAGAGCTTAATGCAATGCCAGCTCAGTGTTTGCTTGCCTGTATTGTTCTCCCGAGGCAGAGACAAAAGTCCTTTTTGATTCTTGCTTCATCCATAGGAAAGGGGGAAAAAAATACATACTAGAGAAATCCTCAGTGGAGGCAGCATTGTCACCAAGCATAATGGAAACATTTTAAAGATAACTTTCTTCCAATTGCTGTGGCCTTTTATCTGGCAACTCAGACAAGGCTGTTAACACTGATAAGCAGATTTTCTTCAAAGTTCAGTAAAAGAGTCTGTATGGAAAGAACAAACACGCTTATGTTGTCTAAAATAAAATCTGGCTTTTGTAAAGTGTGGTCTGCTCAAGACGCCACTGTTTATCTCCTACAATGCTGATTTAGTTTTCTCACCTTTTTCACAAGAATGTCATAGAAAACCCTTGCTTTTCATTCAAGATTGGAAAGAAATCTGGCAGCAGCTCTACTGGACTTCCTCAAGGAAGAGGCCCTCCTGGGACTGAGCCCCTCTGATATCTAGTCATTGTTGCTTTACCTTTAAAACAAGGTCGTCGGTGAAACCAAGTACCACTTGAGCCAAATTCAAGTCCTCCTCTACAGGGTAGTTTCCAAATAAGTTCCTTATTCTAAGTTCCTTCCGGGAGACCGGGATCTCTTTTTTTCTGTTCAGGAGAGATTGTTCTTTTCTCCTTTCCACTTCTTCATCCCTCCCCGATCACAGAGAGGAAAAGAATGGCCCTTCTCTGCTCCTGACTCAGAATGCACATCAGCCAAAGTCAGAAGCACAAACCCTCCTCCAGAGCAACTATCCCCACCTCTGCTGCAAGTCCACTTCTGGTGGCAATTCATTGGCTGCCTCCTACACACCATTTCCCGGACAAATTCCACCTGGAAGAGTTCAGGAACAGAAAAAGGTTGCTCCTCTTAAAGAACCAACACAATGCTTATGATTAGCCAAGGAGGGCTGTGTAATTCAGACAGTTTCTCTCTTTGCCTGGCTGCTGGAAAGCCCAGAGCTGGAAACTGGACTCTTTTTGGGGGGAGGGGGGGCAGGGTTTCTTGACATAAATTTTTCTTCAACTATCACTTCGTGTTTCTTGGTTGTCTTCCAGCTTCTATTAATGACTCTCTGAGTAGAACTCTGTTTCTAGTGTAACTTGCCTTCACAGAAGTAGATGAACTATGAATAAATGAACATTTTCCAAGTGGGCTGTCATCATTCTAATTCTAACCATGCTGATCCTTTCACCTGAACAGCAGGAAAAATAACATAGGAAAAATAATTTAGAATCATCTTCCCAAAGAGCGATTTCTACCTAGAAGCTTTTGGCTTCACCAAGACTAAAATAAAGAGGATAACTTGTTCATTCATATAGAAAAGTTCATTAATACACATTTATTTATAGACTCAGAGCAAATTCATTATGCTGCTTCTTCTACCCTGCCCCTGTCCATACTTAAAAAAAAAAAAAAAACAACTAGCAGAGAGTAAAAAAAGTAGCCCATTTTAGACAGGCAAACTGAGTCACAGGAGTCAGAATAAGAAAATATACTAAATTATAGGACAGATAACTGGAAATGCTATAGTCTATGAAATCTGTGCAGATGGAATTAGCTCAACGTCTGCAGACTGGAGCTTTACAACCCCACCATAACCCAAATGACTTAAACTGAGCAACTTAAAAGTTAGATCTCATTCCTCTATGAGGAATTTCTCTCTGGAAATGACAATATTTCAAAATTTTCACCTTTTTTTGGAGAGGAGGCTATCAGTTCCTATTTATGATTTAACAAACTTATTCTAATTTGAATTTTTCTGCTTAGGGGAGGGGAAGGAAACTTTGCTTTTGATAAATCAAGACCAGATAATGTGATTCACTAAAAAACACCCACCAAAGTAAGTAAGCACAACACATAATAAAAAGTACAAACATTGTGAGAAAATGTAATCAGAGAAGCTGAAGCAGAGGTCAGTGTATGCCCAACTGATTTACAACCCAAAAAGTACACCTGCGCTCAATGCATAAGTGAGGCCAGGGTAAATGCTTTAAAAGAAACATACATTATACTAACCTCCTCAGGGAGGGAGGGAATTCTAAGGAGGTTAAGGCAGGACATGAGTAGAATATACACCTCTGCTCCTGTTATCTGTCCCACAGAACCATCCTGTCCCTTTCAGCTTAACTTCCTCCAGACATTAGAAGTGCACAGCTTAAATCGTGGTGCTTGAACTACAGACACAGAGAACAGACTTGCGGTTGCTGGGGGTTCGGGGTATGTGCAGGAATGGATTGGGAGTTTGGGATTAGCAGATGCAAACTACTATATATAGAATAGATAAACAACCGGTGCTACTGTATAGCACAGGGAACTATATTCAATACCCTGTGATAAACCACAATGGAAAAGAATATGAAAAAGAATATATATATACACACACACATATATATGTAGAGGTGAATCACTTTGCTGTACAGCAGAAATTCACACAATATTGTAAATTAACAATACTTCAATAAAACAATTAAAAAAAATCATGGTGCATGATTTTGTCAATAGAAATCAATATAGTGCAGAACCATGTTAAGGGAGGGGGTTCCTGACAAGAAGCTGAGGTTTAAGACAGTGTCAGTCACCAATCCAGCAGCATTCTCCCTTTATTTGTGCCTATATATTTGAGAAAAAGAAGTGGGGGGGACATACCCCAGTTTACTTTTTTAAAACTAAATAACGTTGCCTTGTGGCACTCATATTGTATCTATTACACATTTCACTTCAAAACCTCATCTCCCCTAAACCCTCTTCAATGCGCTTGAAGTAGCACAGCCAAAGGAAAGGAATTTTCTATTTAACTAGAGCACTGACATTCTGTTACACAATTCGATCTTGTCTATTTACCTGCTCTCAGAAACACAAGACACTAAACACGAAACGCTGAATGCGTTGAGTCTGTGGTGCCATAGGTGTCTGGATGCATCTGTAGCTTCCCTCTCACTCATCAGTGTAATTGTTGCCATGTTATTCCATTTTTTGATTAGTCTAGTCCCTCAAGCTCAATGCTTTTTTCTGGCCCAACGTTCTTCTGCTGGTTGTCATGGTGACTGAATTGTTAGCGAGGAGAAAGGCTCTGTTGTCTGTCATTGTTCTGTTGTGGTTTAGGTAACGCAGGAGGCAACACAAGTGAAGTGGATGGACCTTTTTTGCTCTGCATCATTTCATAGTATTGAAAAATCTCACATAAAAAAGGAGCAAATAGGCCCAACCAAAGAAATAACCAAGCTCTTTCTAAAGGAAAGTGCACATTATTATAAAGAGGCAAAATAGCACTAATGATGAACTGAGTAATCTATGAAAATGCTGCTGAATATTACATTTATTACTAGAACAATCGCTGCAACTTAAACATCACATACAATACCTACCATTTTGCAATTTAGAGTAAATATAGTTTTTAACTATACAATTGTAGCATCAACTCTTTGATTCTTGAGGCTCTGCTACTTTAACCTTACGTTCTGTTTAACCCCAAGATAGCATGGTGGAAGTTAGGACTGAAGCCAAATGGAAGAGTTGGGCAAATTTTCTTTTGGTGGTGAGATAGTGTTGGGGCCAATTTCTACTTTGGGAATGTGGAAATAAGTTTTTAAAGATGAGGGATTGCTAAAAAAAAAAATTTTTTTTAATTTAAATGGTTTTTTGAAGCTAACCAATATAAATATAATCATTCTTAATTTTTAATTTTCTAGATTTTTAACCAGAAAATGGAGAGATATAGCATATAAATAAAGGGATACATTATAGACAGGGACCAAATTAATAACAGTTCCTAAAAAAAAAAACACTCTTAATCTTTGTTCATCATTGCATTGCTAGACATATATCTGCACAAATCAGCAATTACTTTCATTAGCATTGGTACAATTTTCCTGTGAACTTTTTCATTTGTTTTATTTGAACTTGAAATGATCTAGTTTAATTTTTATTTAACTGTTTAATTTAGTTCTTAATGATATAAAGTTTTAAGTAGGAATACTTGGTAAAATATAATTTAAAAAGATTAAAAGATTTATTATGACAAATTTCCCTCCCACACCTGAAATGTAGTTCTCTCTTAATCCTCCACAGCCATTATTATTAGATTCTTTTGTAGTTTTCTGGAATTTCTTTATGCAAATATTAGAAAATACTGACAGAGATTCTTCTCTTACCTCTTGCATTCACAAATGTTAGCCTGCTATTCACACTTGACACTATATCTGGTTGTCTTTCTGTATCAGAACATAGAGACATTCCTCCTCCTTTTTCCTTTTATAATAGTGTAATATTCCATTGTTGTTGTTTAGTCACTAAGTCGCGTCTGACTCTTTGTGACCCCATGGACTGCAGCATGTCAGGCTTCCCTGTCCATCACCATTTCCCAGAGTTTGCTCAAACTCATGTCCATTGAGTCAGTGATGCCATCCAACCATCTCAGCCTCTGTTGCCCCCTTCTCTTTCTCAGCATGAGGGTCTTTTTCAATGAGTGATCTCTTCTCATCATGTGGCCAAAGTATTGGAGCTTCAGCATCAGTCCTTTTAATGAATATTCAGGATCGATTTCCCCTATGTTCTATAATTAATTTTATCAGTCTCTATTGATGGATATTCAGGTTATTCTCATTATTTTGCTTTTATAACCTTGTGTATGTCATTTTATATGTATGCAAATATATATAAGTGATAGAATCCCAGAGGTGAAATTTCTAGGTTAAAAAAATTTGCATTTGTAACTTTGATGAATATTGTCAAATTCACTTTATAGAAGCGATTCCAATTTACACTCCTATCAACAGTGTACAAAAGTACTCATTTCCTCATACCTTGCCAACAAAGGGTAATATTAAACTTTTGAAATTCTGCCAATCTGATAGTTAAAAAAACCGGGGCAACCCTACAGTTTTAATTTAAATTTCTGTTATTAGTGAAGTCAAATATCTTTCATATGTTTCAAAGCCAGTTGCATTTATTTCCCTGTTATTTCACTTGAGATACTTTGCCCATATTTCAGGTATTGATATTTTCTTATTGATTACTATCAGCTCTTTATGTTTTTGAAAAATTTATGCTATGTTGTGTTATGGGTTGCAAATATTTCCCCCAATTCATTGTCTTTTGATTTTGCATAAGGACTTTTCCATGCAGAAGTTCTGGCTTTTATGTGGTCATACAAATCTTTTACGGTTTCTCCCTGTCTCTTCTCTCCCATCCCCATGCCAAGAAAAAACTCCAACAAAGAAGCTCTCCCATGCGTTTCTGTAGTGCTTGTCTAGTTTCTTTCCTCTTCTTCATTTAAAAAAAATCTTTACCTTTTCTTAACTTAATCCTTGAACATGGTATAAGGACACATCTAACTTTTGATTTTTTTTTTTTTTCTGATGGCTATCCAATTATCTTATACTAGTTATAGAATAAAAAAATCTCCCCCTTGCCCTCCCCTACACTGGTTTGAGATGTTTCCTTTCCAGATGTTAAAGTACATTACTTTTTTGGTTTATTTCTGGACTTCCTTTTTTGTTATCTTGGCCTGGGTGTCTGTTTATATATGGAGCCCCAGTACATTTAACATAACATAATATACAATCTAAAATATACTACAAGAATTGCACTTAGTCTAGAAATGCTCAATTATATCTGCATTTTTACATGGCAAAATACATTTTCTTATTTAGAAATTGCTTTAATCTATTGCTATCCAAACATATATTCCTTCTTCGATTGCCCCAGGAAGTATATTCACTATTACGTCAAGCCAAACATCAATTGTCACTCAAGTTCTGAGAAAAATACAGCTCTGAAAAATACAATGAGAAATCACTGTATTTCAATGAAAACTAAAATTCAAGAATTTATATACTGTATGTAAAACACACTACTGTATTTAAAACAGATAACCAACAAGGACCTACTACAGGAAACTACACTCAGTAGTTTTAATAATCTACAAGGGAAAATAATCTGAAAAAAATGAATGTGTATATAACTGAATCACTTTGCTGTACACTTGAAACTAACACAACATTGTAAATCAAATACACTTCAATAATAGTAATAAAAAGAATAGACAGGACAGAGGGCTGTTTTGTCTTTGGGAATATGCCTTTAAGGGTACAGAGTGCGGGTGTTCATAAATCCCAGCGCACTTTCATTCAGCATCTCGTGGTGGTTTACAGCCACAGAAATCTGCAAAACCTGCTGCTCTCGCTTTCTGAGGGTGCTCCAGGACGACTTTAAAGCCTAGCCATTAAAGAGCATTTGAAAGGGCACTTACTATTTAGTACCCCCGTAAACATATATTTTGATTTTCTTTCATACTGTTTAATGGCATAATATTCAGCAAGGATCTGTGGAAACCAGCTAGCAATCACAGCACACTCCAAAGGAAGAGCACCAACCCTTCCCAGACAGTGCTCCCCCCCGGTCCCCTCAGCACACGGGCTATGGCCGATTTCATCATCCTGCCAAATATTCACAAGCTTGTTGTCTGTTATTGGTTTAATGTAGTGCATTCACGCAGATTGAAGTTGATTTTCAGTACAGGTCTATAAATAATGCTCTTCGCCTGTGATCTTGAGGCTTTTGAGATCAGTTTTCCTGCTTCCACCCCTCCTTCTCAGCGAGCATTTCATCACAGGGGAGAAGATGAATGTCCTCGCAACAAAAGATGACTTTTGGAGCAGAACCTACCCAATAATCAGAAGTGGCAAGTAAAAGAGGGAAGGTGGTGACCTCTCTCAGGGACATGAACAAGAAGAAACTGGAGGAGCCTTTTCCTTTGCTTAGAGAGTGCCCAAACCACTCACGGCAGAAAGCGTTTGGCTACTGATCACTTCTCTGAGACCCATTATAAAAGGTGAGCAAATCTCAAAGCGCTCCCTGCCTCCTCCTCCAATTAGTTCAGAGGGCAGCCGACCTTCAGAGATATCCATTGCGGGGGGTGTTTTTCTGGTGACGATGCTGTGAAAATAATTTTCTTTCTGAAGGGCTTTCTTTCTATTTTCTCCCCATGGCAACTTTTGAAAATTTGTTAAAACGCGCACATGCACACCAACCTCTCAGGCTTATCCATGAGCTCTCTAGGTGAGTGGGAACAAACGGGAGCCTAGCCAAGACATGCACCCAACACAATTACACTGTTTTGATCATTTGGGGAATCTCACTGTATTGTCAGGGATTTTTTTTTTTTAAGTATGGAACAAGATAAAGTAGGTTGAGAGCAAATTGTTTAAGCAAAAAGTCATTTTGTCCAACTGCTTTTCCAAATCAGCAAAAGATTATTTTTTATTGAACTAGTATCTGCAGAGTAATAGTTGAAAAAAGCTAGTGTCTATTCCTTCAGGGCATCTCTGCATTGGTTACAAGAGCTGAATTGAATAGTTGATACTAGAAACCAGCAGAAGAGGAAACTGGTGGAAATGATAGTCTCAACAGCCTTAGGGAACCATGGATGATTCAGGAGTGTGAGACAGGTTGGTATTAGTCATAGGACACAAGTCATGGAGGGACTCACTGTAACATCAGAAACCTCTGGCACATAGATGTAAGTCTCACTGACCCCACATGGTGAAAGAAATCACGCACACCTCAGTTTTGGGTAAGCACTTGCCTCATTTCAAGCATCCTAACTTCCCACTGATGTCTCTTTTCTGGGGACTCTTACTTTTAAATGTTTTTAAAATTGGGTATAAATAGAGAAGAAAGCAAAAGTTACAGCGTATTTCAGTGTAGTGTAATTCCTGGGAGAGGAAAAAAAAATGGCTGTTTCTGTTACATCTTTTCCACCTCATCACAGGGAAGTCATGCCCAGAATTATGCTGGCGCCAGGATTTAAAGGCCAGGAACTGGAAGCAGCACCTGTAGACCAGAATTTAAATCCCATGGACGGTTTCTCTTGAGGCTTTCATAGAACATGAATGAGGATGTAATTTAAAAATAAGCCCTGCATTCTATTTAAAAAGATAAGAAGGAGCTGGATGTATGTAAATGTTTGGATTAAATATGACCAAAGACTGCACTGTATTTAAATGGCTTGGCACTTGGAAAATGATGGAATCAGGCTTCATAATGGTGCAAGCATCTACCTAATGGAGCTAAATTTCCAATATAGGTGCATAGTGGAATAGAAGGACAGACAAGTGGCGCTGAGAATCTAAGTGACACAGCACCAAAGAATGAAACATATTGAGTTTAATGATTGACCTTATCAGAGGCTTTCTGCTCTGACAATGAAGATGTGAATTATCCTATTATTATAAGCAGATGGATCATCTTATTAACGCGCCTGAGCCTTTCACAGTTTTATTTAACTTTAAATTAAATCGAACAATTTCAGTAACCCACTGTAATTCCAGAGACCCACTTTCAGATCTGCCATACTCTGCTTTGGCTTTCATTTGGATATAGCTGAGGTGTCTGGGAAGTTTCTCTGTAAATTCCTTCAAATCCAGAGGGGCTGAAGGAGATTTTAGGAGGCCATGTTCCTCTTAATGACTCCACATGGAACAGCATCTTTGGAATTCTGATTTTATGCTGTCAGCCACTTGATAGGCCCTGCTAACCAGGAGCAGCAGATGAGCCATCATCAAATGATTTCTGAATTCATCCCTAGTACCACTCTCCCCTTAAACCAAAATTAGGCAGTGAAGTAATATTTGTTTAGAAACACTTACCAGGCACCTGCTTAGTACTATAAATCCTATCCTAGCAAAGCCTTCACACACAAAGGAAATATTTTACTGGAAGGTCAATATCTGCAGCCATAGAAAGGAACAGAGCTATTTCAAACTCACCGACAAAGGCTTCTGTCTCAGCCCCCATTCCACTTTCTTTTTTTTTTTTTTCCTTTCTGGTTTTGTTTCCTCTCAGCATATTTTAGGAACTAATCAGCTTTATAAAAGGTACCACTGTTAATCTACTGTTTGTCTTGGTCTTCATTGCAGCTCCTTAAAAGATAGAGTGCAAACAAAGTGAGAATTAAGGTCATTCCATTTAAATCCTTCAGAGAGGAAGACGAGGGCTAAGGACTGCAGAGAGGAGGGCTGGAGGAATCCAGGACAAAAAAAAAAAGCCCTCATTGTTTATTATTTGCCAGCCTCAGAGCAGCCCCCATTCCCATATTTGTGAAAGGATTACCCTTCCATCTTCAGAGATTAATGGGAAGCCGAGACAAGTCCCCAGCCCACAGTCACCGTGCTGTCAAGCGCATTCTCTGGGAAGGTGGACCTCAAAGTGCAGTCTCTCGGGGGGCGTGAGTGGGACATAGCTTGCCCCCCAGAGCCTGATCTGATTCTTCCTCCAGCTGCTAGAGATGCATGAGCAAACATAACTGGCAAGGGGATTCCACGTTCATATGGAGGCAAGCCCTGCATCTTAGAAGGTGTAGCTATGTACATGAAAATCTCAGTGCATATCGTGTTTAAAAGGGAGAGGGGAAAAAAATAAAAATCATAATCTGTGCAAAAAAATCACAGAAGCATGTGACACCAGCCCCTTTATTCCTTTTACAGTGCCGACTGAAACCCAACTACCCATATTTTATATAAGACAGAAGTCAATTAAAGTGTACTTCAGTTTCTTGGTTGTTGCTGTAGTCATTCATTAAGCATAACTAAAATGCATGAGTCTTCACATTTTTTGCAATGTGGCTATGGGCTAATCTCTAAAAGTGAACAATGCACAGTAAAGTGCTGTCTTTAAGGTAAGATCAGCAAGCAGAAATTGACATCTGTAGCCAACAGAGATGGAAGTCTTGATTCCCAGTCTCTAGCAATGTTTCACACACAGTGAATGCACAGTATTTGTTGCATGAAGAAAACTGTAGTATTTTTGATGATTTTAATAATAACAGAACTAACAATTGTTAATGTTCACCAAACATTAACCATGCATCATGAAGTACGCTATGCACTTTACTTATCTAACTTAATCCTAACCTCAACTGCATGAGGTTATTTTCCCCGTTTTACAGATGAGAAAAACCAAAGTTTGTTGAAGTCAAGTCACTCATAACTTCACTTAGCTCCAAGGCCACATGAGTAATCAGTAGCAAAGCTGACCTTTAGAGCTATGATGGCTTACTCTGGATCCTCTCATTTTAATGCTTTCTTATTGCCCTGCTTCAAAGCAGCATTTCTTAACTTGAGTTTAGAGAATGCCCAGTGATTGTTCCAGATACAATGCTGTTTTGGTTTTTTCCAGATGAACAAATTATTCCCAGAGAGAATAACAGTGTCACCTCTAGCCAAGTATGAGATGAGAAGAGGCTGCTGTATTGTGGCTTCAAATTTTGTCCTCAGCTCCCAGAAAAATTTAGCTACTCACACAATACATCTTGGGTTGATGCGTTGTTGAAAATCATATGAACAGATCTCCTGAAAGGAGTAATGCTCCTTCTTTAAATGATATCTTACCTCCCCCAGTTACCACCTCCCCACCCCCACCCCCACACAAAGATCAGGCAGGATGAGATCTATTTGCAAAACCCTTGGCATATGGTGAGTGAGTCTGGTTTTCTCCAGTGTTTCATTATGATTGGCCTAGTTAATTCATTTCATTATATGTTCACCCCTCTTTGGAAATTGAACAGGATTAAATTGCATTTTTAAAGCCTTAGCAAATCACCATGTGATTTAAATTAGAATAAAGACAAACATTCAGACTGCTTTTTTGAGGAAATTCTGACAGTATTTCTGGCCCAACAAGAGTGTTTGTCCAAAGACTCATTCTCGCTTGGCCACTGGGGTATCCAGTTCTAAGTATACCAAACCCTTGGTAATAAATGTAGAATCCATAATCGAAAACTTATCAGAGTGAAAACCACATGTGAAATTATTGTTTCCTCTAGAATAATTCTAAAACCCCATTTAGCAAATAGTTCAATTTATTCTCCCTCCAAACTCTAGCTTACAAACTAGGCCAACATGAACTGAGTCATACTTACGTATTTAATAACTTCCCTTCCTCTTAGGAAAGTGTTAGAAATATATTTCTAAGTCACTAATAGTAAACTAATAGGTCCTAAAAGTAAAAGCTAAGGGATACTTGTTACTATTTGTAAGTTTGTTGTCAGTTCAGTTCAGTTCAGTCGCTCAGTCGTGTCCGACTCTTTGCAACCCCATGAATCGCAGCACGCCAGGCCTCTCTGTCCATCACCAACTCCCGGACTCCACCCAAACCCATGTCCATCGAGTCGATGATGCCATCCAACCATCTCATCCTCTGTCGTCCCCTTCTCCTCCTGCCCTCAACCTTTCCCAGCATCAGGGTCTTTTCCAATGAGTCAGCTCTTCACATCAAGTGGCCAAAGTATTGGAGTTTCAGCTTCAACATCAGTCCTTCCAATGAACACCCAGGACTGATCTCCTTTAGGGTGGACTGATTGGATCTCCTTGCAGTCCAAGGGACTCTCAAGAGTCTTCTCCAACACCACAGTTCAAAAGCATCAATTCTTCGGTGCTCAGCTTTCTTCACAGTCCAACTCTCACATCCATACATGACCACTGGAAAAACCACAGCCTTGACTAGACGGACCTTTGTTGGCAAAGTCTGTTGTACTGAGCTATTTAATAATTTCTGTGTGCTTAGTCCTTCAGTCATGTCCAACTCTTCGCAACACCATGGACTGTAGTCCGTCAGGCTCCTCTGTCCATGGGATTCTCCAGGCAAGAATACTGGAGTGGGTTGCCATGCCCTCCTCCAGGGGATCTTCCCAACCCAGGAATCAAACCAGGGTCTTCTGCATTGCAGGCAGATTCTTTACCAGCTGAGTCTCATCTATACCATAGGTTATACTGCTACTGCCCCTTCCAAATAAAATAAGTAGAGAGAACTAAGAAGGTGTAGAATCTTTGGCAATATTATATTAGAAAAGGTTTGAATTATAGCTGCCATTTAATTTTACTAATTTCAGGGTATGGTGTTCTGCTTAGAATCTTCGGATGCTTGTTTCATGTGGCATGATTTTTTAGCATTTTAATAGGATAAGCATCACATTTTTGAGGATGAGAAACCAGAGCCCATCACTGAAACAGCATGTTCCATTCCTTTTTATTTTCAAATATAACTCTACAGATTCTGCCATGAGTTTATGGTGATTAAAACTTGATCCTGGGGAGGAGCCAAGATGGCGGAGGAGTAGGACGGGGAGAACACTTTCTCCCCCACAAATTCAGCAAAAGAGCATTTAAACGTCGAGTAAATTCCACA
>NW_011494613.1:2091339-2092488 GCF_000754665.1 Bison bison bison | reverse complement strand
GAGGGAGGAGGGAGGAGGGTTCGGGATGGGGAACACATGTATACCTGTGGCGGATTCATTTTGATATTTGGCAAAACTAATACAATTATGTAAAGTTTAAAAATAAAATAAAATTAGAAAAAAAAAAAAAAAAAAAAAACTTGATCCTACATCCCCAAAGTCAACAAGGAAGTTAGTCCTCATCTTGTAGTGAAAATTTTCAATCTGGTCATTAGATGAGCTTCCAGGGCTTTCCTGCTAGACAGACAGTCACTTCTGGAAATGAGCTGAATATAAATGAAAATATATTGTTATGGTAATACAACAGCTTCCTTTAATGGACAAGTTCATTTCTGAAGAAAGCAGAAGATTCTTCTACCCCATCCAAAAGAAAGGAAAAGAGAGAACAATAACAAAATACAGAGAACCGAACTTCTTTTAATAATTCCCAGGTATCAATGTTATTTAAACATCACATTTGGGAAATTTTGTATTGTCAGAAAATGCCTACTTAAAAAAAATTTTTTTTAGGAAAAAATTGTACCCAAGATGAGATAAGCACATAGAATAAAGATAAATGGGTGGGTGTGTGTGGCATTTTGAGAAATACTGAATCAGTGCTTTAAAATATCAACATTTATTTCTTAAAAAAAAAGAAGCTTCAAAATTCATCACTGTACATCAAACTGACTGGGTTTTTTTGCTATTTTTGTAAGGGTTTTTAAGAAAAAAATTGGCTGACAGCTGAATTTTAGAGGATGAATGAGATCTTAGAATACTGGAGATAAACTTAGATTCTTTTTTAAAAAATTGAAGTAGAGTTGACTTACAATGTTGTGTTAGTTTAGGTATACAGCAAAGCCATTCAGTTATACATACATATATATCCATTTTTTCAGATTCTTTTCCCTTTTAGGTTACTATAAAATATTAAGTACAGTTCCCTGTCCTATACAGTAGGTCCTTGCTAGTTACCTATTTTACATATAGAGAAGGCAATGGCAACCCACTCCAGTACTCTTGACTGGAAAATCCCATGGACCGAGGGGCCTGGTGGGCAGCAGTCCATGGGGTCACTAGGAGTCAGACACGACTGAGTGACTTCACTTTCATGCATTGGAGAAGGAAATGGCAACCCACTCCAGTGTTCTTGCCTGGAGAATCCCAGGG
>NW_011494613.1:2062879-2091137 GCF_000754665.1 Bison bison bison | reverse complement strand
TGCCGTCTATGGGGTCGCACAGAGTCAGACACGACTGAAGCGACTTAGCAGCAGCAGCAGTGTGTATATGTTAATCTCAATGGACAGTGTTTTTATTATTGAAAGATTTACAGAGTACAGAATGGTTACTTAACAATTAATCACCACACAGCTGCATTTTGTTTGCTTTGGGAGGGACAGTCAATTGGCCACATTTACGATTTTTTAAGTATCTCTCCAGAGAAGTGTGGATCAAGGTGGAGGACAAAAGACACACATCTACTCCTGGCCACAATCCCTGAAATATCTAAAAAGACAGATATTTTAACAGAATACATTCATGAGCATACTAAAAAAATAAAATAAAAATTTTGTCAGCAGACAAGAAATTCCAAAGAATCCCTAGAAGATAGAAAAGCAAAGGGGATGCATGGTATTGACTGAGAACAGGATCCAAGGGAAAGAAACAGTCCAAACCAGGAGTTGGAGAGAAGTACAAATTTAGAGAAGTCTCATTCTTAAGAGGAGGCCCTGGAGAGAACTTGAGAGTTCACTAAAGAACTGCCCTTGGCAGATGTCCCTTTTCTTTTGTTTATGCAGAGCTACTGGCAGGGCTGCTTTTAACCCCCCAGCTAAACCCTCAGCACATTTCTCTCAAGAAATATCCTATCTATGGGCATCCCATGTGGGTGCAAGGCACTGAAAAAGGAGAAAGGTGGAATATAAGTAACTCCAGACCTTTAGGACAGACAGGGAAGGGGAATATATGATGGGGAGGGACCTCTGTCTGGAGGCAAATGCACTGCCTCCCTCAGCATCAAAACTTGGCCCACCCTCCTCTCCTAGGCAGTGATTGAAGGTGCCACCCGCCTGTAGCCTGCTGCTCCAAGCCTGTACACCTCAAACAAAGCCTGCTGGTCTGCCAGCCCCCTCAGGCAGGGGAAACAGGTGGATTCTGCTTCAGAGGAGATCTATATGAACTGCTTATATTAATGAATCTAGTCTTTTCATCATTATTTATGTTAAATAAACAAGGAGGCTTACCAGATACTGAAGGAAAACTAGCAGCATTTAACAACAGAAACAATAATGAAGAGCTTCCCTGAGAATTAAAGATCATTAAGGGAATGAAAGAAAACAAAAAATTTATTCTGATGAATATCTTCAAAAAGACATAAAAGGCGATTGCCTCCTAAGACCAAAATAGGCTACTACCCAGTGCAATTAGACCAAAAAGAAAAAATATTCTGAAAAAAGGAGGTAGAGCTCCTGAAAGGAAGAGACACAGTCATTATTTGTAGGCATATACCTGGACAATGCAAGGGAGTCAATTGAAATGTTCCTCAAATTAATGAGAATGTTTAGGATGGCAGCTGATGGAAGATCAACAGACACAAATCAGTAGCTATAGTACAAGCCAGGTGTGGAGTCACTGCTGTTTGGCCAACCTAACCCCCATGCTCATCCCTCTTCACCCCTGCTGCCTTCCTTGCTACCTGGAGGTTGTGGAGTGACAAGCTACTGAGAAGTGGGGCATGTCTCTGGAGGAGCTTGTGCCTTCTTGGTACAGGCTTTTCAGCTTTCCTCTCCCTTCTCTTTCTCTTTCTGGTCTGAATGCTGACTGGGGGCTAGTGGTGCAGTGGGCATCTTTTGAAGATAAAGGTACAAGATGCAAAAGAGACAGATCCCCTGGCAACTGCTTACCTCTGGCTTTTTGTTATGTGACAAAAATACACTCCTGTTTCTTTAAGCCATAGTTGGCTTTCTGTTGTTTGTGGCCATATACTTTCCTAACTGGTACATTCTAACAATCAGTGCAATGGAAAAAGATTTCAAACCCAGAAGAAACAAAAACTATGACATTAGAAATAAATACAAGACATTTCCAAGACTCATATAAAGAAAACTATTTTTAAAAAGGCCTCAAGAAAATGGAAGGAACAGCTTCAGATTGGGAAGACTTCCTATGATAAATATTTTACTCTATGAGCTACTGTAATATCAGTTGAAATGGAACTTGACCAGCTGATCCTAAAATTCATGTGACGACTAAAATGAGAAAAAATTGAATTTAACACTTTTACAAAAACAAAGAGTAAAAAATAAAGAATATTTCTTCTATCAGATATCAAGCATACTATGAAATTCTATTCTAAAAGTATAAACTCAGTGCAGGAATAGGCAGATATATCAAAGAAACAAACAAAATCTGAAATACTCTTGTATACATGTAATTTGGAATATAATAAAGGTGGTACTTCAAACCATCAGAAAAAAGAAGGAATGTTTAATAATGATACTGAAAAGTATCCATTTTACAAGAATAAAATGTGGGCACTATGTCACATATATAAACAAATTCCAGATGGAATAAAGAGCCATATATAATAAACAAAATCTTTAAAATATTGGATCAAAATAAAGGAGAACATTAAAAAAATTCCATAAAGACTGACATATGTGATTGTCATAAAGACACCATAAACAAAGTTAAAACACAAACTACACTTTTATTTTTTTATTTTTTTAAAAAAGTCCAAAATGGAGCTCACTGGGATAAAAACCAACATGTGTAGCAGGTCTGCAGGCATTCCTGGAGGTCCGAGGGAAAAGTCCGTTTTATAGCTTTTTCCAGCTTCTAGAGGTTGGCTCTTTCCTCTTCCCCAAGCCTCAAAGCAAGTCATGGCCAGAGAGTCCATCTCACAACGCACACCAACATTTTTAAGGGAACAATCCCATTCACCATTGCAACAAAAAGAATAAAATACTTAGAGGAACACTTTAGGAATAAATTCAGGAATTTACTTAGGATAAATAATTCCTATACAAATTTAGGAATTCCTAAAGGAATACTTTAGGAATCAATTTACCTAAAGAAACAAAGGACTGATATAGAGAAAGCTATAAAACACTGATGAAAGAAATTGAAGATGACACAAATTTATGGAGAAATATACCATTTTCATGGATCAGAAGAATCAATATAGTGAAAATGAGTATTACCCAAAGCAATATACAGATTCAATGCAATCCCTATCAAGCTACCAATGGTATTTTTCAAAGAACTAGAACAAATAATTTCCCAATTTGTATGGAAATACAAAAAACTTCAAAGTGCCAAAGCAATCTTGAGGAAGAAGAATGGGGCTGGAGGAATCAACCTGCCTGACTTCAGACTATACTACAAAGCTACAGTCATCAAGACAGTATGGTACTGGAACAAAGACAGAAATATACATCAATGGAACAAAATAGAAAGCCCAGAGATAAATCCACACACCTATGGACACCTTATCTTTGACAAAGGAGGCAAAAATATACAATGGATGAAAGACAATATCTTTAACAAGTGGTCCTGGGAAAACTGGTCAACTGTTTGTAAAAGAATGAAACTAGAACACTTTCTAACATTGTACACAAAAATAAACTCAAAATGGATTAAAGATCTAAATGTAATACCAGAAACTATAAAACTCCTAGAGGAAAACATAGGCAGAACACTCTTTGACATAAATTACAGCAAGATCTTCTGTGGCCCACCTCCCAGAGTAATGGAAATAAAAGCAAAAATAAACAAACGGGACCTAATTAAACTTAAAAGCTTCTGCACAATGAAGGAAACATTAAGTAAGGTGAAAAGGTAGCCTTTAGAATGGGAGAAAATAATAGTAAATGAAACAACTGACAAAGAATTAATCTCCAAAATATACAAGCAGCTCATGCAGCTCAATATCAGAAAAATAAATTACCTGATCAAAAAAGGGGCCAAAGAACTAAACAGATATTTCCCCAAAGAAGACATACAGATGGCTAACAAACACATAAGATGTTCAACACCACTTATTATCAGAGAAATGCAAATTAAAACCACAATGAGGTACCATCTCACGCCAGTCAGAATGGCTGCTATCCAAATGTCTACAAGCAACAAATGCTGGAGAGGGTGTGGAGAAAAGGGAACCCTCTTATAATGTGGGTGGGAATGCAAACTAGTACAGCCACTATGGAGAACAGTGTGGAAATTTCTTTAAAAAAACTGGAAATAGAATTGCCATATGACCTAGCAATCCCACTACTGGGCATACACACCAAGGAAACCAGAACTGAAAGAGACACGTGTACCCCAATGTTCATTGCAGCACTGTTTACAATAGCTAGGACATGGAAGCAACCTAGATGTCCATCAGCAGATGAATGGATAAGAAAGCTGTGGTACATACACACAATGGAATATTACTCAGCTATAGAAAAGAATGCATCTGAGTCAGTCTAATGAGGTGGATGAAACTGAAGCCTATTATACAGAGTGAAGTAAGTCAGAAAGAAAAACACCAATACAGTATATTAATGCATATATATGGAATTTAGAAAGATGGTAATGACAACCCTATATGCAAGATAGCAAAAGAGACACAGACATTAAGAACAGACTTTTGAACTCTGTGGGAGAAGGCGAGGGTGGGATGATTTGAAAGAATAGCATTGAAACATGTATGTTACCATATATGAAATAGATAACCAGTCCAAGTTCAATGCATGAAGCAGGACACTCAAAGTCAGTGCACTGGGACAACCCAGAGGGATGGGATGGGGATGGAAGTGGGGGGCAGTTCAGGACAGGGGAACACATGCACACCTATGGCTGATTCATGTCAAAGTATGGCAAAAACTATCACAATATTGTAAAGTAATTAGCCTCCAATTAAAATAAATTAAAAAATAAAAAGAAACATGCTAAAAAAAAACCCCACAAACTACAGCCAATATATAGAATAGAAAAAGGATCCATATGAGTAAGTAAAAAGAACTCTTACAAATTAATGAAGTGACAAACTCAATAGCAGTATGGGCAAAGATTTTAAACAAGAATGAGGAAATACAAATAGCTAAAAAAGTATATATGGAAAGCTGTTTAACCTCATTTAAAAACATGAAAAAGCAAGAGAGTTCCAGAAAAACATCTATTTCTGCTTTATTGACTATGCCAAAGCCTTTGACTGTGTGGATCACAATAAACTGTGGAAAATTCTGAAAGAGATGGGAATACCAGACCACCTGACTTGCCTCTTGAGAAACCTGGATGCAGGTCAGGAAGCAACAGTTAGAACTGGACATGGAACAACAGACTGGTTCCAAATAGGAAAAGGAGTACGTCAAGGCTGTATATTGTCACCCTGCTTATTTAACTTATATGCAGAATACATCATGAGAAACGTTGAGCTGGAAGAAGCACAAGCTGGAATCAAGATTGCTGGGAGAAATATCAATAACCTCAGATATGCAGATGACACCACCCTAATGGCAGAGAGTGAAGAGGAACTAAAAAACCTCTTGATGAAAGTGAAAGAGGAGAGTGAAAAAGTTGGCTTAAAGCTCAACATTCAGAAAACTAAGATCATGGCATCTGGTCCTATCACTTTATGGGAAATAGAGAAACAGTGGAAACAGTGTCAGACTTTATTTTTCTGGGCTCCAAAATCACTGCAGATGGTGACTGCAGCCATGAAATTAAAAGATGCTTACTTCTTGGAAGAAAAGTTATGACCAACCTAGATAGCATATACAAAAGCAGAGATATTACTTTGCCAACAAAGGTCCGTCTAGTGAAAGCTATGGTTTTTCCAGTGGACATGTATGGATGTGAGAGTTGGACTATAAAGAAAGCTGAGCGCTGAAGAATTGATACTTTTGAACTGTGGTGTTGGAGAAGACTCTTGAGAGTCCCTTGGACTGCAAGGAGATCCAACCAGTCCATTCTAAAGGAGATCAGCCCTGGGTGTTCTTTGGAAGGAATGATGCTAAAGCTGAAACTTTGGCCACCTCATGCGAAGAGTTGACTCATTGGAAAAGACTCTGATGCTGGGAGGGATTGGGGGCAGGAGGAGAAGGGGAACGACAGAGGATGTGGTGGTTGGAGTGATGGACAGGGAGGCCTGATGTGCTGCAGTCCATGGGCTCACAGAGTGTTGGACATGACTGAGAGACTGAACTGTACTGAATCAATTATATCTCTCTACACCAAAAATGGACATGTATTTTGATCCAGCAAAACCGTAAATTCATCATTCATCTTGCCATCACAGTCAATGTCCTTGGTGGAATAGTCCAGAGCCACTTTCTCATCTCCCCTTCACTGTGACTTTCAGTAGCATGGCTTATTATCTTCACCCACCCCCAATTCCATTGGAACTCTTCTGACAGGAGTTGTAAATAACTACCTAGTTGTCATGTACAATGAAATCTTTACTGTATTTGTCCTTGAAAAATTTGATGCTGTGAACCATTCTTTGCTTTATGTTATTTCTTCCTTTAGCTTCTAAGACTCTTCCCTCCATCTTTTCCTTCTGCCTCTCAATCTCCTTCACTCACTCTTCTTTCTTTGATAGATCCTTCAAAGTTGGTGCTCCCCTCAGACTATTGCCTGGCCTTCTCTTCCTTTCTCTATGTGATCTCCATGCTCGTCCCTCAACATATGAGTTTAATCTCTCTTTACAGATTTGAGATTCTAGAATATCAGTATCTTTAGTCTAACCACCCCCCCCCTGCCTTACTAAACTCAAGATCCTTATTTATACCTATCTTCTAACATCTCCACCAGGGTATTCCACAAGTATTCCAATAATCCCCCAAACATTCCTCTCTCTGTATATGTATTTTTTCTTGATCAAAGCTCTATTGTCCATGCAGTAACCATAGCTAGAATCCTGGGAGTTATCTGAGACTCTTTGCTATCCTTTACTCTCATATTCAATCTGTCAAACAAGTTCTAGAAATTCATAGTTATACCTCTCCCATCCAACTGTTTCTATCTTCATGCTACTGCATTCATTTATTCCCTTACCATCTATTTAAAAAGTTCTTCACATGGAATCTGCATGAATACATGAATAGATTTCAAGAGATATGTGAGCCACTGATGTTTCATGTAAAGTATATGTGTGAGTGTACACATGTGTGGGCATGCTAAGTCACTTCAATCATGTCTGACTCTTTCCAACCCTGTGGACAATGGCCCACTGGGCTCCTCTGTCCATGGGATTCTCTAGGCAAGAATACTGGAGTGGGTTCTCATGCCTTCCTCCAGGGGATCTTCCCAACCCAGGGATCGAACCCTTGTCTCTGATGTCTCCTGCATTGGCAGGCAGATTCTTTATCACTAGTGCCACCTGGAAAGCCCATCTGTGTACATGCATTATTCTGAAAAGGGACCTGAGGTCCTAGAATAGGCTAATCGCTCTTATAGTCTCCTAGTTATTATTCTTCCTGCTTCTCATCTCACCCTTCTGGCTTATCCTTCATCCTACTTCCATAATGTCTTTCCTATGTATAAATCCAATCATGGCCTGCTATACCAATGTATAGCATCTTACCATTTTAAGATAAAATGCAAACTCATTTCCAAGGCCTTCCATGATTTAGTTTCTGCTGACTTCTGCAGCCATTTGTATCTCAATTTTCTTTCCTCCTCACATCCCAACTCCAACTCATGATAAAATTTTAATACTTCAATTGTCCCAGATATCCTGTTGTTCTACTTCTTTACCTTTGCTCATATTGCTTTCTTTGCCTGGATGCTCCTTCACAAAGCTTTTCCTGTGCTCCCTTTGCCTCCAAGCCCATCAGACCATCCAGCCCAGGTAGAATTGATCACTTCTTCCCCAACATCCATAGTACATTATACAGAACTTGATCATAATCCTTATATTCCTTCATGCTCCTTACTTGAGGTTGCAGGTCAACTCATGTTCTGAACTGTACATTCTCTGAGGGTAGGGACTGTATCTTGTTTTGGTCACTTGCAGGAAATGGCACAGTGCTTCTTCCCTCAGATTATTCCATAACTGTTAATTGAATGACTTTAAAGGGAATACCAGTCTGGTTGTTTTATCACCATTGACTCCTTTTCATATATTAAAAACAGGGAAAAAATGGAAAGAAGGATAGAAAGAGAAAGAACATCTCAGATAACAGAATTTGCTGGGTGTAAACACAACCTTAGTATCAAATCCTCACTGTCAAGGCCAAGAATTCTAAAATAATGTAAGACAAAGGAGATGATAAGGAAAATTTCGACTTTTGCTTAGAGTTCAACATACTACAGCTTTCTATTCCCTTCATTCAAATATCAATTTTATAAGATTTATTTCTCATATCCTTTGAGTAATGTTAAAATATGTAGAAGCCCGAGGGCTATTCTAGAAGGCAGAATCAATACACCAGAGTTTTGAGTTTACAAATCAACCAATTGAAGATTAGAGAATAGGAATAAAATAAGCTGTTTCTGTATTTAAGGTATTAAATAAATCTGATTTTAAGATTCTGACATATTGCAGGCAAGATCCCAACTTCATCAAAATTCTTTTATATATAAATCTTAAAAAATAATGTAGACTCCTCAAGGATAGATATTGGGCTGAATCTGTGTATGGTCAAATGTTGAAGGCAGAAAGGAAAATGGACAGAGATGAAAGAAAATATGCCATATATGTACCTGATGGGAGGGAGCAGAGAATTTCTAAAAACTACACTAAGTTCTTGAAAAGAAGTTTCCTACTTGCTTCAGTAAAATAATAGTCTAACATAAAGAAGGCATTATCATTGCATCATGCAAATATTGACTGACTTAGCTAATCAGGGCTGTATATCCAACCTTCTTTTCTCCCTGGAGTCTGCAGCGACAGTTTTGTGTACTCTCTAGTCTCTTGTGCCTGAGCCAACAACTGATAGAGTATTAGATCAAAGCCTTGATACACAGATGCCAGGCAATTTGGTATTAAACAAGCGATAAGAGTACAAAAGAAGTCTCAATATACTTTCACCACAGTTTGAACAGCAAATAGTTAATTAGGTTGATAACATGTCAACATTTCATGTGATGTCACGGTTCTACAAGGTATAAACTCCTGTCCCAAGATAGAAAACTAAATTATTTTCTTTTTAAAAAGAAGCAAAGATGAATTCCATTCCCTTATTTATGATTTTTCTCATCTGAAGCATTTGGTTAAACATAGTTTTAATTATCTCTTTAAGGCTTTTTTAAAGTAAAGGGACAGAATACAATTTTTATCTGCATAATTTAAGTGAGGTGTTTAAACAGTATTATGATGAGCCAGTAAAGTTTGCATTCAATGCAAATAATCAAGGCCTGAACTCATCAAGGATTATGGAGATGATGCTATTTCCAGATTTTTTGAGGCTTTTTAGGTATGTGATTTATAAACTATCTTACCTACTCATCTTAAAAAAACAAAAAATTAGGTCATGATATAAGACACTTATATTTTCATGGTATTTTCTATCTAAATGAAAACTACCAACTATCTAGTTATTTTAAACTAACAGTCAAATATTTAAATAAGACATCAGAAAAATTGAATACATTATATTTTCTTATGTAAACATCATATAAACAGATCAAAGGTAAGAAATGCTCTAAAGTATATTTCTTTAGCTAAGAAATAAAAAGGTTTCTTTAGCTAAGAAATATAAACAAAGATCATATATATTCCCAAGTTGCCAGTATCGAGAGTGAGGTAAATAATAAATGCTTTCCCAATGCCAAATAGATTACCAAACACTTGAAGCAAAGTTTAAGATTTACTTTATTTGCAAACAAACAAACAAAAAAACCCACCCAAAACCTTTACAGTTAAATCATGTTAGAGGAGAATAAAATAAACATTAGAGAGATGATAGAATTGCTGGAACTTTACCAAGTGAATGAAGTATTTCTAACTTATAGTTGGAAAAAACAGAGGCTCAGAGAAAGCAAGTCTCCTACAAAGTATAGACTGGAATCCAGATCTGATTCCAAATCCATGATCTTAAACATAAATCCTATAGACTTTGTCAATCACATGAACAAGCCAGGTTGGAGCTTGTGTAGTAAGAGACTAAGACTCAGCAACCCTCAGCCTCAGAGGTGTCATCAAACCCAGGTCTGCCACATTGCAGGCAAACTCATTACTGTCTGAAGCACCAGGGAAGCCCCTTAGTTGGAACAACCACATAATAAATCTCTGGAGTACTACCTCCTTTTTCCAGATTTCATAATGAAATCAATGTATCTTAACAATGCCATCTACTGCTGGGCAGTAACACTACACTGTCCCAAAATGAGCCAGTGAATCCAAGGTGGCTGCTTTTTCATCAAGGACATCCCTAGAACAGGTCCATGGTGCTACTCTGAGGCCCTGGGAAATATGTTATATAGTCACTGACTAACCACTTTCTTTTTCCTTCTTTTAGCCAGACTTGCTTCCAAAGAATGATTAATGGGAACAACAATGCAGTGAAAAAGTATTATAGTGAAGGTCAAGAGAACACAGTTCTTGTTCTTCTTGTTCTACTGTATGACTTCATCTTCTGGCTAGCCTTCACAATCCTATCTGGCATAATGTTAGCAAGAGGGTCTTAGGATTTCTTTCTTTCAAGAAAATAAACACATCATGTGGACTCCTGCATAAAGGTATCTAAATCTTCTTCAAAACCTTTTTCAAATACTTTTCAAGCTTATGAGATTTCTTTAGCTAAGAGTAGAAATAGTTATCTTAAGGTTCTCTAACATGCAAATAAAACTATTTTGATGAAAACTAAAAAATATAGGCAACCAGCTTATTTAATCTAAAGAATTCCAGAATCTGGGTAATTTAGTAATTGGTATTTCTGTTTGTTAACAGTCTTTTAGATAGATCCCCAAACCAAAGAAAATGGAAAAACTACCCTCCTCCATAAATTTATATCTCAGAAATATTTTGAACTTCATGGCATTATGTACCTCCTGATGTGATGTACTGAGAAGAGCACAATATTATTGAATATAGTATTCCTGCTAAAGAGACATAGCCTGAACCTAATTATGAGGAAATATCAGAAAACAAAAATAGGTTAAAAGACTTTATACAAAAAAACTGGACAGTAATTTTTGAAAATGTCAAAGCCCTACATGACAAAGAAAGGACTGTTCCAGATTCAAAGAGACACGACAACTAAATGTAATGTGTCAGCCTGGAATAGGGGAAAAACTGACGTAGAAAATATCATCGGACAACCAACAAAATTTAAATATGGGCTACTTGTTAGATCATAGTATTGAATAAACATTAACTCTCTAGAGTTGGATAACTTTATCATGGTTATGTAAGAAAGCATCGTTTTACCTGGAAATGTATTTCTGAAGAAATTCTCAACTAATATTTAAAAATATATACACATATAGGTCGGAGAAGGCAATGGCACCCCACTCCAGTACTCTTGCCTGGAAAATCCCATGGATGGAGGAGCCTGGTAGACTGCAGTCCGTGGGGTTGCGAAGAGTCGGACACGACTGAGCAACTTCACTTTCACTTTTCACTTTCCTCCATTGGAGAAGGAAATGGCAACCCACTCCAGTGTTCTTGCCTGGAGAATCCCAGGGACGGGGGAGCCTGGTGGCTGCCGTCTATGGGGTCGCACAGAGTCGGACACGACTGAAGCGACTTAGCAGCCGCATACATATAGGTATAAATATATGAGGACTTCCCAGGTGGCGCCAGTGGTAAAGAACCCACCTGCCAATGCATGAGACATAAGATATGTGGATTCAATCCCTGGGTTAGGAAGATCCCTTGGAGGAGGGCATGGCCACCCACTCCAGCATTCTTGCCTGGAGAATCCCACGGACAGAGGAGCCTGGAGGGCTACAGTCCACAGGGTCCCAAAGAGTCAGACACAAGTGAAGCGACTGAGCACAGCACAGCATAGACATATGAATGGTGAAGCAAAACCTTAACTATTGGTGACACTGAGTCAAGGGTAAACAGGAGTTGTCTGGTACTGTTCTTGCAACTTTTCTGTAAGATTTAAATTACTTCAAAATTTAAAGATAAAAAAGAAATCAATAATGGTAGAAACATTTTAAAACATAAATTTTAAAGCCAGAAGAGACAGAAAAAAAACATTTAGCCAACCATTTTACTTTATCTATGAGGAAACTGTAGCCTAAAGTGCTGAGGAGAATTGCTTAAGATCCCAGAAGCAATGAAAGAACTCCTACTTCCTGACTCCCCATCTAGTATCCTTTTAACAAACCACAGTGACTCTGAAAAGATCACACATCACAGGTGCCGAAGTGCCATATCTGGTAGCTAAGACAGTACTGTGCAAACCTCCCAAATTCCTCATAGAGCAAACAATTCATCCTCAAATACTCTGTGCCAGCAGCTTGCCAGACATGAGGAGATGGTAATGAAAAAAACTGATGCTTTCTGTAGGGAATTCAGATGGTGGGGGAGGTCACAGTGCAGACATAACCCAAACTGTGGCCTTTGATCTTATTTTAAACCTGAAATTACATGCTAAGGGGTCAACTCTTGGGTTAACAAAACAATTACAGGTATTTTCTGTAGATAGTGCATTCTGTTGGTTTTTATGTCTTTTGTTACATGATAAAAGATGATAGAGTCAAAAGTACATATGCTGGGGCTCTTAGAATCCAACATTAACACGCCTCTCCAGGCTGTAGGTTTTCTTACACTGTACAATCAAAGCTCATTAGAAGATAAGATGAATGAGCCTATTTTCTACATTAAAGTGCCAGCAGTTACAGAGAAAGAAAAGAGAGGGGGAAAAGAAAGAGGACAAAAATGCATCAAGAAACAAGGGAGAAGTCAGACTTTCTTGAAGTAATCCACATACTTTAATTCTTTAAAAACTTACAGATTAAAGAGTGAATTACAAGTAAATTGATAAAATCCTTTTTAATGTGTAGACTGGTCATTCTTTTTGTCTGGACCATAATAGCATATGTATTTGCATCACCTATCACAGACTCTCATGAAATCTCAGTGGTTACTTTCACATTAGTTACCCATTTAAAGGGCAATACTTAACTGTTAAAGGAAAATAACTGTTTTCATAATGCTTAAATGCTGATTTAGTCAAAATTCTGTCCATCAACCAAAATTTCATCTATATTTGTTTCAGTAACACTAATGTTCAAAGCCACCTAATTCCAAACAATTTGAGAGATAACACCTCAGGCAAGAGATTTATTTCCTCCTGAACAGGCCAAAACTTTAACCAATGTATAAATTTTTCAAAATGTAAAAGCATTAGACTGGATAAAACCCATGTTTCCACCAGCTGAGGATCAGCTTAAAACCTAAAAGCACGTGCTATGCTGTGGACCTGCCGATTGGTGCCCCGCAGGGCCCTGACATCACAACTTCACTTCACTTTGAGGACTTTCCATTCATGACTGTATTGAAATCTGAATAACAACAGAGAGAACAGTAGTAGGTAGAATTCCTGAATCAAGGGGTCACTTCTCAAGTATTTACTGAAAGGCATTCAGTAATGGGAGAGGCAGTTTGACACATGGTCAAGAGAATGGACAGTGGGTCAGACCACTTTGTGCTGAGTCCTGACTCTGTTGTCTACTCATCTCTCCATGTCTCGGTTTCCTTATCTGGAAAGAGGGGTAATAAGGTGACCTAGGTAGATCAGGAGTCTAGAGCACAGAAGCTGGTCAATAACTGTTTGCTATTTCTATGCAAAGTTTACTAACAGTTAAAATTTTCTGTTGCACATGTTCTACAAGACTCACACAACTAATGCTTCTTAAAGTAAGATCCATAGACCTTTTGCATTGAGTACTTGCATTTGTTAAAATACAGATTCCTAGGCCTTAACCCCAAGCTGAATAAGAATTTTGGGTCAGGGGCTGGGGAAAATAGGGCCCTGGACACCGCATTTAACATTTCATTCAGGAGCTGGGAGAACCACAGTGTTATTCACTTATAATGTTTCATTTATTTTGCTCACTTACAATTTTTATTTACTATCTCACAAACCATAATGCATAATGATAAGAAGATAAAACACAAATAAACCATCCTTGCCAAAGAATAAATGTAGTGTACCCAAACCTAAAAATGGTGTCCTGCCTGGCCAATATTTAGATGCTAGGTCAGTCAAAAAACATCAGATAAATCTATTTCTGCAGAGCTCTGTATTGAGCTATATTAATAGTTGATGTTTACTGCTCAAAATAAAATTCTTCCTCAAAGTAGCAAAGCTACTCTAAGGAATATGAGGCTGCCAGTCCCCACCAGAAAGTAATAGAGTTACGAACTGCAGAAACCCAGAAGCCTGGTTTCTGGCTTCTCAGGGGCACATTTCATGTGTCATGCCAATAGGGTTCATTCATTCATTCATTCAATAAGTATTTCTTAAGCATCACCTGTATGCGAGGTCAGTCTTGCAGATGGCAGATTCTTAAATTTTTTGATCCAGTCCTTCCGCCACCACATTTGTAAATGCAACTTCAGTTCTATATGCGAAGTTTGTGGGCATAGAGGGGTGATGAATACAACAGTGAGAAGAAAGAAAGTGTTAATTGTTCAGTCATGTCCGATTCTTTGCAACCCCATGGATTGTAGCCCGCCAGGCTCCTCTGTCCATGGAATTCTCCAGGCAAGAATACTGGAATGGGTAGCCATTCCTTTCTCCAGGGGATCTTCCCAACCCAGGGATCAAACCTGGGTATCCTGCATTTCAAGCAGATTTTTCACTTTCTGAGTCATCAGGGAAGCTGCTAGAACAATAGATAGAATATTTTAAAAGGAAGTATTGCAGAACTGGAATCCAGATCTGTTGTAATAATATGTACTCTCTGTTGGGTTCTCATCCTTTCTCCCTAATTGTGAAGGAGAGAGAACAGAGATACCTAGTGCTGCATGGAGGGTTCACTCCTGCAACTTCAGAGGCTACAGTGGGATCTGCTGCCAGCAACCTCGGGCAGGAATGAGGACAGAACTCCAATGGGGCTGTGCTGTCATGCCTGTCCTTTCCAAATTTTGGCCAGATTCTACTGCTGGATTTCCCTCATTCAAACAAAGATTCATGAGACCATTCTTATTAACTAGAAGCAATAGTCTATCCAGCCCCAACTTCCAACTCTGACAGTGGCACCAAGGGATGTTTGGAGGGATACCTGATATTGACCTGATATAGACCCCAAGCATTCTAAGTGCTTGCCAAGGGCAAGTTTAACTTGTTTTTAGAGAATAGTTTGCTCAGTCTACAAGAAATAAATGATATCAGGCTTTGACTGCTTGCTTGTGATTTCCCCTAGGTAAACTCATTTGTCTGAGCTTAGAGAGCATTGTGTTCGTTCTTTCAAAAACATGAAATTGTGGTGCTTTCATTGAAAGGATGATTTAGATTCCATTTACCACAAACATTAAGTACTTTTCCCTATCTCCTTTTTCAGCTGTATTTTTAGCTGTCACTGCAAATCACCAGTGTTGCTAAAAAACACTTTGCCTTTCAATAAAAAGCAGAAGCTACAGTTCAGGAAAGTCAAAGTTCATGAATTTTAGAAAACACATCAGAGAGGTGCCATTTCTCCCGTCTCAATTTCTGAACTCTTCTGACAAATTTGCTCTGGAATTAATAGCAAGGGCATGTTGCACTAACTCTTGTTGGAAATAAGAGGGTTAAAGAGTATGTAAGAAAAGCCAGTCTCTGTGTTTAGTTACCAAATAATTGTGTCAGGTGGTATTTATAATCCAGACCACCCTTGAGCTCTGAATTAAGTCCATGGCTTTTTACCTCTTCCGAATTCATGGATCAGTCTTTATCTGCCATCAATTTCATGCTTTCCTCTATAAAAACGGGCAGCCATTGCTTACTTTCATCACCACATGGTGTGTCACAGAACCATTTCTCCATGTATGGCAGCTTCAGTTGTATTTGTTCCCCTGGTCTCATTGTTCCTCTTTAAGGGATAGATTTCACCTTCATTTCACCATCTCAGTTTGCTTATTTCTTTTTTTTAAATCTATTTACTTTTAGTTGGAGAATAATTGCTTTACAATATTGTGTTGGTCTCTGCCATACATCAACATGAATCAGCCACAGGTATACACATGTCCCCTTTGAACCTCCCTCCGATGCTCATTTCTTAATGACACTGAGGCACAGGAGCAGGGGGCGACACAGGATGAGATGGTTGTATGGCATCACTGACTCAGTGGACATGAGTCTGAACAACTCAGGAAGATAGTGAAGGACAAGGAAGCCTGATGTGCTGCAGTCCCTGGGTCATAAAGACTTGAACACAACTGAGTGACTGAAAAATAGCAAAAACAAAAGGCATTTACTGGGATTATTATTCATAGTAGACTATCTTGTTTCATGAGTATAAAAGTAGGATTTTAGAGATAAGCCAATAAAATTATAGGATTGCATTTCCACATATAGAAAGTGCTTTCTCTTCATGTTAACAAAATGAGATTTCTAAAATTTATATCTGAAAAATGAAAGACATTGACAGTTAAATTAACCAATTAAAGATGTGATTGAGATTCCGTCACCCACAAACTCTGGTGGGGTCGTCACACACACAACCAGGAAGACATGACCTAGAGGGTGTCTCTAGCATTATTAGTTGCTCATGGCCAACGTGAAGAATATAATTGACTTGCTCAGGCAAGTCACTATCTTCCCCAGTCAAATCATACCCATTAGCTAGGAGCCCAACTCAAACCCTCCTTTTCCACAAAACCTCCCTTGATTATCCCAAGCAACATGCCTTCTCCCTCCTTAGCAGTCAGTTTTATCAGCACCAACTGGCAAACTGTTGCCATACTTGGTTCAGGTCTACAGGAGACCAACACTGAAAAATCTGTGAGAAGTCACTCTGGGAAGAAAGATGGCTGCAGAGAGGTCCCCACTCCCAGCAAAAACTGCCTCAAAATGTGTCATCATTTTATTTACTTTTTAAAAATGTTTATTTATTTGGCTGCACTGGGTCTCAGTTGTGGCGCATGCACTCTGGAATGCACGGGCTCAATAGCTGTGGTGCCGGCTCAGTTGCTCTGCGGCAAGTGAGCAGGGAACCAAACCTGTGTCCCCCACATTGCGAGGCGCTTTCTTAACCACTGGACCACCAGGGAAGCCCCTGTGTCCTCACTTTAAATCCTAAAAGGCAAGCCTCCACTCTGGAGAACAGAAAACTGTGGAACTGGGCCTATTCACAAGGCACACATTTGTAAACCCACGACAACCATGGTTTAGCTATGGATCTACAAAGCTGAGGGGCTTCCCTGGTGGCTCAGCCAGTAAAGAATCCGCCTGCAATGCAGGAGATCAGGGTTCAATCCCAGGGTCAAGAAGACCCCCTGGAGAAGGAAATGGCAACCCACTCCAGTATTCTTGCCTAGGGAATTACATGGACAGAGGACCCTGGTGGGCCATAAACTGTGGGGTTGTAAGAGTCGGACATGACTTAGTGACTAAATGACCAACTACCACCTACAGAGCTGACTTGGTTTCTTTGCCTCTCCTCTCGCCTGCAAAAGATAGCTCTTTTTCTGGTGTACTTGGAAATCTTATATTCTCCCTTATCAGTTCTCACTTTATTTCATCTCCGAGGAAGAATGCAAAGAAAGAGTTCCCAGCACCGATTCCTTCTCTTCAGATCCACAAACAGTTTAAGGGTATTTTATCATGTCTTCTCAGAGCACTGACTGATAGAAGGAACCTGGTCCATCAGACCTTCATGTATATTTCTGGTGGGGATCATCCTATAGGGGCATATCCCATGGACTGTGATAGCAATGGGGGAAAAAAGTGAAAATTGTCACCCCTAAGTATCCCAGGGAGCTGAAAAAATCTCTGCTTTAATCAATCTCTACTTTTATTCCAAAACACCTGAGGTTTGTCAAAGATGTTTTTCAGTTACACTTTGAAGGAAACGTGACAGTTAACTGCTGTGAACCAGTTCCAGCCAAACTACGAGAGCAGTGCCTGGCAAAGGAAACCCAAGGGTTTGAAAGCTGCCTCTGCTTCATTACCATGCTAAGATCTCCACCCAAAGGAGGGACTGACACCTTGCTAGGCACAGTTAGTGCCCTGTGCAAAGAGCCTGAGACACTGTGCATGTCCCAGCTGTTCTTAGAAATCTCCGCCCCTTTCCCCAGTTTCTGATGATCCACCTGCCTCTTACCCCTTAAGAGTCCCCCACTTTCCTCCCTTTGAGGAGAAGGTGTCTTATAGCATGAACTCTCCCTTTTCCATTCCTTGATCAATGAATAAAGTTTCTCCTCTGCTTTGCTAAAGCTGGTCTTCTTCATTTGTCCTGAACAGCACCAGGCAAGGGAAGGACCCAGCTGGGGTTTACTAGATCCGAGAGGGTCGGTAACAGAAACAGTAGTAGAAACTGCAATTTCCTAGCCTGGGGTGTGGAAAATCAAGGAATAATAGAAAAATAAATGCTAAATATTAAAGAAGTACATTTAGACCATTACTCTCCATCAATATTAAAACTGGATCCAAAAGAAATAAGCTGAAACAGTGCAATAAGAAATTAAACTTCAAAAAGTAATTTTCTTAACTGTAATAGAAATAAATTACCCAGAGGTAGAATGTTCTTCATTGTTGGTGTTCAGCAGGGTGAGTTTTCCTCTGCTGGAAATAGTTTAAATAGAGCTGAGCAATATGCAAGACAAAATTTTAAGATTAAAAATCTATAAAAAATAAAAATAAAAAATAAAAATCTATGATTCTCCGATGACATACTAATCAGAACTTTAATGTCTAGTTCAACATATCATGATCACAACATTAATTCTAAAACTGAGATAAGAAATAAAAGCATAACTACTTCCCTCCAAAATTGAGACAGACTGTATATTAAAGTTGCAGCTTTGATATAAATAAGAGTGTAAACTGTTTCTATCTTTATTAAGTTGAATACTAGTACCTTCTATTATCTGTCACCTAGTACCTCTTTTTTTTAATCCTTTATACAGGATAGAAAGCAAAGGAGAATACTTTTAAATATATTGATCTGAAGTCCTTTTGGAAATCAACCAAATACCACTTTCAAATAACAATGAAATGTATTGTAACATGATCTTAATAAGCACATTTCATGAAAAAGGGTTAGTTGCTCAGTTGTTTCTGACTCTTTGCAACCCCATGGACTACAGCCCACCAGGCTCCTGTCCATGGAATTCTCCAGGCAAGAATACTGGAATGGGTAGCCATTCCCTTCTCCAGGGCATCTTTCCAACCCAGGGATCGAACCAGGGTTTCTGCCTTGTAGGCGGATTCTTTACTGTCTGAGCCACCAGGGAAATGTAAGGAGGAAATCAGTACAGAAAAGAAATGATGGTTGCTATAAAACCAGTGTACAAAAATGTTCCAATTAATAGCTTCTAAATAAGCTTGGTCAACAAGTGTATGTGACATTTAAAAAATGTACATTATTATGAGTTAGCAAATTGTCTATTATTTCCATTTCCTTCTGGTTACACTAGTTTTATAACAACCATCATTTCTTTCCTATACTGATTTACTCCTTATATTTCACAAAATGTGCTTACTAAAACCATTTTATAATAAGCTTTATTGTTAAAATTAGAAAACAGAAGAAATTATAACAAATACAATAAAAATCATCTATATTCCTATTACCCTCAGGTAACTACTACTAACAATTTTTTTTTCTCTTTTTTTTTAATTTATTTTTTATTTTTTTACATACACATGGAAATTTATTTTAATTATGTAAAACATTATATAGTAGCAGACTCATTCACTTAAATATAAACTTTTTTGATTTCACAGTCATAAGTCAAGTATATCACACCACTGGCACAATTAATATACTATAGGAAATAGTTATACAGAAATATAAAACAATTTTGAGTCAACTTCCTCTCCATCTTTGGGATCATGTTTCATCAGTAGGTGTTTTTTCCCTTTTTAAATCTCATTCCTCTTTTTTTTCCCCCAAGGGTTAAAAACCCCTATCATTATATTTCCTTTCAAAACATTGTTTTTAATATCTGCATATTAATATATTTTATCAAATGGATACTTAACCTTTTATTATTACTAGAGATTTCAGTCAATCCCTATCCTAATCAAGAGTCAGGAAACAGAAGCCTCTGCTAGGCAAAAAGGCACTTGATACAGGGAACTAGTTGCTTGTAAAATTGTAGGTGTGAAAGAGTGAAATAAGATGGATCCCAGGAATGATTCCTAGAACTCTGGAAACACATGTGGAAATCGGGCGAACCCTGCTGGGGGTGCTGACCTCACACCGCTCTGGCTGTGATCCAGGAAGCAGGACCACTGCCACCGCCTTTCTTGATACTCCCCACATGAGTGATGGACACTGGGTGCTTCTTTAGGAAATCTCAATGTTCCCACCACGTGTGTCAACAGAAAAGCAAGCAAACCAACTCCACCACCCAGGGTCAACAGGAAGATGAACTCTGCTTCACTTTCACTCTCTCTATATAAGTGCATCCACCTGATTTGCATGTGGATTCTCTATGGAAGGAATATCAGACTCCTGCTGGTTTTAGCCTTCAGTCTCTGCAGAGAAGAGGGGCCAGTGAACACAAGGTTGGAAGGACACTGAGCCCTAACCACTAAGTCTACCACAACTGTTGTCTATAAGGCAGTGACAGGAATCTTTGTCTGAATCACTGTTTACTTCTTTTTAGGGTAGATTCCTGGAAGTGATATTATTAAATCAAAGAATAGAAATTTTTAGACTTTTGAGAGTATATATTGCTGATTGTTCTGATGGGCGGGGCCATACTCGGTAAATCTTTATTACAATTTTCTGTTGATGGGCTGCGTTCCCTCCCTGTTATTTCACCTGAGGCCAAACTATGGTGGAGGTAATGAAGATAATGGCGATCTCCTTCAAAAGGTCCCATGCATGCACTGCTGCACTCAGTGCCCCTGACCCTGCAGCAGGCCACTGCCAATCCACGCCTCTGCCGGAGACTCCTGGAAACTCACAGCAAAGTCTGAGGCAGTCTCTTGTGGGGTCACTGCTCCTTTCTCCTGGGTTCTGGTGCACACAAGATTTTGTTTCTGCCCTCCAAGAGTCGGTTTCCCCAGTCCTGTGTAAGTTCTGGTAGCTCTAGAGATTAGATCTGATAGACAGAGTGCCTGAAGAACTATGGACAGATGTTCATGACATTTGTACAGGAGGCAGGGATCAAGACCATCGCCAAGAAAAAGAAATGCATAAAGGCAAAATGGTTGTCTGAGGAGGCCTTTCAAATAGCTGAGAAAAGAAGAGAAGCAAAAGGCAAAGGAGAAAAAGAAAGATACACCCATTTGAATGCAGAGTTTCAAAGAATAGCAAGGAGAGATAAGAAAGCCTTCCTCAGGGATTAACACAGAAATAGAGGAAAACAACAGAATTGGAAAGACTAGAGATCTCTCCCAGAAAATTAGAGATACCAAAGGAACATTTCATGCAAAGATGGGTACCATAAAGGACAGAAAAGGTATGGACCTAACAGAAGATATTAAGAAGAGGTGGCAAGAATACACAGAAGAACTATACAAAAAAGATCTTCACAACCCAGATAATCACGATGGTGTGATCACTCATCTAGAGCCAGACATCCTGGAATGTGATGTCAAGTGGGCCTTAGGAAGCATCACTATGAACAAAGCTAGAGGAGGGGATGGAATTCTAGTTGTGCTATTTCAAATCCTTAAAGATGATGCTGTGAAAGTGCTGCACTCAACATGCCAGCAAATTTGGAAAACTCAGCAGTGGCCACAGGACTGGAAAAGGTCAGTTTTCATTCCAATCCCAAAGAAAGGCAATGCCAAAGAATGCTCAAACTACCACACTATTGTACTCATCTCACACACTAGCAAAGCAATGTTTAAAATTCTCCAAGCCAGTTTTCAACAGTATGTGAACCGTGAACTTCCAGATGTTCAAGCTGGTTTTAGAAAAGGCAGGGGAACCAGAGATCAAATTGCCAACATTCGTTGGATCATTAAAAAAGCAAGGGAATTCCAGAAAAAACATCTATTTCTGCTTTATTGACAATGCCATAGCCTTTGACTGTGTGGATCACAACAAACTGGAAAATTCTTAAAGAGATGGGCATACCAGACCACCTTACCTGCTTCCTGAGAAATCTGTATGCAGGTCAGGAAGCAACAGTTAGAACTGGACATGGAACAACAGACTGGTTCCAAATAGGAAAAGGAGTACATCAAGGCTGCATATTTTCACCCTACTTATTTAACTTCTATGCAGAGTACATCATGTGAAATGCCGGGCTGGATGAAGCACAAGCTGGAATCAAGATTGCCGGGAGAAATATTAATAACCTCAGATATGCAGATGATACCACACTTATGGCAGAAAGCGAAGAAGAACTAAAGAGCCTCTTGATGAAAGTGAAAGAGGAAAGTGGAAAAGTTGGCTTAAAACTCAACTTGCAGAAAACTAAGATCATGACATCTGGTCCCATCACTTCATGGCAAACAGATGGGGAAACCATGGAAACAAGGACAGACTTTATTTTGGGGGGCTCCAAAATCACAGCAGATGGTGACTGTAGCCATGAAATTAAAAGATGCTTGCTCCTTGGAAGGAAAACTATGACCAACCTAGACAGCATGTTAAAAAGCAGAGATATTACTTTGCCAACAAAGGTCCATCTAGTCAAAGCTATGGTTTTTCCAGTGGTCACGTATGGATGTGAGAATGGCACTATAAAGAAAGCTGAGCACCGAAGAATTGATGCTTTTGAAAACTGTGGTGTTGGAGAAGACTCTTGAGAGTCCCTTGGACTGCAAGGATATCCAACCAGTCCATTCTAAAGGAAATCAGTCCTGAATATTCATTGGAAGGACTGATGTTGAAGCTGAAATTCCAATACTTTGGCCACTTGATGTGAAGAACTGACTTATTTGAAAAGACCCTGGTGCTGGGAAAGATTGAAGGCGGGAGGAGAAGGGGACAACAGAGGATGAGATGGTTGGATGGCATCCCTGACACGGACATGAGTTTGAGTAAGATCTGGGAGTTGGTGATGGACAGGGAAGTCTGGTATGCTGCAGTCCACGGAGTCTCAAAGAGTCGGACATAACTGAATGACTGAACTGACTGCCAGATTGATTTCCAGGAAAGTCATGCCACCTTATAAGCAAGATGTCAAAGTGCTTATCTCTCACCATATCTTTTTAAGTGAAAGCAAGTTTATTTAAAGCCCATCCCATAGACAGAATGTGGACCATCTCAGAATGTGACAGTGGTCCCTATCTCACTGTACTTTAACCATTATTGCCTACTGAGTCTCTTTTTAAAGTCTTCAAGATCACCATCATTGGTGGAACTCTCATCATTACAACCTGGTCATCCCTGTGTGAGAAAAAAACAAGAATATCCCTAGAATGTCCAAGGGAATTATGACATTATATCTGCCCCTAAAGATCCATTACAAATAAAGTCCTCAATAATAACAGGGCTATTCATATTGCTTGCCTTCAGAAGAGGCACGTCACAGGGAGCCCATGCAGGGCCTCTGAAGTAGAAGGACCCCAGTGTGAGATGACAGCAGAAGATCTGCAGGAACAGAAAAGGCAAGGGGAGACATTTGAAGCTGCTTTCCCTACTGAAAACAAATGGCAGTGACCAGGTGTCAACTGGGACTCCATTATCCATCCACCTGTAACTTCCATCAGCACCTCTAAGTCACACCTATTAGGCAAACAATTGAAATAAAAGGTCTCTTTCTAAGCAAACACTTCACAGCAAGTCCATCTGGTTGTCCCAGTTCTTATTCAGACTCTCACCCTGAAGTCCTTCCTATATGTAAATCCTACAGCTGGGCTCTTAGAACCCATGCTATATTTCTACTGCTTTCATAGTAAGAGTGAAAAAGAAGACTAGAAGCGAAAAAGATTCCTTAAAGAACCCACCTCTCCAGTCCTGGGTGGGTTCCAACAGCTCCAACTATACACAGTGCAGAGAACTAACAACATTATCCTGAAAAACGATAATTATCATCTCTAGGTAGTGTGGGTTCGTTTGTTTCATGAAAGCCCCTCAGATGCACTTGCTCTCTCTCTTTCTCAACCTTTCTCTTGGTATCTAGATCCTACTCTCCTCCTACTGAGCATTTACTAATCCCTTCTCTTATAATATATCTTCCTCCGGATTAGTCAGAGGCTACTCCTTCCTAAAGAAAGGTCTACCGTTGCTTCTGAGCTGAGGGTTTGTGGGGTGTCTATTCAGGTAGAACAGTGGTTCTCAAAATATGTCCCTAGACCAGCAGCTGCAGCATCTAGGAACTTGTTAAAACAGCGAAATCTCGGGCCCCACAACAGATCCACTGAATCGGAAGCTACTTGTGGCCCAGCAAGCCATCCAGGTGATTCTTATGCACACCAAAGTTTGAGGACTGCTGGACTAGAAGATATTGGGGTGGGTGGCACTGTGACAAGTGCACATGGTCCAGTCTTCCAGGGGGAAAATAAATTGGCTTGGATTATATGATTAGGGAAATGGGCCCAGGCAAATTCATCTTGAAAGAGAAGAACAACATGCAGCAAACTTTATGATTCTCTGGACTTCTGGTCATCACATTCTCCTCACCACAAAAGAAAAAAAGACTTTGGCATGCAAGAGCCAATGCCAATAGAAGTGCAAAAAGGAGGCCAGAGTTCAGAATAAAATGTAAATATGACGTCACAGTCTTTAAATTTGTAAAAGAATCATACTGGGGTTTTTAAGGGACTATAGAAGCTGTCTTTAATGCTTTAACTGCTATCTGGTAGAAAGGGCCCCAGATTGGAAACCAGAGGGCTGAAGTTCAAGTCTCAGCTCTGCTGGCCAGTTATTTTATGACCTTGGGCAAGTCAGGACCTCAGTTTCTTCATTTACAAAATGAATGGTAATTACATCTTTAATTAAGTCAAATCCAGTTCTACAAATACTGTTATCCTATGAGACTCTTTGTTCAGTTCAGTTCAGTTGCTCAGTCCTGTCCGACTCTTTGTGACCCCATGAACCACAGCACGCCAGGCCTCCCTGTCCATCGCCAACTGCCAGAGTCCACCCAAACCCATGTCCATTGAGTCAGTGATGCCATCCAACCATCTCATCCTCTGTCGTCCCTTTTCCTCCTGTCTTCAATCTTTCCCAGCATCAGGGTCTTTTCAAATGAGTCAGCTCTTCGTATGAGGTGGCCAAAGTATTGGAGTTTCAGCTTCAACATCAGTCCTTCCAATGAACACCCAGGACTGATTTTCTTTAGGATGGACTGGTTGGATCTCCTTGAAATGGACCTAAAACTACCCTGACCTCCTTTACCCTTGAGATTTTGAGGTTTTAAATAGGGGATGGAGCCCACCAGGTGGACATCAGGGCATGGACTGGAAAGAGCTCCTTTTATAGGAAGTCATGACTTTCAGAAAAGAGCCTTTTTAAAAACCAAGACAAGTAGTATCAGGAAAGGGAAGACTGGAGATGACCTGTGTTGTTAGGCAAGTTCTGGCAAGGACTAGAGGAAAGAGAAAAAGGAACTTACAGACAGAAGAAATCCCAGTCGAGGCTTTACAGCTAGAACTTCAACTCCTGAGTGAGGAAGTCTGGGTGAAGATGAGTGTGGGTGTGCTTGGTTGCTTCAGTCGTGTCCGACTCTCCTCTGTCCATGTCATTTCCCAGAATACTAGAGTGGGTTGTCATGCCCTCCTCCAGGGGATCGTCCTGATTCAGGGATCAAACCCATGTCTCCTGCATCGCAGAAGGCTGAAGGAGCAAGAGAGGCCCAACAGAGCAAAGTGAAAAAGCAAAAAAATCGAGCATTAACTATTTCAGTCCTAGCAAAGCAAACAGCTTTCTGCTGAGGAACTCAGAACAATTCACATGTGTCCTGACCCTGGGTTTCTTCCTCTCAAAAAATGCTAAGTCAAGATCAAAAGAAGATGACACAGTTGAAGTTTCTGACACATTTCCTTTCACAAAGTATCCCCTTTCTCTGCTTCCCATCCAACCCCTCCAAAAGTGACTTGTCCAAGGTCACAGTCAGAACCGGGACCCAATGCCAGCCTCAGGGCTCAGAGAACTCCTTTCCAACAGTACCAACCTACCTCCATCTTACCTTTCTTCCTATTATAAATGTATGTCAAAATATCATCCTTATCTGATCCCTATTTTGGCTTAGGAACAAAAGTATTGGTATCATATAAAACAGTGAACATACATTGGCTCCTCTCAGTACCAACCTGGCTCCCTAAGGAAGAAAATCATATGTCTATCTAATTTTCATCATTGTCCACTGTAGGAAGAAATAAATTTTATTAGTGTTCATTGTTTATGTCAAGGTTTGAGATTACGTTTTTTTAAGGCTGAATTTTCTCTGAGGAGTTTGCCTGGATTAGTAATTCTAAAAAATTTTTATGCATTTATTTTAATCTCTTGACCGGAGAATAATTCCCGCATAGATAAAAGCAGAAGTGAAAAGCAGCTATTGTGTATGCACAGTAGCATATTTTTAAACCATGTCCTATTGAGAAGGAGACGATAACAACAAAATGTGCCCTAAGAATCAAGGTCCATACTTTACATTACTGTGAGTTACAACGTTAAATCAATGCATGCTGGGTGAAAACTTTTCTCCTTGTGAGTGCACAATTTTATAGGTTTCTTGACTACAGGGCAAAATGCACAGGTACTGTGAGGCTTCTTAAGTCTATAATTCTTTAATAGCTCTTGCTTTTAATGTTTCCCTCCCCATTTGTTCACTAAATGGTTCTTTTTCCATTGCAAGTCAAATATAATTGAACAAGAAACACTGACTCAGTATTCTTTCTTAAAGGGTTAATGACCAATAGACAGCAAAACTAAATTAGGTGAGATGGAGGAGGAGGAGGTGCTGGGATGTACCTTAAAATCTTTTCCATCTGGGGGGAGCCTAACTGACTGTGACTAGTAATCTCTGAATCAAAATCAATATCAATATATAATAATGGAAAACAGACCCTGTCAAGGGAGATATAATCTTTCTAGTATCTGTCTTAAGGGGGTCAGGGGGACCTGGGAGAGGTTCAATACAGAGCAACAAAGATAATTTAAGCATAGAAAAAAAGCAAGAGACCCAAGAGGCTTTATAATGAAGATAGAGATTCAATGCTTCTCTTTCTACCTAGGAAAGGAAATAACATGGCCCAGAGTTAACATGGTATTTCCGAAACTTGGTTGGAAAAACTGACTAAATTAAAAGAATAGAGAAGTATAAATCTGATGCAAGAAAAGAAAGGAGTAGCAAGGTAATAAAAAATACAGAATGAGGTTACAAAAAAGAGAGAGAGAGATAGAAATTCCTATTGGAAGAAGAGGTGCTGTCAAGGTTTTCAAACAAGAGAGATGTTCAACTTTAAACCACAAACACTTGCCTACCTGCTGAATGGAATTTTCAGAATCAAGACAAACATTTCCACAGATAGCTGTAAATACAGCCTGTCTGTAAAATGATGTCTTGCCAAATCAAACACCTTAAAGGGATTTCTCTTCTTGGATATCGAGAGGGAATTCTCTGTGGAATGTCTAGTGATAACCAAGCCAGAACTGCAGGTGTCTAAGACCCAAGGAGGCTTCAAGAAGCAGGCTGAGTGCCTTAGCAAAGGCAGCAGTGCTCTATTTGCAGGGCAGCAAGGGCGACTCAGCCATAAAGAATAGACTTATGGACAAAGCAGAGGCAGGAGTTCAGTTCAGCTCAGTTCAGTCGTGTCCAGTTCTTTGTGGCCACATGAATCACAGCACGTCAGGCCTCTCTGTCCATCACCAACTCCCGGAGTTCACTCAAACTCATGTCCATAGAGTCGGTGATGCCATCCAACCATCTCATCCTCTGGCGTCCCCTTCTCCTCCTGCCCCCAATCCCTCCCAGCATCAGTCTTTTCCAATGAGTCAACTCTTCGCGTGAGGTGGCCAAAGTATTGGAGTTTCAGCCTCAGCATCAGTCCTTCCAGCAAACACCCAGGACTGATCTCCTTCAGAATGGACTGGTTGGATCTCCTTGCAGTCCAAGGGACTCTCAAGAGTCTTCTCCAACACCACAGTTCAAAAGCATCAATTCTTCGGCACACAGCTTACTTCACAGTCCAACTCTCACATCCATACATGACCACAGGAAAAACCATAGCCTTGACTAGATGGACCTTTGTTGGCAAAGTAATGTCTCTGCTTTTTAATACGCTATCTAGGTTGGTTATAACTTTCCTTCCAAGGAGTAAGCGTCTTTTAATTTCATGGCTGCAGTCACCATCTGCAGTGATTTTGGAGCCCAGAAAAATAAAGTCTGACACTGTTTCCACTGTTTCCCCATCTATTTCCCATGAAGTGATGGGACCAGATGCCATGATCTTTGTTTTCTGAATGTTGAGCTTTAAGCCAACTTTTTCACTCTCCTCTTTCACTTTCATCAAGAGGCTTTTTAGTTCCTCTTCA
>NW_011494613.1:2056569-2062396 GCF_000754665.1 Bison bison bison | reverse complement strand
TACTAGCGCATGAGATGAGTGCAATTGTTTGAGCATTCTTTGGCATTGCCTTTCTTTGGGATTGGAATGAAAACTGACCTTTTCCAGTCCTGTAGCAACTGTTGAGTTTTCCAAATTTGCTGGCATATAGAATGCAGCACTTTCATAGCATCATCTTTCAGGATTTGAAATAGCTCAGCTAGAATTGCATCACCTCCACTAGCTTTGTTTGTAGTGATGCTTTCTAAGGCCCACTTGACTTCACATTCCAGGATGTCTGGCTCTAGGTGAGTGATTACACCATCGTGATTATCTCGGTCATGAAGATCTTTTTTGTACAGTTCTTCTATGTATTCTTGTCACCTCTTCTTAATATTTTCTGCTTCTGTTAGGTCCATACAATTTCTGTCCTTTATCGAGTCCATCTTTGTATGAAACATCCCCTTGGTATCTCTAATTTTCTTGAAGAGATCTCTAGTCTTTCCCATTCTTTTGTTTTCCTCTATTTCTTTGCATTGATTGCTGAGGAAGGCTTTCTTATCTCTCCTTGCTATTCTTTGGAACTCTGCATTCAGATGCTTATATCTTTCCTTTTCTCCTTTGCTTTTCACTTCTCTTCTTTTCACAGCTATTTGTAAGGCCTCCTCAGACAGCCATTTTGCTTTTTTGCATTTCTTTTCCACAGGGATGGTCTTGATCCCTGTCTCCTGTACAATGTCAACTAACCTCCGTCAATAGTTCATCGGGCACTCTATCTATCAGATTGAGTCCCTTAAATCTATTTCTCACTTCCACTGTATAATCATAAGGGATTTGATTTAGGTCATACCTGAATGGTCTAGTGGTTTTCCCTACTTTCTTCAATTTCAGTCTGAATTTGGCAATAAGGTTTTCATAATCTGAGCCACAGTCAGCTCCCAGTCTTGTTTTTGCTGACTGTATAGAGCTTCTCCATCTTTGGCTGCAAAGAATATAATCAATCTAATTTTGGTGTTGACCATCTGGTGATGTCCATGTGTAGAGTCTTCTCTTGTGTTGTTGGAAGAGGGTGTTTGCTATGACCAGTGTGTTCTCTTGGCAAAACTCTATTAGCCTTTGCCCTGCTTCATTCCATATTCCAGTGAAGACGTATTCCAATGAATACATCTGACAGAATGTGGTCCACTGGAGAAGGGAATGGCAAACCACTTCAGTATTCTTGCCTTGAGAACCCCATGAACAGTGTGAAAAGGCAAAATGATAGGCTACTGAAAGAGGAACTCCCCAGGTCAGTAGGTGCCCAATATGCTACTGGAGATCAGTGGAGAAATAACTCCAGAGAGAATGAAGGGATGGAGCCAAAGCAAAAACAATACCTAGTTGTGGACGTGACTGGTGATAGAAGCAAGGTCTGATACTGTAAAGAGCAATATTGCATAGGAACCTGGATTGTTAGGTCCATGAATTAAGGCAAATTGGAAGTGGTCAAACAAGAGATGGCAAGAGTGAATGTCGACATTCTAGGAATCAGCAAACTAAAATGGACTGAATGGGTGAATTTAACTCAGGTGACCATTATATCTACTACTGTGGGCAGGAATCCCTCAGAAGAAATGGAGTAGCCATCATGGTCCACAAAAGAGTCCGAAATGCAGTACTTGGATGCAATCTCAAAAAGGACAGAATGATCTCTGTTCATTTCCAAGGCAAACCATTCAATATCATGGTAATCCAAGCCTATGCCCCAACCAGTAATGCTTAAGAAGCTGAAGTTGAACAGTTCTATGAAGACCTACAAGACCTTTTAGAACTAACACCCAAAAAAGACATCCTTTTCATTATAGGGGACTGGAATGCAAAAGTAGGAAATCAAGAAACACCTGGGGTAACAGGCAAATTTGGCTTTGGAATACAGAATGAAGCAGGGCAAAGGGGCAGGAGAGGGTGGGACAAATGAGAGAGTAGCATTGAAATCAGAGAAGGCAATGGCACCCTACTCCAGTACTCTTGCCTAGAAAATCCCATGGACGGAGGAGCCTGGTAGGCTGAAGTCCATGGGGTTGCTAAGAGTCAGATACGACTGAGCGACTTCACTTTCACTTTTCACTTTCATGCATTGGAGAAGGAAATGGCAACCCACTCCAGTGTTCTTGCCTGGAGAATCCCAGGGACGGGGGAGCCCAGTGGGCTGCTGTCTATGGGGTCGCACAGAGTCGGACACGACTAAAGTGACTTAGCAGCAGCAGCAGCATTGAAATACATACATTACCATATGTAAAATAGATAGCTAATGGGAAGTTGCTGTATAACACAGGGAGCTCTACTTGGTGCTCTGTGACGACCTAGAGGGGTGGGATGTGGTGGGAGGTGGAACAGAGGTTCAGGAGAGAAAGAACATATTCATACCTATGGCTGATTCATGTTGATGTATGGCAGAAACCAATACAACATTGTAAAGCAATTATCTTCCAATTAAATTAAAAAGAAAAAAAAGGCAGCTATGCTGATTTGCAGTCTTCAATGGCTATGTTATCCACCAGGCAGACAAATTCTTAAAGAGATACACAGGGGTTCATTGTGGGAGGAAGAGGAAGAAATCCCTCAAGGCAGAAATGGAGCATTTGACTTCCTGTTTAGTTAAGACACTTATCTGTAAAGCCCTGAGAACTGAACCGAGATTCAGTTCAATTCAGTTCAGTCACTCAGTCATGTCCAACTCTTTGTGACTCCATGGACTGTAGCACACCAGGCTTCCATCACCAACTCCCGGAGCTTACTCAAACTCATGTCCATTCAGTTGGTGATGCCATCCAACCATCTCATCGTCTGTTGCTTTTGCTTTACTGTCTTACACTTTTTTGGTGTTGTTTAGTTGCTAAGTCATGTCTGACTCATTACTCTTTAGTTAAGAGCTTATTTAAAGAAAAAGAAAATTAACTGAATAATTCAAGAGAAGAGCTGTGTCTGTCAACATTCTTCAAATGCAGACCACTGCTATTGTTTTCCTATGCCCAGTTGAATCTAAGAATCCCACCTATAATTTGGGAGTTTGGGCTTGACATATACACAGTACTATATTTAAAATATTAATAGATAACCAACAAGAACTTACTGTATAGCACAGGGAACTCTGTTCAATATTCTGTAATAATCTAAATGGGAAAAGAATTTGAAAAAGAATAGATATATGTACATTATTTGAATCAGTGTGCTGTACACCTGAAACTTATACAACATTGTAAATCAAATATACTCTAATATAAAACAAAAAAATTTAAAAGAATCCCACCTGTGTGGGATTCAATGTGTCTGTTCTTCAATCCAAGATGTATTGTGGGAATAAATGAACTTACCAAGCAGGCCTTGGGAACTGGAACTTAGATAAAGTTATGAGCCCTGGGGCTATCCTTAGTCCTGTTCTTGTCTTTTGTTCTGTCTTTTTGCCTATTCTCACATTAAAGGCTCTATCCCTTAATTTCTCCACTGGAAAAAAATATATATATATATATTATGTAATTCTCTCCCCTGGCTAACTTACAGAGATGTTGCAAGATTATTAGAGCTATTATTCAAGAAAGCTTTTGAGCTCTTGATAAAAATGCGCTAGATAAATTCAATATTACAGTTATTATTTTCATTATTCACATCTATCCTTTGGCGAAGGTCTACATATAACATGTTATTATTGTCTCCTTAGGTTAATAGCAGCTTTGTCCTTTTTCCCCTCACTCTTAACATCCAATGCAGTAATGATAGTATGTTTATGTATTTCCAACATTTTCCCTTCCAATTACCATTAGGCTATTTCAGGCCTATATTTTATTCACTAGATGACATACAACAATATTAGTATAACACAGAACTGGCAAATACATTAATCCACTAATGAAAATAAAATTATACTATTTATTTTCTTAATCTCTGATCCATTAGGTAATTTTTGACAGAAGTATGTTGATCATAGACACCTAAAAATATGAATTTTTTCTCTTTTGGAGCAGTTTCTCAAATAATCATTCTTCTGGAATTTGGTTCAGATCATCTAGATTTTCTTATTTTACATGAAACAATAGAACACTCAAATTTTTTAACACTAAAACTTTAGTAAATAGATTAAATGTTTTATTAAGTATGAAAAGTCCACTAACACTTCCACTGGAAGGAATTAAATCAGTTCTAGTTGCCAGAGAGAAATGAAGGTACACTGATATCAAGTATCAAATTTCAGTTCCCAGAGGGCTAATTCCTCAGAGATGATCAATGAACCACACTCACCAGAATCTCCAGGGAACTAGTTAAGAGGCAGACACCTTAGACCTTGGGCTTCCCAGATGGTATTAGTGGCAAAGAACCCGCCTGCCAATGCAGGAGACACAATAAATGTGGGTTCAATCTCTGGGTCAGGAAGATCCCCTGGAGAAGGAAATGGCAACATTATTGCCTGGAAAATCCCCATGGACAGAGGAACCTGGCGGGCAACAGTCCATGTGGTCACAAAGAGTCAGACATGACTGAAGTGACTTAGCATGCACAGCAGCACCTCAGCCCTAGCCTAGACCCATTGAGTTCAAAACCATGTTGGGGTTTGGCTGGCCCGATTTAAAAATTTTAAATACAAGTACAAAATATACAAATGAAAGTGCCCTAATTGGGGCTCGGGAGTCCATGGTGTGTCTTAGGCACACCAAAGTTTGAAAGCCACTGGCCAAGGAGATACAGATTAGAATTCACAATGAAATATCACTATACACCCTCTAAAGTAGCTAAAATTAAAAAGGACTGACAACACTAAATGCTGCTGAGGATGCAGAGCAACTGGAATCTTCACATACTGGTTATGAGAGTATAAAATGGTCCAAAAGGCCTTTCTAAAAAGGCCTGACAGTGTCTTATAAAATTAAACATAAAAAAAAAAAAAATACACCTACCCTACCACTTGGCAATTCCACTCAAGTATTAAGCCAAGAGAAATGAAAATTTTCTGTTCACATGAAGACTTGTACAAGAATGTTTACAGCAACTTTACTCATAATAGCCCAAACTGAAAATAGCCCAGGTATTTGTCAATAGCAGAAGGGGGACAAACCAACCATCATGTATTTATTCAATGGCAATAGAATCTGGCAATCAAAGGGAATGAGGCACTGATACAGGCAACAACATGATGAACCTCAAAAACATACTCAGAGAAAGAAGTCTTATATACAAGTGTATACACTGCATGATTTCATTTATTTGAAGTTCCAGAACAAGAGCTGCTCTATGGTGAAAAAAACTGAAACAGTGCTTTCCTCTGTCAGAAAGGAGGTGGGGGTTAAATGACAAGGGGTATGAGAGAACTTTCTGGTGCGATGGTAATGTTCTGCTTCTTGCTAAGCATTTGAGTTACTAAGATGAAAGCTTGTCAAAGTTTGTTGAATAGTATACTTAAGAGTTGCACATTTTATTTATTGTAAATTTCACCTAAAAGAAAAAATGCAATGCAATATTCAATTCTACTTTATGATGTATTATGCTGAAATATTAAACAGTATACTGATGTTTTAAACTACTTTGAAATGCATCCCCAAATTTTAGGTGAATAGAAGGTTGGACACACACACGATAAAACATCACAGTAAAATGTTAATGGTAAGACCTAGACGGTGGCTATATGAAAGTTTGGACTTCTTTTACCTTCTTTAATGTTTGGTATTTTTCAAAATTAAATACTGGATGAAAAAAAATCACTGACCTAGGGAAACACAGTTTTCTGACTGGGGCCTAATTTTGAAGAGGTTTCTTCTGTCTCCATCTTCAGGTGCTGCTGCTGCTGCTGCTGCTAAGTCGCTTCAGTTGTGTCCGACTCTGTGCGACCCCATAGACGGCA
>NW_011494613.1:2018817-2056469 GCF_000754665.1 Bison bison bison | reverse complement strand
CCCACCAGGTTCCCCTGTCCCTGGGATTCTCCAGGCAAGAACACTAGAGTGGGTTGCCATTTCCTTCTCCAATGCATGAAAGTGAAAAGTGAAAGTGAAGTCACTCAGTCGTGTCTGACTCTTCGCAACCCCATGGGCTGCAGCCTACCAGGCTCCTCCATCCCTGGGATTTTCCAGGCAAGAGTACTGGAGTGGGGTTCCATTGCCTTCTCTGCTGTCTTCAGGTACCTCTCACCAATACCACCAAGGAGAAAGGAGTCATTCTGATTGCCCTCAGCACCTCAAGAACAGGGATGCTCAGACTTACCCTCAATGGAAAGAATTGTCCTTGCCACAGTTCTCCTTTCACCCTCTCCTGAACACCAACTTTGAGTCTCCTTTTCCTCATTGCTGTAAACTTTCTGCACTTCATTTTGTTTTCTACTGAGAAACATGTTTTTTCTGCTTGTGGGTTTTTCAAACACTTAAAACTTCACCTTTAGCATGGTGACCAGCCTTCATTTAACACACATCTGAATGGTGCTTGCTTCGGAGAGACAACTAATAGCTCATACTGCAACAGCTCTTAACTCTTGGGTTCTCAGCATCACACTCTTTCATAACTCTCTCAGGGAATGATTTTGGTGAACCAGCCTCTGTACTAGACACACTCTGCTGAACACAGGAGATGAGAGCTTGCTTTTTAAGTTCTGTTTGTGATTTTGGACTTCCCTAATAGCTCAGTAGGTAAAGAATCTGCCTGCAATGCAGGAGATGCAGGAGACATAGTTTGATCCCTGAGTTGGGAAGATCTCCTGGAGAAGGGCATGGCAACCCACTTCAGTATTCTTACCAGGAAAATCCTATGGATAGAGGAGCCTGTGGGCTAAGGTCCATGGGGTAGCAAAGAGTTGGGCACAACTGAAGTGATTGAGCATACATGCAATTTGCCTTACTTACCCGGTTTCTCTCCTTCAGATCAGGCATAATTAGCAGGCAACTGGCAGGAAGATACTAACAATTATCAGACTGCCATATTCGATTCTGTAATAGACATATTACGGTGATCCATTAAGTAAAAAGGGTTCCTGAAATCCTGTAAGAATCACTTCTTCCTGTATGGAAACAGTTAGGTCTGTTGTTTACTTGAGGTCCTAATCTATCATGGTGGGCTAAAAGATTATTCTAGTGGGTGGGACTGCTGAAGGTCAAGTTCATGCTTTTAAATCTTTGGAAGATATATCACTGGTTTAAGACAGGTTAGTACAGAAAAAAGGGTAGTCTTATTTGAAAGCTTTCTCATTTTATACTTATATTTGCAAGATTCACACTTTGACTTTTCAACAAATTACAAAAGTAATTTACTACTTAATGTAGAACATTTGGAAAACACAGAAAAGCATAGAATGAAAATAACAAAATTCACCTATCATTCCACCTCTGGAGACAAATGCTATTGCCTTTTCAATATATGTTGTTTTTGTTTGCTGTGTTTCAGTTACCTCTGACACCCACTTTTACACATAATTATTAACTATTTGCTTTTATTTTATATATTTCTATGTGATATTATTATATTACTTATGTTATGTTCCTATTCCAGGAAGTGTTCAAGGCAACTTAAGTCTCTAACTACATTCATGATGTTTTTATTTAATATTATTTTTCATAGATAATAAAACTAATAAGCTCTGTAAAATATTCAAATAATTAAAAATATACTTAGTGGGAAAAGCATAGTTCTTACTGTCCCACTCTACAGCAATATCATCATTAGTAGATTGACATATCTTTTCAATTATCCCTTTCTGCTTATTAAAGTAGACAGATATAATTTTTATAAAAAAATAGACTATGCTATACATATTGCTCTATAATTCATTTATTAGTAGACATTAAGATTATTGGGCTTCCCTGGCAGCTCAGTCAGTAAAGAATCTGCCTGCAATGCATGAGACCTGGGTTCAATCCCTAGGTTAGAAAGATCCCCTGGAGAAGGAAATGGCAAACCAATCTTGCCTGGAAAATTCCATGGACAGGGGAGACTGGCAGGCTTCAGTCCATGGATTGCAAGAGTCAGACACGACTGAACAACTAAACCCACCAGATTATTTTTTAATTCCTGGCTATTATATTTAATTATGCTATGGTTATATTTCAACAGAATTAAGTTGCATAGAAGTTAGTCTGAGTAGGATATCTGTGTAACAATCAATCTCAACATCTCAGCTATTTAAGTCAAAATAACTCATTGCCTGTTCACATCATAGCCTCACACAGGTTGGTGATGGGCTCTGTTAATTCAGGGCTTCAACCTCCTTCATCTTATGACTCCTCTCTTTTGTTGGTCCTTGCCCTCCTCTGCATTCTGCTTATGGCTGGGGAAATCAAGAGACTATCAAAAAGATCACACATCCCCTTACAATCACCTAAGCCTGGAGGTGACCTACATCACTTTCATTCATATTCCACTGAACTAACTAGCCACATGGCTCTATCTACATGCAGTCCAGGCACATACCAGGAGAGAAAAAGAGCACAGGCATTGGCTGCCCCTAATAGCTCTCATGACATGTTTACTAAACTTACATGTGCATGATTGTATGCTAAGTCACTTCAGTCATGTCCGACTCTTTGCAACCCTATGGTCTGTAGCCCACCAGACTTCTCTGTTCAAGGGATTCTCCAGGCAAGAATACTGGAGTGGATTGCCATTCCCTCCTCCAGGGCATCTTCCCAACCCCGAAATCAATCCCAAAACTCTATGTCTCTTGCATCGGCAGGCGAGTCCTTTACCACTAGCGCCACCGTGGAAGTCCTACTAAACTTGAAAGTGTGAAAGTGTTAGTCACTCAGTCCAAGCCCATGGACAGTAGCCCATCAGGCTCCTCTGTCCATGGAATTCTCCAGTCAAGAATACTGGAGTGGATTGCCATGCCCTTTCCAGGGGGTGTAGATCCAGAGATCTAACCCCACTTTCTGGCATTGCAGGCAGACCTACCATCTGCGCCACCAGGGAAGCCTATAAACTTACCCCATAGGATAAATTCATAAACATGGAATTGCTGAGTTAAAGGTTCAGTTCAGTTCAGTTGCTCAGTTGTATCCGACTCTCTGTGACCCCATGAACCGCAGCACGCCAGACCTCCCTGTCCATCACCAACTCCTGGAGTTCATCTAAACTCATGTCCATCGAATTGGTGATGGCATCCAACCATCTCATCCTCTGTCGTCCCCTTCTCCTCCTGCCCTCAACCTTTCCCAGCATCAGGGTCTTTTCAAATGAGTCAGCTCGGCGCACCAGGTGGCCAAAGTATTGGAGTTTCAGCTTCAACATCAGTCCTTCCAATGAACACTCAGGACTGATCTCCTTTAGGGGGACTGGTTGGATCTCCTTGCAGTCCAAGGGACTCTCAAGTGTCTTCTCCAACACTACAGTTCAAAAGCATCAATTCTACAGCGCTCAGCTTTCTATATAGTCCAACTTTCACATCCACACATGACTACTGGAAAAAACATAGCCTTGACTAGATGGACCTTTGTCAGCCAAGTAATGTCTCTGCTTTTTAATATGCTGTCTACGTTGGTCATAACTTTCCTTCCAAGGAGTAAGCCTCTTTTAATTTCATGGCTGCAATCACCATCTGCAGTGATTTTGGAGCCCCCCCAAAATAAAGTTTGACACTGTTTCCACTATTTCCCCATCTATTTTTCATGAAGTGATGGGATCAGATGCCATGATCTTCGTTTTCTGAATGTTGAGCCTTAAGCCAACTTTTTCACTCTCCTCTTTCACTTTCTCAAGAAGCTCTTTAGTTCTTCTTCACTTTCTGCCATAAAGGTGGTGTCATCTGCATATCTGAGGTTATTGATATTTCTCCTGGCAATCTTGATTCCAGCTTGTGCTTCTTCCAGCCCAGCACTTCTCATGATGTACTCTGCATATAAATTAAATAAACAGGGTGACAATATACAACCCTAACATACTCCTTTTCCTATTTGGAACCAGTCTGTTGTTCCATGTCCAGTTCTAACTGTTGCTTCCTGACCTGCATACAGATTTCTCAAGAGGCAGATCAGGTAGACTAGTATTCCCATCTCTTTCAGAATTTTCCACAGTTTATTGTGATCCACACAGTCAAAGGCTTTGGCATAGTCAATAGAGCAGAAATAGATGTTTTTCTGGAACTCTCTTGTTTTTTAAATGATCCAGCAGATGTTGGCAATTTGATGTTCACTTTGCTGGAGTGGCCATGAAGAGATACCCCATGTCCAAGGTAAGAGAAACCCAAGTATGATGGTAGGTGCTGAGAGAGGGCATCAGACGGCAGACAGACTGAAACCACAATCACAGACAGCTAGCCAATCTGATCACATGGACCACAGCCTTGTCTAACTCAATGAAACTAAGCCATGCCATGTGGGGCCACCCAAGATGGACGAGTCATGGTGGAGAGGTCTGACAGAATGTCACTCCACTGGAGAAGGGAATGGCAAACCACTTCAGTATTCTTGCCTTGAGAAACCCATGAGCAGTATGAAAAGGCAAAAATATAGGACACTGAAAGATGAACTCCCCAGGTTGGTAGGTGCCCAATATGCTACTGGAGATCAGTGGAGAAGTAACTCTAGAAAGAATGAAGGGATGGAGCCAAAGCAAAAACAACACCCAGTTGTGGATGTGACTGGTGATAGAAGCTAGGTCCAATGCTGTAAAGAGCAATATTGCATAGGAACCTGGATTGTTAGGTCCATGAATTAAGGCAAATTGGAAGTGCTCATACAGGAGATGGCAAGAGTGAACGTTGACATTCTAGGAATCAGCAAACTAAAACGGACTGGAATGGGTGAATTTAACTCAGATGACCATTATATCTACTACTGTGGGCAGGAATCCCTTAGAAGAAATGGAGTAGCCATCATAGTCCACAAAAGAGTCTGAAATGCAGCGCTTGGGTACAATCTCAAAAACAATAGAATGATCTCTGTTTGTTTCCAAGGCAAACCATTCAATATCACGGTAATCCAAGTCTATGCCCCGACCAGTAACACTGAAGAAGCTGAATGGTTCTATGAAGACCTACAAGACCTTCTAGAACACCCAAAAAAGATGTTCTTTTCATTATAGGGGACTGGAAAGCAAAAATAGGAAGTCAAGAAATACCTGAAGTAACAGGCAAATTTGGCCTTAGAGTACGGAATGAAGCAGGGCAAAGGATAATAGAGTTTTACCAAGAGAACGCACTGGTCATAGCAAACACCCTCCTCCAACAATACAACAGAAGACTCTACACATGGACATCACCAGATGGCCAACATGGAAATCAGATTGATTATATTCTTTGCAGCCAAAGATGGGGAAGCTCTATACAGTCAGCAAAAACAAGACCAGGAGCTGACTGTGGCTCAGATCATGAACCCCTTATTGCCAAATTCAGACTTAAATTTTAGAAAGTGGGGAAAACCACTAGACCATTCAGGTATGACCTTAAACAAATCCCTTATGATTACACAGTGGAAGTGACAAGTAGATTTAAGGGACTGTATCTGATAGACAGAGTACCTGATGAACTATGGACAGAGGTTTGTGACATTGTATAGGAGACATGGATCAAGACCATTCCCAAGAAAAAGAAATGCAAAAAAGCAAAATGGCTGTCTGAGGAGGCCTTACAAATAGCTGTGAAAAGAAGAGAAGTGAAAAGCAAAGGAGAAAAGGAAATATATAAGTATCTGAATGCAGAGTTCCAAAGAATAGCAAGGAGAGATAAGAAAGCCTTCCTTAGTGATCAATGCAAAGAAATAGAGGAAAACAACAGAATGGGAAAGACTAGAGATCTTTTCAAGAAAATTAGAGATACCAAGGGAACATTCCATACAAAGATGGGCTCGATAAAGGACAGAAATGGTAGGGACCTAACAGAAGCAGAAGATATTAAGAAGAGGTGACAAGAATATACAGAAGAACTATACAAAAAAGATCTTCACGACCAAGATAATCGCGATGGTGTTTATCATGACCAAGATATTACGATGGTGTTTATTAGGTTGATCACTCACCTAGAGCCAGACATCCTGGAATGAGAAGTCAAGTGGGCCTTAGAAAACATCTAAGAAAACTACGAACAAAGCTAGTGGAGGTGATGGAATTCCAGTTGCGCTATTTCAAATCCTGAAAGATGATGCTGTGAAAGTGCTGCACTCAATATGCCAGCAAATTTGGAAAACTCAGCAATGGCCACAGGACTGGAAAAGTTCAGTTTTCATTCCAACCCGAAAGAAAGGCAATGCCAAAGAATTCTCAAACTACCGCACAATTGCACTCATCTCACACGTTAGTAAAGTAATGCTCAAAATTCTCCAAGCCAGGCTTCAGCAATATTTGAACTGTGAACTTCCAGATGTTCAAGCTGGTTTTAGAAAAGGCAGAGTCAAAGGTTATGAACACTTTGATACCAAACTATTATCTATGAAAACTGAACCAACTTATACTCTACCAATAGTGATGTTAAGACTGTCTCATACTGCACATTTTAATCAACACAAAGCATTTTCATTTCTTTATGAATTTGTCGATTTAAAGATGAAAAGTACTATCTTGGAGTTTTCCTTTGCATATACTATTTATCAGAGAGGGCATGTATCTTTTCATAGGTTTTAAGTCATTTACATTTCTTTTGCTAAACTTGTATTTCTATCCTTTGGCATTTTTCAATTGGGTTATTCATCATAATCGCTGTTTTATCGGAGAAGGCAATGGCACCCCACTCCAGTACTCTTGTCTGGAAAATCCCATGGACGGAGGAGCCTGATAGGCTGCAGTCCATGGGGTCGCTAAGAGTCGGACACGACTGAGCGACTTCACTTTCACTTTTCACTTTCATGCATTGGAGAAGGCAATGGCAACCCACTCCAGTGTTCTTGCCTGGAGAATCCCAGGGACGGGGGAGCCTGGTGGGCTGCCGTCTATGGGGTCGCACAGAGTCGGATACGACTGAAGTGACTTAGCAGCAGCATGCTGTTTTATAGTAACTATTTAGGAATTATATCAACTTTTGTCATATATCTTACAAACATTTCCACAACAGTTATTAGTTATGTTAACTTTATGCGATCACTTAGCATATTGAATTAATATTGTACATGAAGTCTAAAGTGTGAGTTTTCCATTTATGGTTTCTGACTTCACTGTAATACTTTGAAAGACTTTCCTAAACAAAAGATTATAAAAATACTCACTAGTGTTTCCCTGTAGTATTTTATGATTTTACTTCTATACTTGAACCTTAGTCAGTGACCAATGTGATAATCTTGGAAAACAAAAACAAAGAGCAATAGAACAAAGAAAAATAATCACTGGCAATGCATCGCCCAAAGATAATCACTGTAAACATCTGGTGTATGTCTCTTGGCCTATTTTTTGCCACTATGCAATACCATCTAGCTAAAATAATGATATTCATAGACGGTGTTACATCGTAACATGTTATAGAAAAGGCAACTAGAATAAATATGTGATATGAAGAGACTTTTTGAAAAATTTGAGCTTTGTTGGGCTTCTTCAAAATCTAAAGAATACTTACCCCATTGTAGAAATATACAGAAAAGTAACTCAGCTAACAATGGGTATGAAAGTGAAGTTATAAGTAGAAAATTTTGCTATCAGTGATATGAGAAATTGGGAAAAAAATCAAGAACCGTGCATATCACTTTACTGTTACTGAACAGCTTATCCTCACTAAGAGAACAGCTTTCCTATTCTGACTCCAAAAAGTCTTTTTACAAACCGTTACACTCTATTTAATATCTATTTTTAAATGAGGCATTATATACAAAACATGTAGTTACAATGTTGAAATTTGTTAGAAAGTTATACCTAAAAGTAGTCACATTCTTTATATTTCTGTAACAGTTATATGTCTTCAATAAGCATCACTGTAAATTTTCATAAGTTTCTGAAGGTAATTTATTTAGTAGACTGTTGCAATGGGATATGTTTCCCTTTTGGGAAAGGGAATCCCTAAACTACAGAGCACCCTTCATAGATATTTTAATCAGTGTGATAAACAGAATTTAGTATGTTTACTAAATAATACTGAAGATGCAGATAACCTGCAGCCAAACCTCAGCCTGCAAAACCCAATCCCCTGCCCCCTGAGGCCATCATTGTCCTGAGTAGAGGCCTAAAGTGATACTAGGGGTGTTCCCACCTCTGAAAGCAGCCTTTCAGCTCCCTAGGCCTCAACTGCATTCCTGGATATGAAAAGTCACCAGAAATTCCTTCTCACCCTCCCTAGCCTCAGTTGAAGCCTCATCTTTTCTTTATGGACACTGGTTCCACAGTGACAAGTTTGTGATTGCTTTAACTTCTGGATTGAGAAGCTGCACACAGGCAGACAACTGTCACCACCTGTCTAACCCATCTTGTTCCACTGATGGCTGGAGAAAAGAGAGAAATCACAAACTCTTTCTCTTCTTCTACCTATGACTTATCCTGCCTCAGAATCACCTTCCTTGACAACTGGGCCATTCATTCTTATCCATCACATTATGAAATCTGCCATCAATTCATTTTATTTAAAATAGTATGTAAACTCATTTTCAGAGAAATTATGGCTATAACTTAAAAAAATTTTAAGCTGACAACTATTTTCACTGGTTACTCTAGGAGAGCAACAGAGTTCCTCTTAAAGAGAAAATCTGCTGTTTGGTTTGGGAAAGCCTCCAGTGTGCTTTTTTAAGGACTCTAGGAGAGCCCAGCTGGAAAGGGTGAGCCTGAGGGAGAGCCAGATTTCTCCGCATCACAAAGTTTTGGGAATTTTGGAGTGGGTTCCTCCCACTACTACAGGGCTAAGGAGGCTCAGACCTTGAAAGAGGGATTGAAAACAGAAAGCTTTCTTAAGAGTCTAGACAGCAGGTCTCAGAAATGTAGTGAGAGGGTTGCTGATAAGGGGCTCCTCCAGGCAGAGATTTCAGGTAACTTTAGCAATAGAGCTACTGTATGTTCAACTTTAAACCATTCCCTATCTTGTACTAGAATTCCCCTGTATTATGCTTACAAAACAACAAAATGTAATGAAACCCTGGTAGTCACAAAGCAATCATCATGAAGAATAGAGCAATGAGTCCCTATTTTGAAGCTAAAAGCCACTGGAATAACCTGGGTCAGCACGTAGGAGCCACAGCTGAGGGAAGAGAAGAAATCAGGAAAAGTCAGAAGCAAGAGTTTGGAGCAAGAAAAACTGGGAAGAACTAAGTTTCAACTTCAGAATCTACAGAGGAATCAGAGAATGTGTGGGGCTTTCCACAGTATATATAATGGTTAGTAAATAAAAGGGTGGCTCAGAAGGATAGAGAAGTTAAGGACTTTGGGGTACATGGAAATTCATTATATGGAACACTATATTTTCACAAAAACAATAGGCTTGAGTATTTACTGATAATGACCCATCCCAGATAAATGGGCACAGAAAGTGAGTAGGGGCTTTATCCTTGTAGCTTGTCCCATTATACTATGACAGTGAAGGCAGGAAGCTTTACATATGTAGTATAAATGAAAAAAAAAAATAAAACAAAGGATGTTTCAGACAACAAGCCATCATATTTTAGCTGGTCCAATGGTGAGCCCTGAGACAGATGAGGACAGAAACAAATGCCCCCCATCTAACCGTCGACTGCTACAGCTCCCCCGTACACATACCTATGCGGTGAACCTGAGGAGATGCATGATGAGAAAGCACAGGACGCTGACCCCAGATATCCACATCAAAGGAATGGTTTTGGTGACCCTGGACTCTTCATCTGCCCACATATAGAAAAACACTACATTCCTTAACTTGAGATATCTGGCTTTCTTTAATTAACAGTAATCTTTTAAAATGTTCCATCTATCTGGTCTTTGTTGCAAAAGCTTCTACATATCTTGGCTCCCCACTTGCCTTTTCTGAACTGTCTTTCAGAGTTATCTGAGATGCCGTGTGCTGGGCTTACGGCCTCAGTTTTGTCCAAATAAAACATAACTCTCAACTTTCAGGTTGTGCATTTTTTTTTCCAGTTATCAATAATGATAAAAAAAAAAAAGTGCTCAACAGAAAGTTGTTATCTAACATTCAGAACTTACATAATGCCTGAGTCTTAATGGGTTGGGAGCAGAGAGCATAAGGGAAATCTTTGTACCTTCTAAATTTGAGTGAACCTAAAATGGCTCTTAAAATAGTCTATTGAAAAAATAAAAAGAGGCTGAGCAACCCATGAGACAATATCAAGCAGCCTAGGAAGAGAGGAATTGAGTCCCAGAAAAAGAGAATAATATAGGGACAAGAAAATTTAAAGAAATAATGGCCCCAAACTCCACATACATCAAGAAAAACATTCACATACTGATACTAGAATTTCAGTGAATCCACATAAAATAAATATAAAGAAAATCACCCCAATGCACATCACAGCCAAACTACTGAAAACCAAAGATAAAGAGAAAATCTTAAAAACAGTCACTTTCATATAGAAAAAGAGGCAATTTCTATACTGGGGAACAAAAATAGAAATTACCACTGACTTCTTATCAGAAATAATAGTAGCCAGAAGACAATGAAATGACTTCTTGAAAGTGCTGAAAGGAAAAAAACTATCAACCCAGAATTTTATATGCAGCAAAAATAGCCTTTACAAACAAAAAATAAATAAAAATGCTTACTAAAGATTAAAAGCTGAGAAGATTTATTTGAAGCAAGCCTAAACTACCTAAAGGATGGCTTTCAGACCAAAGAGAAACTTGGGCTTATAAGAGAAAAGAAGAGCAATAGAAGGAGTAAATAAGAGAACATGGGAAGCTAAAACATGAAGAGATAGACAAACTTCCTCAGAACCATGCTAAAGAAAGAGATAATTATGTAATTGCAGTTCCCACAGACATCATTTCATGTTACTTCTACTGAAGGGTTAACTATCTTAATACCTGGCCCTTGTAATCAGGATGATGCTAGAAGGTAGCTTTTGATTTTTAAATAAAGCATTCTTCTCCATTCCAGTGCTGTCTGGGAATTTATCATTTAATTTCATTTAACATTGAATATAAAGAGTTCAGAGTCTAGTTTCATATTTCCATCTACTTTCCTTTGAAACAGGGGCTCAAATCCAGATTTAAATTGCTGACTGCTTCCACAAAAACTTAGTCAATGAGCTTCATGGATGTAATGGATGTAGAGTTTTACATTATCCATCTCATACGGTTTTGAAAATTCTTCTGTAAGCTTGAAATAGTCATAAGATATTTTAACTTAAAAAAGAAAGGTAAGAACTAGTACAGAAACAGGTGTTTCTCTAATGTACACTCAGAGTTGAGTTACCCCTTTAAATACCTAATTTTGCTGTAAATAGAAAACATAAAATTCATCAAGTTTATCTGTAGAATCTAATAAAAGGTACATTGTAAGAGTCTAATATTTTTATTTCATTTTTGAAAGCACCTACTATTTCCTTCATTTTCTTTACTCACCCTGGTAATTTCAGAATACTTTTTCTATTCTGGCAAATAGAATGGTAGAAGCCTAAGAATTACTTTACTAAGGATATAACCAGACTTAAACAAAAAAGCTCAAAGCACAGCTTAAGCTCTTTTAATATTAACATAAGCTGATTATTTTCTGATAAGCATAGAGGTATTCTTCAGCTAAGACAAATCGAAATCAGATGTCATAGATTCAGATAACTAGCAGGTGCCTTGACATAGGAGAACATAAGAACTAACAGGAATCTTAAGTTCCTGAGTTTCTGTGGTATTGAGGGTTGGGGAGCAGACTGCTTTAGACCTAACAGATTCTGAGCCATGAAAATATGAGCAACAGAAATGAAAGGGGCACAGATGTCATAAAGAAAGAAGTTAAAATGCAGATTTTATGAGACACTATAAATGCAGTACTTAAAATGTAGTTGGAAGACTATGAGAAGATCATTTGAAAACAAGGAACATTAAGCAAATGTTCAGGAATGGGTGGAGGGAGAGTGAGAAAGCTCTTCAGATATTACCATAATTTTCTATAAATTTCTAGTGGCTCTGGTAGTTAGAGTTATTTACATATTTTTATGCTCTAGAAATTAAATGATACCATTTTTTGTTTTCCTGTTAATTTAAGAAAAGAACTAATCAAAGATCATTAGAAATTTTTTGAGCTAGACACTGATACAAATTTTTAAAACTCTAATTACTAAAGATCAAAATCAAAATCCTCTATATTTTTAGTTGGCAGAGTAGATGAGCACAATAAACAGCTTATACATTTTCATAGGTTTGTATCTTAACTAAAAAATACTTTAAAAAAATTGTCTAACCACCTATACTTTTACATGTATTTACACATCCAATTCAACCCTGGAAACCCACTAAAACAAATTCAGATTGCAATCCAGTTACAATGTAAGCCAGGCACAAAAGCCTTCTAATGATCTTTGATTAGTTCTTTATTAAATTCATCAAGGGAGCAAAGAAAATTTAATAATCTTCACCAGTTGTCATTTTTCTGATTAGAGTTTTGATTAGAACTTTCAGCTTTTATTTTTCTCCTTGTTAGCCTTTGCCAGAGCTTTGCTATTGCGTCTAGTTATAGAGGAAGAACAGGCAGAGGGAGCATGTTAAATACCCCACACTTGTTCATATTCCCTCAGTGTGCACGTCAGGAGTTTACTGAAAAAGTCAAGAGTTCTCTGATCCTGCCCACCCCACCACCTAGCCAGCCTCTTGATGTGACAAAACATTTTTCTTTTCTTTTTTTCTGAGATCAAAGGCTGCATTTAATTCCTCTTTATACCCCCTTGGTACCTAGTACAGTGCCACGAACTCAGCAAGAGCTTGTTTAAACATTTATTGAATAGTTTCTGAAAAAGAAATCCGTATTAGTGTTTCTCTTCCTAAAATGTTGTTACTATTTTATTTTGTAAGAAAGAGACTTAACAGAACTTCTAAAATACAATCAAGGTTTCTCCACCAAGGTGTATTTTTTCCGTGAAATTACAGCAAAATAGTACATGTTTAATGTTGGCCATTAAAGTACCACGTGGTGACAGGTTAATAGTCCTTGAACAGTGACCTTCCTGCTTTCGCCAGCTTCTTGTCCAAGAATGCATTTTTCTTGCCTTTAAAAATTATTTCCCTAGGAGTGGAAACAGATTTTCCCACCCTGTTAAATTTATAAATAAAAATCATATTGGGGGTTGGCTGTGATATTATATATTTCATGTGTGAAAGCAATGGGATTATAGGAGCAATCCATAGGTATTTGAGAAATGCCCATTAGATTGTTCAAAATAAAGGACTCTGAGAGGTCACTCACTCTGGAATAAAAGGAGCGAGGTGAACAATAATGATGTTTACATTTTTCTTCCTCATACAGCATGTGGAGGAATAATGACATTCAGATTTCTATACAGCACGTTGCTTCCTAGTATTCACAAATATCACCTCAATTATTTTTCTATCATTGCTGAAAAATAGGAAATGTATAGCTCTTATCATTTCCATTTCCTATTATATCACATCATGCTATTTTAGTATTCACTACCTGAAAAGAAGGGTAGCTAGGTAGTGTCTTTATAATCACACTCTATCACCATCAGACCTCAGTGCTGAAAAGAGATGATAGGAATGAAGGCAAAAAGAAATAAAAATGCAAACATAGGAAATTCCTAACCTACAAAAGAGCTGTGATCCAAAAGTTCATTTATTGGGCTATTTTGCAGAACACATAAATCTACATTTCCATAGAAACACACTATTATAATTGATGGTTAGGTTCCTAGGCTAGCCCATTATAGCCTATTTATTTATATAGTTGAAAATACAAGAACTACAGAAATTACAGTGCCAGAAAGCTATTCAGTTGGAAATATATGGTATTTTAACTACATAGTAGGGTAAATAAACTTTTATAGGATAACCTATTAGCCAAACCTCTCTTCAGAGCCTCAACTCAGTACTCAGGACATTGGTAACACTTAACAATTTCATGGAAACCACTCCAAAATCTAGGAAACTCACAATCACAAACCTTACAAATTCAGAAGCACAGGACCCTCAGAAGGAACTGACTGGCAACCCATTAAATAGGCAATTTTCTCCTTTATTTCCCAAAGCCACAATAGACATCGGGCAGCCTGCAAAAAGGCATCTTGGTATTGAAAAATCTTCAATCCAGGATCCCAGGGGAAGCTCTTTTTCTCCTCACTTCAAACATAGGACTAGTTTCTGATTCCAATGGCCTCTTTCCAGCTGATTAAACTCAAGATTATTATAAAAATATACTGAGTGCATACAACATGACAGGTGCCACTGTACTGAACAGATACTAAAAATATTAATTTTGAGATCTAACAACTTATAATTTAATGCAAAACGTATGAAATATATAAATATATCATAGTATATAAAATAGTAGGATTAGGGTTATTTAAAAGGTATCAAAATTAATGTCTACTTCCATCAACTCCAATGAGCAAATGAAAATCTAATTAAAAGAAATTGGTTCAAACAATTGTGAAACTAATTGGAATTCTTGTTCAGAACACTGAACTCGGGCTATTCTTTGCTTGTTGCTGCTGAGAAATTGGTCTGAACTCAAACTATCAGTCATTCAGTATGTATTTGAAAACCTTCTAACTGCAAAAAAAAAAAAAGATACATTTTCAAAATGAGTAAGCATAGATAATACCAGTCCAGGCATCAGAAAATCTCCAGCATTTTGAAGACACAAACATAAAGCTGAGCATCTCAAAAGACACTTCCTATTCCCCAGCATATGTATCATTTCCAGAACAGTTAATATTCTAGATATTATGGTCCTAGATATTGCATATTTCTCTTATAGCAGTTAATGGATAATATGATAAATACTTGTTTTAAATCTATTTCATCCACATGCCTACAAGCTCTCAAAGGATAAGGACTGTGTTTTACTTATTGTTGTGTCTTCAGTGCCTTGCATAGTGCCTGGGCCATAGTAGGAGGTCAATTCACTGAGAAGAAGTGGCAACACTTTCCCAAACTGTAAGTTTTCTGCCAAGAGCGTAGAGCTCCACTAGCTCTAGTGCTCCTGGGCACTTTTCCACTCCCTCAGAAAGGAGGAGGCTCTGGCTCTTCTGGCTTATTTATTTTATACAGAAACCGGGGAGGACAAACAGGTGCTGGTGCTATTTATTACTCCCTCAAACCCGAGCAGATCTGTAGGTAGAAAGATGGACAGCACAAACAGACCAATTAACCTGCCCCACATTCCTACTTCAGTTTAAACTGTCATTGGATATATAATCACCAACTAGGGAAAGAGAGCAAACACTTCTAAACTTCAAAAAGCTATTCTGGTCAAAGCGAATGCCAGAAATAGACAAAAGAGTTAGTGCAATTTTGATTGTATCTGGATCCATTTGCTCCATGGTCTCTCACAAAGGAATTTGTGTACTTACACACACACACACACACACACAAACACAATTCTCGTTAGAGACCTATGACACCATTAATGATGGTAATACATATTCATAAATTTTTTAGAGTATATCATTTGTGCAATTGGCATAAATAGCCCTTTGAGTGCTTTTCTAAATTTATATTACAATTATATATTTAGGACACATTCAGTTCAGTCGCTCAGTTGTGTCCAACTCTTTGCAATCCCATGAATTGCAGCACGCCAGGCCTCCCTGTCCATCACCAACTCCCAAAGTTCACTCAAACTCATGTCCATAGAGTCAGTGATGCCATCCAGCCATCTCATCCTCTGTCGTCCCCTTTTCCTCCTGCCCCAAATCCCTCCCAGCCTCAGGGTCTTTTCCAATGAGTCAACTCTTCGCATGAGGTGGCCAAAGGACTGGAGTTTCAGTTTTAGCATCAGTCCTTCCAAAGAACACCCAGGACTGATCTCCTTTAGAATGGACTGGTTGGATCTCCTTGCAGTCCAAGGGACTCTCAAGAGTCTTCTCCAACACCACAGTTCAAAAGCATCAATTCTTCGGCACTCAGCTTTTTAAAAACTCAAAAAAATATACACTTTAAAACACTATGTTTGACCCACAGCTGAGTTTTAAAATGCCGCATCCCAAATTCAACATGTAAAATAGGAAGATATCTGACTCAACCAAACAGTAGGTTCAGTCCCTCTGCTACTCATTAGGTATATGATTTAGCAGACTTCTTTCTTTATGCCTCTATTTCTTAACATGTAAAACCAAGGGTTAAATATAGATTGTCTCTCGGGTTCCTGTTTTACCTTTAAGTTTTATAATTCTAATATAGTTATGGTAATTGTATTTTCTTTTTTCCTACAGTCCTAAAGTATTCTTAAAACCTCTCTACTTTCTTTTTTTAAAAAAATCTCTGACTTTTTCCTAACATTTCATTCCAGTGGACAGTGCTCTTATTATTCTGTTCAAGAGGTTTGGAAGGGTTCTAGCTTCAATGTATGAGGAGGGGAATAGCAAAGAATTTCCACAGCCATGTAAAAAGTAGAAAAAATTAATATAGTGAAATACCAGAATAAATAGATTAAACTACCAATATTAGGTTTCAGTGGAAGGAAGGCAAGGGCATGATGGTTTATGAAAGAAGAGGAAGCATCATGTTGTATGGGTAAAAACAGAAGAAAAAGGACTAACAGGTGATTAATCCTACTTTCCAGAACATAGACAACATAGATGAAACTGACCTGACAAAAAGTGGCCTATTCGTACAGAGAAAATATCCTGATAGAAAATAATAGTTTCTTTCAGCAATAATAGTTCTGAGCATCATGCAACAACATTATTGGCATGAGCTTTACCTTCAAGCTCCCAGCCTCACTAAAACTTCAAACTTAAACAATTCACATGCCTGGAAATGTGTGGGCCATCAGCAAGCGAGGTGGGGGCATTTTATTGTGAGAAACCATGACATTTTTTTAAAGGTACATTACAAAATGGCTTAGCAGAAACGGCGTGTAATACTAAGGTTAGTGTATTCTTTGTTGTAGCTCTACAGAACGTTAAGCACTGTATTTTAAAAATCTTAACATTTTAGAGTGCTTAAAATGAGTACTCTTCCCATTTAATTGGAGCCTTTTTTCCCCCTCTGATGGGCAGACTATGAGGTTTCCTAAGTGCTTTCCCTAAGTCGCAGAATCAAAGAGGTTTGATTGGTTCTTTCCTTCACCGGCTTATTTTTATTGTGTCAGATGATGACTTGGCTTTTCATGTAACTCTGAGAGAGAGGGATTTGTTTACACTCCCCTGGGTTGTGGGAGGGGGTTCAGGTCTCTGAGGAAGAGGGCAGCTTTGGTTAACACTGAGAAGCCAGGATTTGGACCTGAAGTGTAATGAGACTGCATTCCAACCAGGACTGATCACAACTGGTGAAGTCAACCAACTCCAAGCATCTGAGGCAAGAGTTAAAACTGCTTCAGGGTTCTTTGTGAATGAAATTGAATTCTTCCCCCTGTGGTTTCAGAGGCCCAGTTATAATATGCCATTTATAATGACATAATTCATCAGGGCATCTGGAGAGGTTAGGCATCAACATCTTTTCACCGGAGTGTAAAGCAGGCAAGAGAATTAACAAAACGAAGGAAACAGGTCAGCTAGTTTCTTTCATTCTTGGCAATCTATTAGAAAACTATTAAGATTTCAATATAAAATATATGGGTGAAATAGCAACCGATTAATCATGCTCAAAAGAGGAGGGAAAATACTGAAATAACTGCACTCAGCATTGCTGGGTTTCAAATGGTCTCTCTTTTACTGAGGCACTTGTTCTCAGTAAAGGTTAACCCTCTCAGCCACAGAACTAATCAGACCTGAAAGTTAGCCCACAAAAGGATCTCAATTGTCTGTCTCAATCCCATGTGTCACTCACTATAAAGTTCAGACAGTGTTTTCCCCACTGATGACACTAACAGGAGAACTGCCACTTTAACTTCTCAGCACAGACAATGAGCTTGACATTTTTGCCTCTGTTACTTCTTCCACTCTTCAGTAAAGGGTGGCAATTTGGCAATCCCTCCACAATTGCCTCACAATATTCACTATTACGACAAAATGAATATTAATATAGTTCCTCTTTCTGCCTAATGTATGAATGTGATTATTAAACCAAAGATAAAAGTACATTCCTTACTAACCACAGAGAGATTGGGGGAATAACTACAATGATCAAGGAAATATCAGCTGAATATAGTAAGTGAAAAAAGCCAGATACAGAACAACATAAATTATGAGCCTATTGACATAAAAACTATGAAAAGGTATTTATTTCCATTGGGAAGAATAAGCACCAAATACTCAGACTTGGAAAAGGTACTTCTGGTTTGTCAGAAAAATTTAAATTTTTAACCAACAATGTAGTCACTTGCATTGAAACAAAACAACTTACAACATATGGCACTAAAAATTCAGAGACAGCCAAGACTTAATAATTCATACCTATTTCACTCTGCTTTAGCAAGACTATGTTTAGTCATTATATTCTCTACAGCACATTTTATTGAAAAGGCATCAAAGACTTAGGCAGTCTCAAGTCAAAGAAAATTTGTGAGCATTCTGTTGCTTTACTGTGTCTAGAATATTCTAGGATACCACCCAGCCTCAAATCATGCAGATAATAGACTGTGGCTGGATGAATGGATAAACGGATGGATGGACAAAGCAATAACACTAAGACCTTTTGAACTTACCATTCATCTTGGCTCACTGACAAGAGAAACAAACATTTGGGGATGGTTGTTCTTTTGAGCAATTTTGATTTTGCAGTAGGTTTAGAACAGCAAGTTTTTAGAGGGCCTCTGATTGCCTTTGAGAGAGAATTTACCATTCTGTTCACTAGTAGCTTTTCAATATTTGATATGTGCCCTGAATCACAAAACCACTAAGCAAATTTCAGGGGGTTTTCAAAGCAGAAAGCCCTGCAAAAATTGTATTTGACTCACCAAATGTGAAACTTCCTCCTGTGGGTTCTTCTACAGCCCTAAATCATGAGTTTCATTATCTTCCTGAAGCAGCTATTCAAAGACTCCATTAGTTCCTAAAAAAAAAAACAAAAAGAGGAAATAAACAGATTAGGGAACACTCTCTAAATATTTCATTAACCTCCTCAGCTCAAACCCTGGTTGAATTAATGGAAAGATAATCAGCAAAATATCTAAAATATTTTAGTTTTTCTTTAAATAATGGTGGTAGCATTCTTTTTGGCCCATCCTTAAATTTGAATACTATCTTTGAGATTAGAAGAAATTTATGTATTTACTTGCGTGTATAATAAATGAGACCTACTTTCTTACACAGACTTTTAAGTGTATAACACAAGGTTGTCAACTAGGAGCACGTGTTGTACACAGTTCTAGAATTTATTCATCTTGCATGACAAATTTTATATCCAAGTTTCTGGAAACCACCATTCTACTCTGCTTCTACAAGTTTGACTATTTTAGATAGTATACCTCACAGAAGGGGAATCCAGCAGTATTTGTGCTTCTGTGACTGGCTTATTTCACCTAGCATCATATTCTCTAGGTTCATCCAAGTTGTTGCACGTTACAGGATTTTTTTTTTAACTCTCAATCTGTTGCCCTTATGCTGTGCATACGTGCTTAGTCGCTAAGTAGTGTCTGATTCTTTGTGACCCTGTAGACTGTAGTCCACCGGGCTCCTCTGTCCACGGAATTCTCCAGGCAAGAATACTGGAGTGAGTAGCCATGCCCTCCCCCAGGGGATCTTCCCACCCAGAGACAGAACCTGCACCTCTTACAGCTCCTACATTGGCAGGTGGGTTCTTTACCACTAGTGCCACCTGGGAAGCCCCAGTGCTCTTATGCTGGAGGTAAGTAAATGAGGGCAATGGTCAAAATATAAATAACCACACATACATACTCACACACACCCCCACACACATGGCCCTTAAGTGACCAGAGAGGTCCTAAAGACAGAAAGACTGCAGGACTTGAGACAAACACATGGCCAGATGCTAATACTGCAGAGACAGCCATGCTTGATGTGGTAGGGAAAGGGTGCAGATATAAAAAAGACCCCACCCTCTGACAACCTCCGAGTGCCACATATTGTTGCTTTTTCATTGCTCTTCTAATGTCCTTCCGTCATAGCCTTATCATAGTCTTGAGAACTGGTTCATCTCCTCACTCCCTCTATTTTCAGCCATGTTTTTGACTTGGGATCCTAGAGACCATTCCCTCACTGGTTGCGTGACTGTGCAGTAGTCAACGAAACACTCTGGCTCCTTGCCTGTAAAATAGGCATATTAGCCTGGATAGACCAAGGTTACTTCCAGCTCTCACATTCTATATTTTCATGCCTTTTGTAGAATTATTATTTCCAGTGTAAACAGCAAGACATACCGCTCTTTAGTGTCCTATCTCTTATCTTGCTGATAACCTACTTAATAACTACTGGCAGACCTCAGAGTCCTCAGTAAGTCCTGTCTCAATGATTTCAGATGTTCTGGAGTATCTAATGATGGTTGACTCCAATCAGGAAAACATGCCACTGGCTTATGGTCACAAGGATGAAAGCATAATGTATGTGAGCATGTTATAACACATTGATATTACTAATAAATGTTTACATTAGTTACATCACCATTAAAACTGTAATGGCTGTAAAGGGTTGCTAAACATTATGTAGGCTCAGAATTGTGTGAATTCATGCAAGACAGCTTTAACTAATAAATCTTTAGGGGTTGTCATTCTATGACTGTCAATATATTGCTCCAGTAATACAGTGAGCTGGTTGGGACTGGCTTTCACATTTTGGTCTAAGGAAGATATGTTACTTGAAGAAATAACTTGCCCTAGGCCACTAACTTCATCAACATTAAATGCTAACACTATGGGAATATCAACATTTCAGTTATTTACACAGTGAAAATATTGTGTGATGTCTCCATGAGCAAAGTAGAACTACCGAGCAATTTAGTGAAAGGGGTTGTGGACATGGGGTACAGTGGGGGAATGTGTAAGAAGTTGAAGTCACCAGTGTTTTAATTATCTGTCTCCATCTGAAAACTGAGAATCAATAAATCTATAAATGCCTAAGTATGGATACTTATTTTATAAAAATTTCTAATTTAAAACCTTTTACTGGAAAATGTTCTAATTTAGCATGATGAAAAGAATGACTCATTTTTAAAGTGCACTTGAATAGGCAAATTCCATTTATAAAAAAATAACAGATGAATGAAAGCCTAGTTCAGGATGGCAACTTGAAAATTGTTTAAAATCTTTTCTACCAAAGAACACTAAAAGTCATTCATAGCTACTTATATTTCTTTTTTTCAAATGAATGCTTTAACCTTAGTGTTTTTTAAGCCCCTGCTTTGACATCTTCGCAGATAAAATCTCTACTTCCATGACAGACATTTAGTAAAAGCACAATTCACCTCACTGGTCTTATTCTATCTATATGGTGTCTGAGTCTTTAGAATATAGGTGGAAACTGTCCATAGTAAGTTGTTCCTGTCTATAGTTACCCTAATATTTCAGTGTTCAATTAACCATAGTTTAAATTAATCAGAACATTCAGGAAATGAACACTGGTGAGATGGAATGAGACAGAAGATTTGATTGTGTTATACATGAAATTCAGCTATTCAGTGAAATTCTCCAATTGTGGTAATTCCACTGTCCTGATTACAATTATTTCATCTATGTGGTGCATATATATTTTAATCTTCTCCTGACACTGTCTGTTGTTATAAATGAATCAGTCTTCCCAGCTATTCACAAATAAATTTGCATTATTGAGGTCATGTCTGACTATAAGGCTTGGTTTCATAATTTAAACAATACTTAATCTTAGCTCCTGGAATTATTTTTGCATTAGATGGTAATTGATTGGAAATTCCCTGACAAATAATAAAGGTATCATTTTCTGTTAATGAGCTTGCCAAAGAAGGATTCATATCCTTATATTTTTAAAAGAAACATTTTTGACCTTTAATACATTGCTAAAACTCCTTTGCATCATTGAACAGTCACAATAGAATGTTAAGCTTTATACTTTTTAGTCAAAATCCTCTCAAGGTGTGAACAAAATTCGTCTAAAATCAGGACCCAAATAGATTGTCAGCCCATGTGGCCTCCACCTCTGGAAGTTAGTCCACTTCTATTATATCAGATCTCTTATATCCAGATTTTCCTTTCTTCCTCCCCTCTCTCCCTTCTTTCCTTTTTTGTTTGCTTCCCCCCCCCCTTCCATTTTCTTCCTTCCTTTCTTTCTTAATCACTTAATTTGTTTGTTCTTCCTTCCTATGTGTGTGTGTCAGTAGCTCAGTTGTGTCCAACTCTTTGCGACCCCATGGACTGTAGCCCATGAGGCTCCTTTGTGCATGGGATTCTCCAGGCAAGAATACTGGAGTGGGTTGCCATTTCCTTCTCCACATCTTTCTCTAACTGATTGATTGATTCTTCCACTTTCCACTGTTGAGGCTGAATTTCATCAGGAAAAAGGGAAAAATAAGTTGAAAATTACAAGCTGAGTAGAAAAGCAGGAAAGATGTGGGGGTTAGTGACATATTCTTTAGTATCCCCATTTAACTTCTGCCCACTTATGCTTATTTTTTAATTCGTATTTCACTCAATTTGTACAACAAACCTGGACGTGCACTCTTGCTCTAGGTTTGAACCTGGTTTCATTTTTAAGTTGTCAGCTATTTATGTAAAGACTATTGAAATTTTCTTCAAAAAGAAAAAGTCTGCCATTGTTCCCACTTTATTGCAATTTTGAAAAACTTAAAAACATTTCTATTAGAGAATATACATGTCTTGAATCAAAACCTAGAAGTTCCCAGTACCAGTCCAAACTCCTTCACTGAGTAACTCATAACATGGTTTTAGAAACTACTTAACTGCTTTATTAGTTTTTTTGCCTAAAGAAGGGACAGTGATAACATCTTAACCAAAAAAGTACAAGGTGATCTGTTGTGTACTGACCACCTAGGAATATAAAATGCTTTCATCAACAATTTGGTCATAAATTCAAACTTAGCAACCAAATCCTAACTGACACTGCCACCATTCTGGTCATCGAGTCTAGGGACTATGTTGTGAAATTGTATGGGACACTGAGAAGAGGAATAGATTTTCAATCAAGCAAATCTAGCAATAAGACTTGGCACACTCAACTGTGCAATGAATTAGTATTTGGACTTCTATTATTAATACATTCTTTACTCATGTGACATCTAAGGATGATGGTCTATTCAGATTGCTTCTTACGCTGCAAATGACGGTTAAAGACTAATGTTATATAAAAAAATAATGTATGTGTTAAACAGTCACTCATGAACTCCTGGGGAGTTGGGTAGCTACTTACACACCTAAAGTAGCTCATATATCATCACCTAATTAGGTTTTCTTGATAAAGAGAAGTTTTTACTGTGTAACCTCAAAAATGTTCTTAAGGCCTCTTTCTTCTATCTCAGTATCTTTTTTCTTGATTCACAATGGGTGTAAATATAGATAAGGAGGGAAAATATTTCTTAGTTATATAATTACCTTGGAACTCCAATAGTACAATTCTTTTGTTTTTGACCTCCAGACTCTTTAACGATGATGCACTTATACCTCTCAGCCAATTAATCTTCATTTCCTATAGTTCTATAGTTCTTGCAAGAATATGTGCCTTTTTTCTGAGGGGTAATTTATGCCATGAAAATTAACCTTACGGGGGATAAAGTACCAGTAAAGAGCATGATGCTCATTAAATTTATTGATTCTCATTTATATGATATAAAAAACCTTATTTGTAAATCCAAAGGGCCAGGAAGTGAAGGAATTTGTTACGGGTAAAATTATTCCATTTGCTGATTCAGGTTATGGTTTCTCCTGTGGTCATGTATGGATGTGAGAGTTGGACTGTGAAGAAGGCTGAGTGCCGAAGAATTGATGCTTTTGAACTGTGGTGTTGGAGAAGACTCTTGAGAGTCCCTTGGACTACAAGGAGATCCAACCAGTCCACTCTGAAGGAGATCAGCCCTGGGATTTCTTTGGAAGGAATGATGCTAAAGCTGAAACTCCAGTACTTTGGCCACCTCATGCGAAGAGTTGACTCATTGGAAAAGATTCTGATGCTGGGAGGGACTGGGGGCAAGAGGAGAAGGGGACAACAGAGGATGAGATGGCCGGATGGCATCACTGACTCGATGGACGTGAGTCTCAGTGAACTCCAGGAGTTGGTGATGGACAGGGAGCCCTGGCCTGCTGCGATTCATGGGGTCGCAAAGAGTCGGACACGACTGAGCAACTGATCTGATCTGATCTGATCAAATGATAACCATGGAAAACATTGAAAATGGACATCTTAGGTAACAGCTTGAACTGTTTACAAGACATCCCTATCTGGTTGTGTCAAAGAGAATCCAACCCAACATGTTTCAAACCGAAACTCTTGATAGTTTGAACTCCTGTTATTCCTCTTCAACTCTTGTTTCCCACCCTACTTCAGTTCAAGGCCATTTCACATGTCACAAGGCTATTACTAATGCCTTCTGATCCTGCAGTCTTACCACTGCCCAACCCGTCCTGCACAGCTTCTTCAGTAATAGTTATAATATTTTCTGACCACAAAAGGAATTTGGTTCATGGGAGTAAATTTGTAAAAAGCACCACCACCACCAACAAAAATCTCACAAAAATGAAAATCCTACCATGCATCAATACTTACTGTTAACATTTTGGTGTGTAATTTTCCAGTGTATCTGTGCTTGTGTGTGTGCAGTTTTGGAGACCACTTCACATATTATTATATAATCGGTTTTTTAAAGTAAATTTCATACTGAAGAATGACACACATACAAAGTCTAATTTAACAGCTTGATCAATTTTTACAAAGTGAATACATGTGTTTACCGCCTAGATCAGGACATAGATTACTCACTCACTAGAAGCCCTTCTCTTGTCCTCTCCCTCTCAATACCTCTGGTAACCACTATTCTAACATTATTTTTGTACACACACTTCAATTTATATCTGTGGAATCATACAGTATGTTTTCTTTCTTTCCTATTTTCTTTCACTTAACATTATAGGAGTCATTTGTCCATCTTCATAATAGAGTATTCCGTGTACACATGTAAGAAAATATATTTATGCATTATACTTTTATTGGAATCTAGGTGTTTCTGTTGTCAGCTATTACAAATAATCCTGCTATGGATATTCTTGCCTGTGTCTTTGGTGTACACCAAAACACATTTGGATGCATTTATGTTGGGTATGGAGTTAGGAGTGGATTTACTAGGTCAAAGAGTGCATATGTAAGCTTTAGTAGAGTTTGCCAAACAATGTCCCAAGGTGGTTGTACAAATAAACTCGTATTAAAAGCTTATGAGAGTTTCCATTGCTCAACATCACTGTCAACAATGTAGGCTTTAGTTGTTTTTATTTCTAAATTTGCCATTTTAATGGGTGTGCAGAGTTCACTTATTGTGTTTTTAATTTGTGATTCTCAAATGACTAATGTTTTCATAGACTCAATGGCTGTTTGGATATCCTCTTGGGATGTGCCTGGTCAAGACTTTAGGCCATTTTTGTAAACTGAATGTTCTTTTTTCTATTGATTTATAAGAGTTCTTCTCACATTCTGAATTTGAGTCTTTGATGTAGGATTTCCATATGCATACTGGATATTAATCCTTATTTGTACTGCAATATCTTTTCCTACTTTGTGGTTGTATTTCTACTAACTTAATGATGTATTGATGTACAGAAGTTTTAAATTTTAATGAAGTCCAATTTATCCATCTTTTACTTTCTATCTAGTGCTCTTTCTGTTTAAGAATATTTGTCAAACTCAAGTCATGATGATATATTTGTATGTGATTATTATAGTAGTTCTGTTATTTTGTTTTTCATATTTAGGTCTAAAATCCCTGTGGAATATGTATCTTAGCTCCAACATGTTAAGAGATTTGAAGTCACTCCTTCCTTACCAGAAGAAAAACTCTGAACAAACTAAAAATCAATAACTCTTTTTAGATTCATCAGAAAGTTGAGGTTCCACAGAAAACCACTACCTCAAAAACTGGAGTCAGGCAAACATAGAGAATAACCACTTGCCAGGAGCTACGGTTTTTCTAGTAGTCATGTACAGATGTGAGATTCGGACCACAAAGAAGGCTGAGGGCCAAAGAATTGATGCTTTCAAACTGTGGTGCTGGAGAAGACTCTTGAAAGTTCCTTGGACTGCAAGGAGATCAAACTAGTCAATCTTAAAGGAAATCAACCCTGAATATTCATTGGAAGGACTGATGCTGAAGCTGAAGCTCAAAATACTTTGGCCACCTGATACGAAGAGCTGATTCACTGGAAAAGGCCCTGATGCCGGGAAAGGCTGGAAGCAAAAGGAGAAGGGGATGACAGAGGATGAGATGGTCACACAGCATTACTGACTCAATGATCATGAACTTGGGCAAACTCTAGGAGACCTGAACAACAGGAAAGCCTGGCGTGCTGCAGTCCATGGGGTTGCAGAGTCGGACACAACTTAGTGATTGAACAGCAACAGGAGAAGTTATATCTGGAGCCGGCACCCATAGGTATACTTATAGTATACTTTATGAATTGCTGGAGACTCAGTGTTAACTGACTTTGAAAGTTAAAAATGCCAGGGGGCCCAGTTTCAGAAAGAACCCACACTTTCATGAGTTTTACTTCCAAGAGACCCATCGGGTTGTCATGGCAAAGATCTGAGAAAACTCCCCTTTTGCCTCCAACAGGGAGAGGAGGAAAAGTAATCATTTTGAAATATACACAGGGAAAAATTACCCCTTTTGTGATATGCCTATGGCATTCTATTCTTCTTTCTATTCTTTGTAAAAAAGCCCAGCTCTCAAGGGAAACTACGTTATAAAAACTTTATCTGACCCAGGAAAAGGACAAACAATTAGCCAATGGCAGCCTCTGCTAGTCTTTCGGTCACAGAAGAGAGGGGAAAAAAGCTTAAGAAATTCTGAAAGTCACAGCCCTGGCACTTTCACCATTCAAAAAAATTAAAAGACTATCTAATCATAAGATAACAGAACATTTTCCCTTCCCAACATCTTACCACCTATCGACGGAGCTTCAGGATAATAACAGAATTACAACTGAGAGAGCTGCAAGACACTGACAATTTAAGAAGTTTCTAGGAAAACCCGAACATGCCAGAGGTGCAAAAACAAAGATACTAGAATAACTTGAAGCTTCTGATACCTACAGCTAAACACAGTAAATGCATCCCATCTTCTAGCCAAATAAATAATATCTCACACTTAAAGGCCTATTTATCTCAGTTTGTATTTTCCAATACATTATGTCTGTATTTGTCTGAAGAGACAAATCAAACTCCACAACCAGATTCAGATATGACATGATTTTAGAATTATCAAGTCAGGAATTTAAAATAACTACAATTAGGATGCTAAGAGCTCTAATAGAAAAATGGACAATATGAAAAACTTATAGGTTAATGTAAGTAGAGAGATGGAAACTCTAAGAAAAAAAAACAAAAGAAAATTCTAAAAACCAAAAACACCGTAAAATAAATACTTCATCCAACAACAAAACATTCATCTTAAGCTCACATGGAATAGTCACCAAGACAGACTACATTCTTTGCCATCAAATACATCTGTACATATTTAAAAAGATTAGAAATCATAGAAAGAATGTTCTCAGTCTTGAATTAAAACAGAAATCAGTAATAGATACCTGGGAAAAAACTCATATTTGGAGGTTAGATAACATACTTCTAAATAAAGTATTTAAAATACTGGCAATTCATAATTGCCAAGAATACTGGAGTGGGTTGCCATTTCCCTCTCCAGAACAGGTTTATACGTATTTTTAAAAATTGAATCAACAAATGCTTTCGAAAGAGAAAGCACCTGGCCAAAATGGCTTCACTGGCGAATTCTTCCACACTTTTAAGGAAGAAATGATAGTGATTCACCACTGTATCTTCCAGAAGTAAGAAGCAGGGGGAACACTTCCTAACTCATTCTACTGGGCCAGCATTACCCAAATTATAAAACCAGACATTGGGCTTCCTGAGTGGCTCAGTGGTAAAGAATCCATATCAATGAGGGAACTGCAGGAGACATAAGTCTGATTCCTGGGTCAGGAAGACCCCTTGGAGAAGGAAATGGCAACCCACTCCAGTATTCTTGCCTGAAGAATCCCATGGACAGAGGAGCCTGAGCCTGGTGGGCTACAGTCCATAGGGTTGCAAAGAGTCAGACATGACTGAAGTGACTTAGCACACACACACAAAGACATAGATATTACAAGAGAGGAAAATTAGAGGAGCAAAAGCAACCCAATGGAGAAAGGATAGTTTTTTCAATAACTGGTGATAGAACCACTGGACAGCCAGATGCAAAAAATAATCATCTTCATCTAAACACAGTCCTACACTTTTAAAAAAATTTAACTAAAATTTGATCATACATCTAACTGTAAAATACAAAACTATAAAACTTCTAGAAGACCACATAGGAGAGAATCTAAGTGGCCTTGAACTTGACAATAAGCTTTTAGATACAACTCAAAAGCATAATTCATGAAGGAAATATTTGAACTTTGTTAAAATCAGAATTTTCTGCTCTGTGGATTTTCTGCTCTATGACACTGTTAAAAGAATGAAAATATAAGCCACAAACTGGGAAAAAAATATTTTCCAAGCACTTATTTGATAAAGGACTTGTATGCAGAATGTACTAAGAACTCTTAAAATTCAACAACAAAAAATCCTAACAACCCAATTAAAGAATAAAAAATATGAACAGACACCTTACCAAAGATATATAGATGGCAAGTAAACATGAAAAGATGTTCAATGTCATATGTCATTAGGGAGTTGCAAATCCAAACAACGAGATATCATTACACACCTGTTATATGGCCAAAATCCAAAACAATAACACCAAATGCTGAATATGGAGAAACAGGGACTCCCAATCATTCCTGCAGGGAATGCAAAATGGTACGGCCATTTTGGAAGATACTTTGTAGTTTTGTTTACAAAGCTAAAGATAGAGTTGGAGGTTCCCTGGTGGCTCAGATAGTAAAGAATCTGCCTGCAATGCAGGAAACCTGGGTTTCATCCCTGGGTCAGGAAGATCCCCTGGAGAAGCAAATGCTACCCACTCCAGTATTCTTGCCTGGAGAATCCCATGGACAGAGAAGCCTTCTGGGCTACAGTCCATGGGGTCACAAAGAGTCAGACATGATTGAGCAACTAACACACACACAAAGATAGACATATCATACAAATACCAATGTGTTCCTAGGTACTTACCCTAAGGAGTTGAAAACTTATGTTCACACAAATGTTTCAGTTCAGTTCAGTCGCTCAGTTGTGTCCAACTCTTTGCAACCCCATGAATTGCAGCACACCAGGCCTCCCTGTCCATCACCAACTCCCGGAGTTCACCCAAACTTATGTCCATCGAGTTGCTGATGCCATCCAGCCATCTCATCCTCTGTCGTCCCCTTTTCCTCCTGCCCCCAATCCCTCCCAACATCAGAATCTGTTTATAGCAGCTTTATTCATAATTGCCCAAAACTGAAGCTGGAAACAACCAACATGTCCCTCAATTGATAAATGGATAAAACAAAGCACATCCATGCAGTGAAATTTTATTCAGCACTAAAAACAAATGAATTATCAACCAGTAAAAAGGCAAATAAGAACCTCAAATGAATATTGCTAGATAAAAGAAGCCAGTCTTAAAGGTTACATACTCATTTCAACTATATGACATTCTGGAAAAGGCAAATCTACAGGGATAAAAAAAATAAAGAACAGTGGTTGCCATGGATTTATGGAGTGGGATGGACGAGATGGACAAGTGAAGTACAGGGGAACTTCAGAGCAGTGAAACTATTCTGTATGATATTGTAAAGGTGGATATGGGACATTACGTTATCTGTCACATTGTTGAAACCATAAAATTGCACAGCACAAAGAGAATTCTAATGTAAACTAGGGACTTTGGTTGATAATAATGTATCAGTGATGGTTTATCAATTGTAAAAAATTATCATACTAATGCAATACGCTAACACTAAGGGAAACTGAGCAGGGATGATAAGGTATTACAAGTACTCTATACAATCTGCTCAATTTTTCTGTAAACTTAAAGCCACTCTAAAATATAAAATTTATTAAACATTTGTCCACATAGAATTGTATATATCATGTTAGATTTACTAAGCACTACAGTGCTGCTGCTGCTGCTGCTAAGTCACTTAGTCGTGTCCGACTCTGTAAGACCCCATAGACGGCAGCCCACCAGGCTCCCCCGTCCCTGGGATTCTCCAGGCAAGAACACTGGAGCGGGTTGCCATTTCCTTCTCCAATGCATGAAAGTGAAAAGTGAAAGTGAAGTCGCTCAGTGGTATCCGACTCTTTGCGACCCCATGGACTGCAGCCTACCAGGCTCCTCTGTCCACGGGATTTTCCAGGCAAGAGTACTGGAGTAGGGTGCCATCACCTTCTCCGAAGCACTACAGTAGGGGACATGGGGACATTTATAATGAAACAAGTGACAAGTGTCACATATACATGAAACTCTTTCTGTACTCCTCCAGTTCCAGCAGTCTATTTTACTTACTCTTTTCCTATAATGTTTCTGGAGATATTGGTATTAAAGTAATGCAGAATACATAAAATAATAGGGAGTATTCTCTCTCATTCTATTCTCTGGAATATTTTTATAAAAGTTTTGGGGTTTTTTTTTTTCATAAGTATTTGGAACAATTAGCCCTCTAGGCCTGTGGGTTCTTTGTTGAAAAGTTTTAATTATAAATTAAATTTCCTTAAAAGTATCCTCTTAAAAGGCCTGGAGAACATTATGGAGATTCCTTAAAAAAAAAAAAAAAAAAAAAACTAGGCAAAAAACTACCATATGACCCAGAAATCCCACTACTGGGTATATATCCTGAGGCTACCACAATTCAAAAAGATGCATGTACCCCAATGTTCATTGCAGCACTATTTACAATAGCCAGGAGAGAAAAGCAACCTAGATGTCCACTGGCAGATGAATGGATAAAGGTGTGGTACACATATACAATAGATATTAATCAGCCATAAAAAGGAATGAAATTGAGTCAGTTTTAGTGAGGTGGGTGAACCTAGAACCTGTTATGCAGGGTGAAATAGGTCAGAAAAAGAAAAACAAATATCACATCAATGCATATATATGAACTCTAGGGAAATGGGCAGGGCAGAAATAGAGACACAGATGCAGAGAATGGACTTGTGGACACAGCTGTGGAAGGAGAGAGTGGGATGAATTGAGAGAGTAGCATCGACACTTACACACCAGCGTGGGTAAGACAGATGGCTAGTGGTAAGCTTCTGAATAACACAGGGCACTCAGCCTGGTGCTCTGTGCTAACCTAGCTGGGAGAGATGGAGGGTGAGAGGGTGGCTCAAGAGGGAGGAGGTATATGTATACTTTGGAAATAACCCAAAGCATGTTAAATGTGGAATATCCATAATATAACACTACTGAGCAATTACAAAAAAAAAACTACTGATACATGAAACAACATGGATGAGTTCCAAAAACATGCTGTCAGAACAAACCCAACATAAAACGGAATATACTGCTTATTTGCATTTCCTAAAAATTCTAATACAGACAAATTAATCTATAACAACAGAAAGCAGAACAGGAGTTGTTTGTGACTTGGAGATGAGAATGGCTCACATTATTGTATGGCAGAAATCAACACAACATTGTAAAGTGATTATCTTCCAATTAAAAATAAATTGAAAAAACAAAAGCATATTGTTGAATCAATTAAAAGTGTTTCTTAAAATACTTTCAGATTTTTTATGTCATCTTCAGTATGTTCTACAGAAATTTATCCATCCATATCTATTTTTCATAATTACTGGCAGAATTATATAATTAAATAATTATTGACATAATTACTAACATTTTCCTATTAATGTCATTTTATAGTCTTATTGAGACAATTTCCATTTGATGAAATGCCCACCACTTAAGACTAGGGAATTTGGGGGGAATTTTGGAAATTTCAGGGAATTTTGACAAGTGTACAGACTCCTAAAACCACCACTAAATCAAGATACAGAAAATGTTTATTATCAAAAATAGTTTATCTCCTTTTACAGTCAATCACTCTCAACCCTCATCCTCACCTCCAGGTCACAAATAACCACTGTTTTGCTTTCTGTCATTATAGATTAACTTTGTCTGTATTAGAATTTTCTAGAAATTTCAATTATACAGAAATTAAAAGAGGCTTACTCCTTGGAAGGAAAGTTATGACCAATCTAGACAGCATATTAAAAAGCAGAGACATTATTTTGCCAACAAAGGTCTGTCTAGTCAAGGCTATGGTTTTTCCAGTGGTCATGTATGGATGTGAGAGTTGGACTGTGAAGAAAGCTGAGCGCCGAAGAGTTGATGCTTTTGAACTGTGGTGTTGGAGAAGACTCTTGAGAGTCCCTTGGACTGCAAGGAGATCCAACCAGTCTATCCTAAAGGAGATCAGTCCTGGGTGTTCATTGGAAGGACTGATGCTGAAGCTGAAACTCCAATATTTTGGCCACCTCATACGAAGAGCTGACTCATTTGAAAAGACCCTGATGCTGGGAAAGATTGAAGGTGGGAGGAGAAAGGAACGACAGAGGATGAGATTGTTGGATGGCATCACCAACTCAATGGACATGAGTTTGGGTAAACTCCAGGAGTTGGTGATGGACAGGGAGGCCTGGAATGCTGCAGTCCATGGGGTCACAAAGAGTTGGACACGATTGAGTGACTGAACTGAACTGACTGATAATCCATTTTATGTTGGATTTGTTCTTTCAGCAGGCTTTTGGAGCTTATCCATGTTGTTTCATGTATCAGTAGTTTGTTGGGTTTTTTTTTTTTTTTTTGGTCTGCACTGTTATACTATGGGTATTCCACATATAACTTGCTTTAGTTACTCCCAGTTTTTAGTTATTATGCTATTATAATAAAGATGCTATGATCATTCACTTACAAGATTTTGTATGAAAATGTATTCATTTACCCCTTTGGGTAAATATCTATAAGTGGGCTTGCTGGGTTGTACAGTAAGTGAATGTTTTAATTTTATACTGAATTGTCAACATATTTTTCAAAGTGATTATACAATTTTACATTCCCAAGAGCAATATATGAGTTTCATATTCTCACCAAGGCTTGATTATGCCAATCCTTTTGATTTTAGCCAGTCTAGTGGGTGTGTAGTGTTAGCTCATTGTGGTTTTAATTTGTATATCTTTAATGGCTAGTGATTTCTTTCATCTTTCCATGAGTTTATTGGTCAATCACATATCTTCCTTTGTAAACTGTCTAAAATTTTGCCTAATTTTTAATTGTTTTTTAACTCTTATTGTGTTACATAGTTCTTATATATTTGGGATATGAGGCTTTTGTCATTTATATAAATAGCAAATAATCTGACAGTCCACGGCTTGCATTTTCATTTTCCTAACAATCACTGAAGAGTAAAAGTTTTGAAAATTTTATGAAATCAAATTTATCAATTGTTTTCTTTTATCCATTTTGTGTTATATTTAAGAAATCTTTGGCTATGCTAAAGACATGAAGATATTCTCCTGTTTTCTTCCAGAAGCTTCATAGTTTCAGATCTGATGCGTAGGTCCATTTTGAGTTAATATTCCCTTCTCCCTGATACATTCTGCCCCACAGATTCTGGCTGCCTTTGACTGCAAACTTTAATCTCAGTCTCCAGGGTGGAACTCTCTCTATGCTAGAGCCTGAAAAACTCCTCCACTCAGAAGGTGGGTGTGACCATGGGACCCACCTTATTTTCCTTCACTCAAGGATCACAGTCATGTGCTATACATAGTTTAATATCTAAACATAGCCATTTCATCAATTGCAGCTGTTTCATCAACTGTATCCAAATTGCTAATGGCAGGTGGCTGAGTCCATCATCATTTATCCCCTGTGGCTGAATTCCTGATATCGACACATTCTAAAGACATTAAAAACATATCTTTTTTTAATTCCTCATATTAGTAATTTATGCCTTTTCTCTTTTGCTCGTGATAATTTTTGCTAAGGGTTTATCAATTTTATTAGTCTTTTCAAAGAACCAACTTCTGGTTTTACTGATGTTCTCTGAACTGCTTAGAGTAACTGGAACAGTTACTAACTGTTCCAGTCTTTATTTCCTTTCTTCTCTTTTCTAGGTTTAATTGGCTGTTTCTTTCCTAACTTCTCGAGGTGGGTACACAGGTCATGGATTTTTAGCTTTTCTTCTTTTCTAATATAAACAAGGTAGACCATAAAATTTCCTTGAAATGTAATCTAAGCTCCTTTGGATAAGTTTTAAAATGTGATGTTTTCAGTATCGTTCAGTTAAAATACTTTTTCACTTCTACTATGATTTATTCTTTGACCCATGGAATCTTCTACTTTATACTTCTTATTTCTGAATTAATTCCACTATAGTCAGAGAACACGCTTTGTATTACTGTAACCCTTAAAAGGCGTTGATATTTGTTTTACGGCCAAGCTCATGGTCAATTTTGCTAAGTGTTCTATGTCATTTGGGAAGATATATTCTATAGATTCTGAGAGCAATGTTCTATAGATGCCAATTAAGCCAAGTTTGTAATTGTTGTATCCAAATTTTCTTTTTTGTTGTTGGTCATTTTTCCTATCAGTGTGTTAAAAATATTTTTTCACAATTGTAGATTTTCTTATTATTCTTTTTAGTTCTGTCAACTTGCACTTTATGCATTTTGAGGTTGTGCTATAAATTTCATACAGGTTTAGAAACACTGTTGACCCTTTAAACTTAAACTGTGTGGGTCCACCTAAATGCAGATTTTTTTTTTTTTTCAGTAAATATGTACCACAGTAGAACATGATTCATGGTTGGTTCAAGCTATAGATGCAGAACCAGATTTTCAACTGCACAAGGGCACAGGTGCTCCTAATCCCCACGTTGTTCAAGGTCAACTGTAGTACACATTTCCGATTAACACTTTTCTCAATTGGGAATGCCTCTCCTTTGTCTTTCACCAACTGGCAGGTGAGCTGATGGCTGGTCTCAGTTACATGACTGTTGCTTGTCAGGCTATTGGCCAGATACTGGCTGTTTGCTGGCTGGGGCTCCTCAACATGGCCTCTCATCCTTCAGTACATGGCTATCTAAGAGCTTCCATGAAGTGCTCAAGCACTTTTCAAGCCACTGCTTAGTCATGTTTACCAGTGTCCAATTGGCCAAATGAAGTCATACAGACAACCCAGCTTCAAGATAAAGTAGATGCCACCTTCTGTTGGAGGAACTGCAGGGTCACATTGCAAAGGGGCATATATACAGAAATGGGAAGAATCTGTGCCATTTTTGTAATCTACCACAACTCCTAAGTCCAAACAACAGGATGAAACTGTCTCTACTCTCTCACTTCACTTCTTCACTTCTCTCCCTCTCTCCCTCTCACCCCTCCAACAGCAAATGTATTAGCCTTCTATTTTAGAAAGAAGTAGAATAGATAGGTTACTGAATTTCCACACCTTGTTTCATAAAAACTACTGGAAACCAATTAGGAAATTGTCCTTCCAAAAAAAATGCTTTTCAAGAAGTCACATTTGTCAAAAGCCAGCATACTTCCCACTTTATATTTTGTACATTTTTTGAAAAGAAGGAAATAGACTAGCAAGATATACTCAATAGTGGGAAAATTAAGTGGCTATTTTTGATCATATCTACCTTTATAACATAATGAAGTCTGTATTTAACACTTGTTAATGCTGAAAAATATTTCCAAGCATTATAATATAAATTATCATTTTAAAGGAGATAAAAATCATCCACTTACCAATTGAAACATTACTATGGTATTCTTACTTTATGTCACATATCTCCTTATGGACTGGGCAGGGCAGATCAGCCCTGGAAGTAAAATGCTCATGAAAAAGTGAATGACAGTGTTAGTCGCTCAGTCATGTCCTACTCATTGCAACCCCATAGGCGGTAGCCTGCCAGGTTCCTCTGTTCACAGAATTCTCCAGGCATGAATACTGGAGTGGATAGCCAGTCCCTTCTCCAGGGGATCTTCCCAATCCAGGGATAGAACCTAGGTCTCCTGCATTGCAAGCAGATTCTTTACCGTCTGAGCCACCAGGGAAGCACAGATTTAAAATAAAATAAAAAAAAAAAACTCTCTAGGGGCTAAAAGTTAATTTTTTAAAATAACTCTAGGAGGTTTAAAATATAAGACTTTGCCCAAATATTTTGTCAAATACTTAAAAAGACATTTGGAAAGAGAGCACCATTTTTACATAATATTTCATAAAAAGCAGAACTGAGAATGGAATTCCTTGGGGTTAAACAGATATTGTAGCATAATTGTACTGTCACATACAATCCTTTAAACAGATCCTGTCTCCTTTCCATTAAAAAAACTGTTGCTAGTTTTTCACCTATTAGATCTCTAAATCTCAGTTTTTCTAATGGTTCTTCTGCCATTAACCACTTCTCTATTCTCCACGCCAAATATCCTTTATCACATTTCTGTACTAACCACTTCAAAATTCTGCTTGAAGAAGAACTTCATAAAATTTTGTTTAAAGGCTTCGTATTCTCTAAAGTGATTCAACAGGAGATTACCCTTGTCCAAGAGCTGGAGCTGGAATTTGTTGATCTAAAATCCAGGGCCACTGGCTAATTTCTGCCCTGAGCTCCATGTTCATAGAGCCAATAAACACTCACCCTCTCCACATGGATGCCTAATAAATAGACATCTAAACTGTACCATATTAAGACACAAGTATTAATTTCCGTGTCTCCCTTCCACACATGCTCTTTCTGCGTCTTCACCGTAAGATCACACATCAACCTTACAGTTGCTCCATGTCAGAAACCTAGGATTCATCTTTGACTTCTCTTTTTCTCACATCCTGTACCCAATCCAACTGCAAACCCCTGGGGCTCCAATTTTACACTACATCCAAAATCTAACCATGTTACATTATGTTTGCTGCTACCACTCAGATCTAAGCCACCATCATCCTTTAACTGGATTATCATGAGAGCCTCCTGACCTACCCCTACTTCCATCATCCCCTTCCATCACTCGCCTCCCTTTCCAATGCACCCACGAGCTGTTCTTTACCCAGCAACATAATCATCATGTCACTCTTCAAAACTTTCCAGTGATTTCTCATCTTGCTTAGAGTAAAATCCAAAATTCTTACATAACCTATAAGATCTTTCATAATATGCCCCTTGATATCACTGTGACCTCATCTTATCGCTCTCCCTCATGTTTGTTTTGCTTCAGCCATACGGGCCTCCTTCGTGTACATAATACATGACAAACAGGCGCCTTATTCTGAGTCTTTGTCTTGTCTCCTCTGTTCGCAGTGCTCACACCCCAGATATCCATGTGGCTTACACCCTCATCTTGTCATTTTCATTTTCTACACTTCATATAAAATAGCACTATTTCTTATTTTCAACTCCTGTTTTTCTGCTTTACTTTTCTCTACAACACTTACCAAGGAAAAGGAAACACTTTATGTTAATCTCCTGTCTTCTTCCAGAATGAAAGCTCCTCAAGAGCAAAAACTTTAAACTTTTAATGTCATATTTCCAGCACAAGAAGAAAGCCTGCCATAA
>NW_011494613.1:2000940-2018717 GCF_000754665.1 Bison bison bison | reverse complement strand
TAAAGTAGGAATTCACTTAATATTTGTTGTCCAGTGGAAAAAAAACTTGTATGCATCTTTTACAACCTCTTTCCACAGTCTTTCCTGACCTACTCCAGAATAACAAAGAATTTTCCTTTCTCTGGACTCGCAGAGAATTTTATTTTAATCTCTTCTAGAAAACCTATGATCTCGTTTCACTATTTGATGATATTCTATTTGCATTTGATTCCCTGACACTTAGCATAATATAATTTAATAAATATTTGATGAACAAATGAATGAATGACTTGACATAAGTATGTATTAAGAACACAGTTACTGGATAAATAGAATGAGTCCTCCCCTCTCTCCCATTCTCACTGTCGACTCTCACTTTTCTTCCAAGCATCCCCACCTGAACCTTGAAACTTATTCTTACCCTCTCCTTTACCTGCACCTTCTTATAATCACATCTTCCACTCCTGCCTCTTATTAATCCTAAAAAAGCAATCACAGAAACTGATTTCTAAAGTACAAATAGAAAGCTTAAAACAGCACTGAAATTAAATATCTAAGAGTTCATCTTTACCCTGTCCTTTCCATAAGGAGACAATATTCTGCAGAAGTATATCACCAATAAAAATTGGAGACAAAGCCAGTGAGTGAGCACAGGTTGTCTCCCAGTAGCAGTAAGTCTGTTTTTTTTTTAAATTGAAGTGTAATTGACTTACAAAATTATATTAGTTTCAGGTGTACAACATGGTGATTCAATATTTTTATACATTATGAAATGATCACCAGGAAAAATCTAGTTACTCTCTGTCACCAAAGTTATTATAATATTATTGATAACTTCCTTATGCTGTACACTACATCCCATGACTTCTTTGTTTTATAACTAGAGGTTTGTACCTCTTAATCTTCCTCACCCATTTCATTCATCTTCCCACCTTCTGCCCCTCTGGTAATCACCAGGTTGTTCTCCGTACCTATGAGCGTGTTTAGTTTTGTTATGTTTGTTTGGTTTGATTTTGGAATTCACATAAGAGTGAAACCACACAGTGTTTTTCTTTCCCTGTCTTATTTCATTTAGCATACCACCATCTATGTCCATCTGTCTTTTTGCAAATGGTAAGATTTCATTCTTTTTATGGTTGAGTAATATTCCATTGTGTATAGCACATCTTCTTTATCCCTTCCTCTATCAACGGACCCTTAGATTGCTTCTGTATATTGGATATTGTAAATAAAGCTGTGATGAACATAAGGTACACATACCTTTTCAAATTAGTGCTTTGTTTCCTTTGGAAAATTAGTCAGAAGTGGGATTACTGGATTACATGGTGGTTATACTTTCAATTTTTTGAGCCACCTCCCTATTGTTTTCCATAGTGACTCTACCAACTTACATTCCTAACAAGAGTACATGACGGTTGCCTTTTCTCTACATCATTACCAACACTTTTATTTCTTGTCTTTTGATAATAATCATTCTAACAGGAGTGATTCAAATAGGCAACTTTGCCCTTGGAGTACAAAATGAAGCAGGACAAAGGATAACAGAGTTTTGCTAAGAGAACACACTGGTCATAGCAAACACCCTCTTCCAACAACACAAGAGACAACTCCACACATGGACATCACCACAGATGGTCAATACTGAAATTAGATTGATTATATCTTTGTAACTGAAGATGGAGAAGCTCTATACAATCAGGAAAAACAACACAGGGAGCTGACTGTGGCTCAGATCATGAACTCCTGATTGCAAAATTCAGACTTAAATTGAAGAAAGCAGGGAAACCCACTAGGCTGTTCAAGTATAACCAAAGTCAAATCCCTTACAATTATACAGTGGAAGTGACAAACAGATTCAGGGGATTAGATCTAATAAGACAGAATGCCTGAAGAACTGTGGACGGAGGTTCATAACATTGTACAGGAAGTGGTGAACCATCCCCAAGAAAAAAAATGCAAAAAGGCAAAATGGTTGTCTGAGGAGGCCTTATAAATAGTTATGAAAAGAAGAGAAGCAAAAGGGAAAGGAGAAAAGGAAAGATACACCGATCTGAATGCAGAGTTCCAAAGAATAGCAAGGCGAGATTAAAAAGAAAAAAAAAGGCCTTCCTCAGTGATCTATGCAAAGAAATACAGGAAAACAATAGAATGGGAAAGACTAGAGATCTCTTCCAGAAAATTGGAGATACCAAGCAAACATTTCATGCAAAGATGGGCACAATAAAGGACAGAAATGGTATGGACCTAACAGAAGCAGAAGACATTAAGAAGAGATGGCAAGAATACACAGAAAAACTGTACAAGAAAGATCTTCATGACCCAGATAATCATGATGATGTGCTCACTCACCTTGAGCCAGATGTCCTGCAGTGCAAAGTCAAGTGGGCCTTAGGAAGCATCACAATGAGCAAAGGTAGTGGAGGTGATGGAATTCCAGTTGAACTATTTCAAATCCTAGAAGATGCAACTGTGAAAGTGCTGCACTCAATATGCCAGCAAATTTGGAAAACTCAGCAGTGGCCATAGGACTGGAAAAGGTGAGTTTTCATTCCAATCCCAAAGAAAGGCAATGCCAAAGAATGCTCAAACTACCACACAATTGCACTCATCTCACACACTAGCAAAGTAATGCTCAAAATTCTCCAAGCCAGTCTTCAACAGTACATGAACTGAGAACTTCCAGATGTTCAAGCTAGATTTTTAAAAGGCAGAGGAACCAGAGATTAAGTTGCCAACATCTGTTGGATCACCAAAAAAGCAAGAGAGTTCCAGAAAAACATCTCTTTCTGCTTTATTGACTGTGCCAAAAGCTTTGACTGTGTGGATCACAACAAACCATGGAAAATTCTTCAAGAAATGGGAATACCAGACCACCTTACTGCCTCCTGAGAAATACATATGCAGGTCAAGAAGCAACAGTTAGAACCAGACATGGAACAATGGACAGATTCCAATTTGGGGAAGGAGTATGTCAAGGATGCATATTGTCACCCTGCTTATTTAACTTATATGCAGAGTACATCATGAGAAATGCCAGGCTGGATGAAGCACAAGCTGGAATCAAGATTGCTGGGAGAAGTATCAATAACTTCAGATACACAGATGACACCACCCTTATGGCAGAAAGGGAAGAGAAACTAAAGAACCTCTTGATAAAAGTAAAAGAGGAGAGTGAAAAAGTTGGCTGAAAACTCCACATTCAAAACACCAAGATCATGGCATCCAGTCTCATCACTTCATGGCAAATAAATGGGGAAACAATGGAAACAGAGACAAACTTTATTTTCTTGGCCTCCAAAATCACTGCAGATGGTGACTGCAGCCATGAAATTAGAAGACACTTGCTCCTTGGAAGAAAAGCTATGACTAACCTAGACAGTATATTAAAAAGCAGAGACATTACTTGACTGACAAAGGTCCGTCTAGTCAAAGCTATGGTTTTTCCAGTAGTCCTTATGGATGTGAGAGTTAGACCATAAGGAAAACTAAGCACCACAGAATTGATGCTTTTGAACTGTGGTGCTAGAGAAGACTCTTGACAGTCCCTTGGACTGCAAGGAGATCAAACCAGTCTATCCTAAAGGTAATCAGTCCTGAATATTCACTGGAAGGACTGATGTTGAAGCTGAAGCTCCCAATACTTTGACCACCTGATGTGAAGAACTGACTCATTGGAAAAGACTGTGATGCTGGGAAAGATTGAAGGCAGGAGGAGAAGAGGATGACAGAGGATGAGATGGTTGGATGGCATCACTGACTCGGTGGACATGAGTTTGAGCAAGCTCCAGGAGTTGGTGATGGACAGTGGAGGCTGGTGTGCTACAGTCCATGTGGTTGCAAAGAGTCAGACAGGACTGAGCAACTGAACTGAACTGAACTGAACTGGAGTGAGATGATATCTCATTGTGGTTGTGATTTGAATTTCCCTGGTAAATAATGAGATTGAACATATTTTCATGTATTTATTGGTCACCTGTATATCTCTTTGGGGAAGTGTTTATTCATGTCCTGTGTCCATTTTAAATCAGGTTGTTTGGTTTTGTATGTTGTTGAGTTGTAAGAGTTATTTGTATATTTTAGATATTAACCCCTTATCAGAGATACCATTTGCAAATATCTTCTAATAAAATTATTTCTTAAGACATTCTTAGAAGGTCTCCTAATAAAGAGATTTGAAATACAATAAACATTAAAGCTGACGCACTCTCAACTTCACTATTAGTACTACCTTCATCACCAAAAGCTGTGATTATAGCCTATGACACACCATGAGCAAGAGAAAGAAAATGTTGTGGCCAGTGCCTCTGGGGATCACAGTTGCAGAGGCAAATATCACAGTTCTCAACTGTGACATAACTGAGACACTTCTCCAGTGGGAAAGCATCACCTCCCTTCTTTAAGGAAAGATAGCTTGCAGAACTGTGATATATTAAGGCACGAAGCCCAAGACATAAACTGATTGGCCTAAGATCACTCAACAAAGGCCAATCAGTACTTGAACTCATACTTGAATCCAACTTCTGATTCCTTAAAATACAAAATTTCTACTATCAAGGTCTCTCTAAGGAAGATTACCCATTCTTCCTCTCCCTCTTTCTTCTTTCTTTCTCTCTCTTTCCCACACATGTATATTCTATCCATATCAAGGTGTGTTTCCTTTTCTCTCCATCTATGACAGTTGATGCTGGGAGGGATTGGGGGCAGGAGGAAAAGGGGACAACAGAGGATGAGATGGCTGGATGGCATCACTGACTCAATGGATGTGAATCTGAGTGAACTCTGGGAGATGGTGATGGACAGGGAGGCCTGGTGTGCTGCGATTCATGGAGTTGCAAGAGTCGGACACGACTGAGCAACTGAACTGAACTGAACTGATGACAGTAAAAAGAAGACGTAAAAGCTCTTTGATTATAATGTAAACTTACATTTTTTTCCTTCTTGATAGGTTTTCATATTTTTCTCTAAAAGTCTTTAAAAGTACTACTCAAGTTGTTCTTAGTTGTCTAAAATGGCTTATTCTGCCATTAGCTTCTATAGCACCATCATTAGAGAAATGGGCTGTACTTCTTTTTAACCTTCCACATACAGCCAAAACAGGGTTGCTTTAAAGGGCAAGATGTCAAAAGCAGATAAAGCCTTTGTACTGTAATGAGCATAATGATGAATAATGGTACTTATGTGCAATAACTGATGCCCTGCCCATAAACAGCCTTTCCACCCAGATACTCTATTTAATTCAATAATATATTCCAGGTAATTTGTGGAACTACATGAGAAATTACCTTAACTGAGAAGACTAACTGTGGAATTTACTAAAATATACCATGTTGAAAATAATTACTGGAAGCAGAGTTTGCAGAAGTAAAATTATGGCATTAAAAATTCCCATTACAATAATTCACCTTCCAAGTGGCCTGACTCACAGCTCTGTAGAAAAGAACGAGCACTGTGGCATGGAAGATACTGGCAATAAAAGACACGGTAATAATATTCCTGTACCAAAGTATTCAGTGCTTTCACGTTTAAGAACAGAGATGATAATCCATATAGTCTTTATCATCTCCCACCCAGACCACTTCAAAACCCAATTGATTCCCCCTACTATAGCTCATAGAACAAACAGAATAATCTTTGAAAAATGTAACATGAAATCACATCCTTCCCCAATCAAATTACTTAATGGTTTTCCACTAACACTGGAATCATCAAAAATCCTTACAATACCCTAAGAGACTTTACCAGAACTTACCTCCAGCCTATCTCGCTGACAAAGTCCCCTACTCTTCTCCCTTGCTGCTTCAGGCTAGTTATACTTGCTGTGTTGAAAGTCCCTGCCACAGTTCTTCCCCTGGAACTCATTTTTGCATAGACTGCTTCCTTTCCACATTTAAGTTATCTGCTTATGTATCACCTCCAACTTCCAGTTCCAGCAATGTAGCAGCCTAATATCTTGAAAAAGAACCTTTCTGGTTTAGCTAAAAATGCTAAGTAATATATTTTTAAATTATTTTAATGAAATTTTTTATCAATAAAATTAATTTTCTATTTTATAGATAGTATATTTAATATTTACATTAGCTAGATAATATGTATATAATTATAAATACTAAATATTACATTTATAATATTCTAAAAATATATTATCTAGCTAACATGCTATAAAACACAGACATCCCTCGGATCTACAGGTGATTAGTCCTAGGACCTGCCGCAGATATCAAAATCTGCAGATTCTCAAGTCCTTAGTCTGTAGCCCTGATTCCGCCTTATCCTGTTGTGCATCCTGCTGCTGCTGCTGCTGCTGCTGCTAAGTCACTTCAGTTGTGTCCGACTCTGTGCGACCCCAGAGACGGCAGCCCACCAGGCTCTTCTGTCCCTGGGATTCTCCAGACAAGAACACTGGAGTGGGTTGCCATTTCCTTTTCCAATGCATGAAAGTCAAAAGTGAAAGTGAAGTCACTCAGTCGTGTCCGACTCTTAGCGACCCCATGGACGGCAGCCTACCAGGCTCCTCCGTCCATGGGATTTCCCAGGCAAGAGTACTGGAGTGGGGCACCATTGCCTTCTCCATCTGCATCCTGAGGACTCAACAAACCTCAGAAGCTGTAGTAACATAGTATTGATTGAAAAAAAAAAATCCACATAAAAAAAGATCCACACTGTTCAAACCCATATTATTCAAGGATCAATTTGAATTTAAAATATTTTAAATCATAATTTAATGGAGATTTTGTTTTTAAATCCCAGAAACCAAAAGGATAAAGCAGAAACATTCATCTCAAAAGGTAAAAGAATACTGAAAAGAGTATCTAACTTGCGGGCCACTGCTGATCCCTGATAGTCAAGGTCTGCTCTGTCTTCTACAGTCACCACTTGCCACATGTGTCTATACACATTGAAAATTTTAAATATTAAATAAAATTTAAAATGCAATCCTTCAGTTGCACAAGCCACCTCCAAGTGTTCAATAACCAGAGTGGCAGTGTAGACCATGTTGGACTATATAGATACAGAACATCATTCAGGACAAAGTAATAATATATTTGTCCCAAGTGATTTCGGGTATAACCAACCCTCAGCCTGATCCCTAGGGGAGTTCTTGTAGTATGAAAACACCACAAGGATGTTTCACTTTGAGGAAAAAAGTTTTAAAACCCAGACTATATACATAAATGGAGAAGGCGATGGCACCCCATTCCAGTACTCTTGCCTGGGAAATCCCATGGACAGAGGAGCCTGGTAGGCTGCAGTCCATGGGGTCACTAAGAGTCGGACACGACTGAGCAACTTCACTTTCACTTTTCCCTTTCATGCATTGGAGAAGGAAATGGCAACCCACTCCAATGTTCTTGTCTGGAGAATCCCAGGGACGGGGGAGCCTGGTGGGCTGCCGTCTCTGGGGTCGCACAGAGTCGGACATGACTGAAGCAACTTAGCAGCAGCAGAAGCAGCATATACATAAATTCTTTTCTTTTTTTGCAAGTTAAGTTTTATGTGGGATAAAGTGAGGAATGCAGCCCAGGAGACAATACCTCAGATAGCTCCAAGAAACTGTTCCAAAGAGGTAGTGGGGAAAGGTCAATATATGTGATTTTGGTAAAGGGGAAGTTCATGCAATCAAGCTATGTATTAATTCTTTACATCAAGAGTCTTTTCCATCAACAAAATTTTAGTTGGTGTTTTACAGCCATGTTAAGACAAATAATTTAAACATTCTTTATAAGCTTTATTATTTTCATTGTTCATTCTAATTTTTCTATATCATAATTTTAACATTTGATTATATTTATGCCCAACAGAGAAGGAAATGGCAACCCACTCCAGTATTCTTGCCTGGAGAATCCCATGGACAGAGGAGCCTGGTGTGGGCTACAGTCCACGGGGTCACAAAGAGTCGGACACGACTGAGCGACTTCACTTCACTTTCACATGCCCAACAGAAAATTACGGGGAATGTATGAGATTCAATACTGCAATTAAATCTCTATTAGTATTTTGATTCATTTTCTTTAGGTTAGTTTATTTTCAGGCTTCCCTGGTGGCTCAGATCGTAAAGAATCTGCCTGCAATGCAGGAGACCTGGGTTGGATCTCTGGGTTAGGAAGATCCTCTGGAGAAAGGCATGGCAACCCACTCTAGTACTCTTGCCTGGAAAATCCCCATGGAATGAAACAAAATATTATATATACAGCTACAGAGCCAAACTCCAGCACCTGCTTACCCCTATCTACCTTCTCTGAAATAAGTGGTTAAAGTTTTCGAACCCTGCCTTTGATATTCAGCTCTTTAACCTATCCAGAATATGTTTGTGAATGATGTAGTATAGAGATCTAATTTTCTCTTGTACTATATAAATAGCCAATATCCTCAGAATTATTTGTTGAATAATTCCTCCTTTTCTTACTGATTTTATTATCATCTCTCTCATATATAAAACACCCTAATATATATTGGTCTTATTTCAATTTCACTCTTCTTTATTGGTCTGTCTGAGCAAGTACCTCACAGTTTTAAATAGAGCAGCTTTATATTACTGTCTAACATATGGTAAAATGATTCATCACCTATTTTTCTTTTTTCTAATCATCTAGGCTAAGGGCTTAGGTTTTTGTGTTGTGCCCCTCACACCAGTCAATTATTGGGTGCAGACTGCCCTCAGAATGGGGGGCTCCTAGCTTCCTAGGCATTTCTGGCCAACTTGGCTCCAGAGCCCAAAGGCAACACTGGAGAAGTGCACAGTTATAAGCCAGTAGCAGCAAATACCCACAGCAAAAGATGAGCACAGTGGCCTAGCAGAATGCACCTGAGTGGGATACTAACAGTCCTAGTACAGGGTCCTGTAAGGAAATAGATGGCACACTCAAATTAGGATAGATAGTGTAACGCAAAGGGGCTATTTAAAAGATGTGCTTGGGGGCTAGGTAAACTACAAGGGATGCAACTGTTAGTATTTCTAGAACTTGGGGGATGAAGGGATATAGTGGTTAGTGGAACCAAGAAAGAGCAGGTCAAGTAAGGAAGCTGCTTTGCAAGATCAGTGACCTTCATCAGCCCAAAGTGACTAGTCATGGGCATGGGGCAGAGAAATAAATATCCCAATTTCACTTTCCTTCCTCTCTCTGATCTCCTGATGGGTTCCCCATTTGCTAAGCCCAGTGGGAAGGTGGAGGAAGTTTCTAATAGTGTGCATACAGGACAGTCCCTGGAAAGGGCTCAAATAGGAAGGGCAGAGAAGGAATAGGTGTGGCAAATGGACAATGCCCTTACAAAAGCAAATTAATGATGTTTCAAAGAAAAATGAGTCACCCTCTCTGAGCCATCTTTCCAACCCTATCTAAAATAATGTGCCTCCAACCTTTGACCTTTATCCTTTGTCACTCCTTTAGCCACTTACTCTATTTTTCTCCAAAGCACTGTTTACATGAAACTACATTAAAACTTCCACAAAATAATAAAGAAAAGCAAACACATGAATAGAAAGATGGGCAAAGTACAAAACTAAGCAATTCACCAAGGAAAAGAATAAATGTCTAACTACATGAGTAATGAAAGAAATGAAATGTATTGTAAAATATAATTTTCACTTATCAAACTGACAAATACTTAATATGGTAATTTCCAAGGTTAGGGTTTGAGGAAAACACACTCAGGTGGGAATTGGAAATTGGTATAACATTTCTGAAGTGTAATTAAAAAATATGGATCCATAACTTTAAACATGCCACTTACCTAAGAGGTTAGGGATATATTGTAGGAAATAATTCCATATGTGCTCAAAGATAAGAATTATTTACAGTAGTTAAAAACTGCCAACAATCTATATGCTCCATAACAGGAAACAGCGTATTAATTTCCCAAACTGTGTTCCTTAGACCACTAGTCTCATGAGATAAGAGATTCTGCTAAAATAATTCCACAGTCAATTAAATGTAAGAATTCCCTTGGAATGAAAGGGAAAAATTTACAAGCTGGGCGAGCATGGCATGATCTGTGTATGATTTCATGTGCATGTTCAGTCGTGTCTGACTCTGCAACCCCATGGACTGCAGCCCACCAGGCTCCTTTGACCGTGGAATATATCAGGCAAGAATACTGGAGTGGGTTGCCATTTCCTCCTCCAGGGGATCATGGCATGATCTACAGTCAAGACAAAAGCAAAGAAACTACTTGGATTCATCAGTGAATCAAAAACCATAACTTTAGTCTCGTTAGCTGTGTTCCAACCATCAGAATTCACAGAAGCAGGCTGCTTATGAAGGGGGTTTAACACCAGGTCAACACAAACTTGCATGTTTCCTGACAAGTGAGGGGGTGGGGTGGCCACCTTTCCTGCCACTCCCTAATTCCATTATTTTGGGGGTGGGTCCCCCAACACACCCTGGACCTGGCATGGGACAGCCACCTGCTGGGACCATGCAGACAGTAGTTTTCCCAATTTTGGTAGAGGTTCTTGGGTCCTGGGGGAAGGAAAGTGGGAGTGGTGGCATTAACAGGGGAGCGAAAGAGTGGAGGAAAGGATAGAAATGTGTCCGAAACCAAAAAATGGGACAACCAGGACCACTTCACAACTTTGCAAAGGGGTAATTCAACTTTATCACCACAGTGTCGCTTCAACACTTGAAGGCTGAGGGCTCATATCTGGTGTCAATTATCTAAGCCTCTTGGTTTCATCTGCTTCTTTCTGCTTTTACGTACATTTTTGCTTTTTCTTACTCCTATGTACCTTTGGAAAACTCAGACAGGAAAAAAGAAGTAATAATATTCAAACCCATCCACCATTTTATTACATTTTAGAGTGAAAGAAAAACATTCTTCACGGTGTTTCCACTGCAGAAGTACTTGCACAGATAATTGAATAAGCGAGCAGGGAAACTCTAAATGATTGTTTAATTCAGCACAATCAGTTTGAGAAATTAAAATTTTTTTTCTGACCTTAAAACTTTCAAATGTGGGACCCCAGTCAATAAATTTGTCGATAAATTGGTACCTATCTTTCTAAACATTTTTAAGAATACAGTTTTCCTTCTGAATTGACACAAACGATCCCATTTACTCAGTGAGAAATGCAAAGAGTAAGGTCTATTTTTGGCTCCTCTAGCAAAGCTGCTTTATAATACAATCTTTTTCTCTACGCTGCCTGGGATGGGCTAGGTGACATAAGATGTCTTTCTCATTTCTAATTTTACTATGTCTTTCAGCAAACAGCAGGTAAAACATTTTAATACAAGGCCATTTTCATTAAACATCTAGTACAGAATATGTCCCTGAATTAAAATAAACACTAATAATACCAAAAAAGTTTGTTCATACAATAATAACAACCTTCCAAAATTACAGTGATTGTCATGCTCAGCAGTATAATACAAAATGCAGTTCTTATCTCCGAAGACACAGAATTTATTATTTTCCACCTACCTGGCATTTTAAAGCAATTGGAACCAGGTTTCTGAAAGAACAATTTAGTACCTTAGCTCTCACATACAAAAAATACATTTTCAGCAATTGAAATGACTCATTCAAAGTAGCACTTCAACAAAACACTGTCCACCCTGCCCTGGTAATTATGTCATGTCTGGTGTGTACTAATTCACACAGCGTATTATTTTCCTACATAATTAAGACTATTAAGCTGAATTCAGAGGCTGTCATATACCTACAGCCTTTAATTAATTACACAAGCATGCAAAGAAGTTACTACCAGAGTTAGACCTTGCCTTCACTCTCCTGGTGGGCAAGATGCTGAAGAAACAGGCAAGAAGGGTTGTCACCTGGAGATCTCCTTCAGTCACAACTATCTCTTCACCGGGAAACACTGCAAAGTCATTTCCCAGAAAGTGGACACTTTAATTCAGTGCCCTGCAATCTGTCACCATTGAACCACCAAGCATGACGAGTATATATTTTTTAAACATATAATGAGATTGGACACTTCATCATAGTCTCATCAAGGTGGAAGATTTTCCAATACACTTACTTTGGGCTACCTTTGGATACCATCTTTTCAGGGGTCATAAGCTAAGTAAGGAGAAGGAAACGGCAACCCACTCCAGTATTCTTGCCTGGAGAATCCCAGGGACAGAGGAGCCTGGTGGGCTGCCATCTATGGGGTCGCACAAAGTCAGACACGACTGAAACAACTTAGCAGCAGCAGCAGCAGCAGCAAGCTAGGTAAGTCCAAGAAGGTGCTTTCTCCATACTTTTTCTCTTCAAGGACCCCCAATCCCCATATTCATCCAACATGGTAGACCTAAGCATCCTGTGTGTTAGCCACATGTACTCACTACCACATATGAGAAGATACCCATTGACCTGGGCTGCAAGGGCCTTAAAGAATGATAACATTTCTACTTTCTTTCACACAACACCAATGCTGTGCTATACACCCAGTATGCCGGCCCAGGGCACTGCCCCAGAAGCACTGAAGGGAAGTAGGATATCTGAAACTTCTGACCCTACATAGCTTTACTACCTAGTTAAAACGTCTTTTCAAACAAGTCCTCAAAACCTAACAACTCTTTAGACATAATCTACTAAATTTCTCCGTGTTTTCCTTTTTAACTTTCTATAAAAGTTTCTTTTTAAACATTCAAAGGTTTCTGTAAATTTCTATTACAAAATAAAGATATACTTGGTATTTTACAATGACTTAATCTGGGGCAAATTTTACTTCTCTCTTTCACTACTCATAGTGAATATTCCATTATTACTCCTGTACTAATTATTACAGGAGTAATAGTCAAATCTGATTATTCAATTATCACTGCTGTACTAATCCTGTAATAATTAGTACAGAAGCAATAATCGAATCCTGCTGGTAAAACCTATGTTCCAAAACCCAGATGCTATGTCAGGAGAAGAGGGGAGCTCACTGCATGGAGAAATGCTATCAACCAGACAAATGCCAGGATATAGTACTATTCTGTGTATGTTCCTGCAACATAATTAGGAGATCAAGTATAAGAAAATTCAGAACTCTTTAATGTACTTAAAATCACTGTCATGAAGCAATGGATGGCGAATTTGCATGTGAAAGGACTGTGAACAGCATGTAGGAAGAATTGTGAAATTACTATAGTATTTATTATTATAACTTGGTGTCATGCTAGTCTCATTTTAGAATGAACTGTAAGAATAGATTAAATTAGTGCCATTTTCTTTCCTTGTTAACATCTTTGTCACAAGAGCAAGCTGTCAGAATTTTAGTATCTAATATAGTCCATGAATTATGTGATGGTTGACCATTTCTGAACTCTGGGCTTTCACTGGCTATTCACACCTCTGTCCTGCAGGCATGTGGGTTGAACACAGGAAAATAATAATCTTTTAAGAAACTAATCAGGTTGCAGACATCTTGATAAAGGTAGGAAAGACAGAGAATAATGTTACAATTTTTAAAAAGCATTTGACCTAAAACTTTGTCTCCTAGGAAAATGCTTTTAACCAATGCTGAAAGATACTGTTGGACACATGGTTGTAGAATAAGGTTGTAGAATACACTCAGAGATGTGTAATCTCACTAGCATCCTTCTGAGTTTTTTCACTGTCATAAGATAATGTACAGTGAACACTTCTTTGGGGGGTCAGGAGCACCATGGTCTAGTCATCCTCAACACAAATGATCAGAATCTGATGACCTGTTACTTTATTCATGTGACTTTCTCAGTTACTAGTTCCCTGGGCCTCAGTTTCCACTTCTAATGTGGATGCTGTATTATTTAGGGTTCTCCCGAGAAACAGACTCAATAGAATATAAAAGGAGATTTATTATGAAGTGGCTCACATAATCACAGTCTGAGAAGTGTCATGATATGTCTTCTGCAAGTTGGAGACTCAGGAAAGGCAGTGATGTAATTTAGTCCAAGTCCAAAGTCTTAAGAAATAGGGATGCTGATGATATATATCCAAGCAGAAGGGCAAGAGAGAATGATACTGCACTAAGTCCACAAATTCAAATACTACTCTAACCCAGAAATACCTCCACAGACAAATGCAGAAACAATGTTTAACCAGATACGTAGGCATCCCCCAATCCAGTCAAGCTGACACAAAATTAACTATCCCAGATGTCCTTTTCCACTGTGATTTTCCTCTCCCATAGTGATGACGATCATAAGATTTGGTTTGCCCAGGAGTGTCCAACTTTGGCAGTACTTGGTTTGAACTTTGCCTCAGTTTAATTGTTAGCAGAAGCTTCTTTCACTCTCAAAAGCATCCCAGTTTGAACGACACAGTATATGATCGCTCCACCCATAATGCTTTCTTACAGCCTCTCTGAAACTTTCACTGTTTACACTATATTGTACTGACATGTGGATATGTCTTTGCTCCCCTGCTAGATTATGACTTGAGGGCAAAATCTGTCCTCACTCATCTTTTTGGTTATCACAGGGCTTCAAATGGAATATGTGCCCAAAATATATTTTCTACATTAATGAAAATACAGAGTGCTAAATCATGTCAGTGCCCAAACTACAGTTATTAACACTTGTGAAAAAATTTGTACTAAAACTACATAATGTCTAGAAAGAAAAGATACTCATTTTATATTGAGAAGGTTGAACTTCACTGGAAATATCTTATATAGCAGGCAATAGGGCTGCTGTGCAGAATTTTCAATATGTACCTTGTATGAGGGCACCCAGCCAAGGGATGAGGGTAGCTGGAATGCAGCTTTACTCCATTTGTCATCTGATATGGTATTTGGGCTAGTGGAGACCTCCCCTTCCCCAACCTGTCTTCCAGAAGCCAATCCAGGTTTTATACAACCTGAAGCTTATACAACTGGGGGAAAGCTCTTTCAGAAAAATATAAAATTACAAATACAAGATTAGGTATGACAGTCAATATTAATTTAGAATATGAAATCATATCAAATTTAGAAAAGTTATTAAACTATCCCCAAATCCATAATAACATAATATTTGTATTAACTGCTTGACATACATCTATAATACTCTTTCCCTTATTTTTTGGCTGCTGAGTACTTTAGCAATTCTTTGTCATGTGGACACCCAGTTTTCCCAGAACCATTTGTTGGAGAAACTGTCCTTTCCCCCTTAAGTGGCTTCAGTGCCCTTGCTGAAAATCAACTGACCACATACATGAGGGTTTATTTCTAGGCGCTCAATTCCTTTCCATTGGTCTACATGTGTAGCTTATGCCAGTACCACACTGTTTGCATTACTGTAGCTTTGTAGTAAGTTTTTAAATCTGGAAATTATGAGTTGTCCAACTTTGTTATTCTTCTTCACAATTGTTTTAGCTTTTAGGGTCCTTTGAAATTCTATGTATTTCATTTCAAATTCAACACAGGACTATGGCATCTAATTTAACTATACACAGAAGTGATCACAAACAACATAAAAAAATCCCACTGAATCCAAAAAATCTGCATCCCAAATCAACTTTTGAGAACTGTTCAATACCACTATGATGCCACGCTACTAGAGGGGAAGTGTGATGGGTGGGAAGCCGAAGTGGAAAGAAACAGACAATGCTAGTAAAATACCTTCTTTCAGCAAGGTTTGCAAAGATATATGTCCATATGAACATACTTCTGGGGCTCCATGAGAGTGAGGTACACTGAAATTTAGCTTCACTATAAATTTGCCTTTTCATGTTCCCATACTATTTTTTTTTAACAGAAACAGGAGATATGATTTAAAGCAGAAAGAACTTGAATAGAGAAGACTTTATGGGAATGTGAGAACAATCCTCAAACATCTAAATGACATCATAAAGAAGTAGGATTAGGATTTAACTACTCTGAATGGTGCTACTCTGGAGATACTGAATTTACTGGTTTCCATCTCTGAACATGATTCATTTAATCATCTAAATCTTAGGGGTATACTTTGGATTTACTTTTTACCTTCTAGCAGCTCTGTGAAAGAAAGAAGGAAATCCAGTCATTCATCTGAATATACCAACTATACAATCTTGAACAACTAGGTATGTGAACAAAGCTCTTAGCTCCTCAGTTAAGAATATTGTCAGTGAGGAAGTTCCCTTTTACATCTGTTTATATGTCCATTCGTTAATCCCCTATTATTCATAAGTTTCTTAAGAACACGAATTTTTCATCTTTATACCCCCACCACCTAGCTCAACACCAAGCCTACACTGGCTGCATACAGTAGGTACAAATATATGCATTTTTGAGTCAGTCAAGGAATCAATCAATATTTAGATTACTAATCCACAACTTTAATTTTGTGCTTACTATACACAAGGCATTATGTCAGAAAACATATCTCCAGTCCCTCAGGAATCATATTTTAAGAAAAGAGTTATAGGGAGAATATGACAGTTAATTCAAAGGAATTGAATGGCTCTAAGCCAAATGAATAGATAATTAGAAGCTGTGTGACCACCAGTTTCTGACCAATGTCACATTTGCTCACATGTGTCTGAAGACTGCAGAGTGCAGATGCTCCAGGTTTCTCTTAAAGAATCATCATTCCTTCAGTAACAACATGTGTGCCTACAGCATGACAGCACCAGGCTGCTCCCTACGCTAGGACTGACACATCCCTTTCAAGTGGAGTTACTGTCCAGCTGAACTAGATACATGCAATGACAATTACAAGGTGACACTGGGATTCAGTTGCACCACTAAGCAGCTAATGTTCTTTCCCTGCTATGTTGATTGGGTTTATGTCTCTTGCAATTTGAGGGTGGCAGCAGCTACCCAGGTGAGGTGATTTGAGATACCATTCAGGAAAGAGCTTCAGACAGCAGTCAGCAACACCAGTCTGTTCTGTTAGCACTATAGGTGCTAACCTGGGACTTCAAAGCAGAGAAATTGAGACTTGCACAAAAATATTTTTAGTTAAATTGTTACAGACTGAATGTTTGTGTCTCCCAAAAATTCATATGTTGAAACACTATTTCCAAAATGAAGGTATTTGAAGGTAGGACTTTTGGGAGATAATTAAGTCATAAGGGTGGAGCCCTCATAAATGGGATTAGTGCCCTTATAAGAAGCAGCAACAGAATTAGCTAGCTGTCTTTATTCCCTGTGAGGACACAGTGAGAAGGTAGCCATCTACAACCAGGAAGAGGGCCCTCTCCAGAATCTAACCAATGCTGGCACCCTGATCTCAGACTTCCAACATCCAGAAGTGTAAGAAATAAATTTATACTGTTGATAAGCCTCCTAGTTAATAGTATTTTTATTCTAGCAGCCTAAACTACATAAGACAATTGTTCTTACATTTTAATTTTTCTTTTGTGTGTGTGCCAACTTTTGACCTTCAAATATTAACCATGCTCAGTCAGTACACATGCTCTTTGAGGAGGAGGTCTATAAAGTATTAGAAGCCAAAGCTCAACTGGCTAGAGCAGCACCAATCCAAATTTCAGATACACTAAGAGTGGGACTAAGAAAGAAAAATTATAGAATAAAGCAACATAGAAATGGATGCTGATTATTTGGGTTAGACAGAAAAGAGAAAGTCATGCTTTACTACATACAATCAATTTGATACATTCCTTAAAATAGAAATGTATGTGTTTTAGATTTATAAACTTCAGTATTTAAAGAGAAAGGTTTAACTGTCACATCAAAAACTAGATGGTTGCTAAGTTTAATTGAAACAAGAAGAGGAAGTTTTTAGTGGAGTTTAGAACAAAAGGTACCCTAGATAACAGATGTGTGGCTGAGGGAATGCTGGCAGCCCTGGTTTGGCATCACAGCTCTGCCCCTTTCCAACTCTTTAAGTTTGAACACGTATTTAACCTCTCTGAGACTCAGTTTCCTCAATGGGAGGAAGGAGGATTATAATATTTGTGCTTTA
>NW_011494613.1:1963308-2000840 GCF_000754665.1 Bison bison bison | reverse complement strand
TGACCCCATGAATCGCAGCATGCCGGGCCTCCCTGTCCATCACCAACTCCCAGAGTTCACTCAGACTCACGTGCATTGAGTCAGTGATGCCATCCAACCATCTCATCCTCTGTCGTTCCCTTCTCCTCTTGCGCCCAATCCCTCCCAGCATCAGAGTCTTTTCCAGTGAGTCAACTCTTTGCATGAGGTGGCCAAAGTACTGGAGTTTCAGCTTTAGCATCATTCTTTCCAAAGAAATCCCAGGGCTGATCTCCTTCAGAATGGACTGGTTGGATCTCCTTGCAGTCCAAGGGACTCTCGAGAGTCTTCTCCAACACCACAGTTCAAAAGCATCAATTCTTTGGTGCTCAGCCTTCTTCACAGTCCAACTCTCACATCCATACATGACTAGAGGAAAAACCATAGCCTTGACTAGACGAAATAGAATGTCCTATTTCTACTTTAATTGACTTGGTATCCTAAGGTGGCACAGTGTTAAAGAATCTGTCTGCCAATTCAGGAGACTCAAGAGATGCAGGTTCGATCCCTGGATTGGGAAGATCCCTTGGAGTAGGAAATGGCAACCCATTCCATTATTCTTGCCTGGAAAATTCCATGGACAGAGGAGCCTGGCAGGCCAGAATCCACGGGGTCCCAAAGAGTCTGACATGACTTAGCAACTAAACAACAGCACTGAGTGCCTATTATTATGTCATAAAACCATTAAGAGCATACATGTGTACTGTCCAGCAACAATAAGTATTTAATCCAAACAGGCAATCCTGGACCCTCTAGAAAATTATTCCATATGGTAATTTGTTATTAGGTTCATCGGGAGATGCCATTTGTGAGACCCCACACGACAAAACCATTAATCAGAACTAACCACAGAAATAAGATAAAAACCTGAAGCTAGCTCCAGGGCAGAAGCCGCCTGTTACAATCAGAATGTATTAAAACCGTGGATGCAGCAATTTCTTGTAAAGGCTGCAGGGGAGGGGTGAGGCCGTAAGCAAACAAGTTTTAAAGATCTTAGACAATATGCTCTTCAAATGAACCTAAGTAAATGCCTCTTGCAAGGTCAGATCAAGGGTGAAGAAATAAGAATTGGCCAAACACTAGAGCAATTTCCAGCTAAATAAAAAGCCAGATATTCTTTTCTTCACTGACAACAAAAAATACACTGAGACAAGGGGGTTGAGCATTGATGCCAAAAATGTATTTTCCATTCTTTGAGGTTTCTAAAGTCTCTTCTTTTATCCATTTTCTATTTTTCCTTGTATTGCCACTCTCTGTTTTTGTCAATGACCTTTCTTCAATCCAACTCAGCCTCCATCTAATGGCCTGAAGAGGACTTCTTCACATGATGGAAAGCTTTAGATTTAAGATCTCCCTCCTTCATTAGAGAGAAAAGTGAACAGCCTCTATGTGCTGGGTGTTAATGAACGTGGAGAAAGATTTTTTTGTATGTGTTTTACACATTATGTTCTTGACTCCTAGAGGTGCTACAATAAATTGCCGCGCTTCATTTACAAGGAGCCATAACAGAAGCAAAATGAGAATCTGGCGACAAATTGCTTCTCAGTCACCCTGGGTCAGGCAGTCGGGGCTAATGAGAAGAGGGGCTCTAATTTTAAACTCCTCCTCAACCAAGCCATTCCTGCATTAATGTTCGCTGTTGTAAATTGTAAAGTCAAATGAAGGAGCACTGTTGAAAATTAACCAGTATTTTTATCCTTCGAGTACCCAATAGAGCATATTTTGGCTTCTGAAGCTGGTGGTTATCGAAGGCGGCTCAGCGTACAGCAGGGGCACCAGCCTCCCCCGTGGATTTCCCCCTCCTTGACACACCACCACTCTCCTAATTCCTACTCCTTTTACATCCATGCCTTCTTTCCACCTTCACAAAGAAAAATCCACCGGCAGAACTTAAGTCGTACAGGTTTTCAACAAGATTATAACGTGGCCTCTAGAAGCAGGGTTTGAAACCAGCCTTTGTGGTCCATTTACCAAAATACCATATACAGGCATTAAAAATTAGAGAATTATTATATCCATTTAGTCCTGCTGCATGCTTAATGATCTGTAATTGTGTATATGGTGGAAGAGCCAGTAAATCACCGACTTTGTGAGGGCTGGGAGCACTTTGTCCCTGGAAGCCTAAATCAGGATTTGAACAAATAATGAGAAACCCAGGCAGCACCTGCCTCTCACAAAGTACTCTCCTAAGCCCACATTTTGTCAGTTTATAAAAGCAAATAGCAGGCAAAAAGAGATGCAGGAGAAAGGGAGATATTTTATTAAAGTATGCAGTAGTTTGACCTTACATGGATGGCCAGGCAACGACTCAAAATTCATTGTTTTGGGGGGCTTTGGGTCATGTGTTTTAAGTGAGTACTAATGAAATGAAGTTCCTCTCATGTGTAATGTGTCTGTCCGGGTGCATTCTTCCATGGAATCACTACATAAAATACAAATTAACCACACTACCCTAGTCTAATCATTGTAATCAGTTATGTTTTCATGTGTACATTACTGATATATAAGGCTGTTGTAGTTCTTGTGTGTGGTTTAATTGCTTGTTTTTGCATATCTTGTGTGATTGATGATGTTCTAGAAATCTTTTCCCCTAAAGGAGACTTTGTAAATTACTTTGTTTAGATGCTAATGATTGTATTTCATTAGTGGCCCTCTCATCCAGAATCATCTTTAAATGAATGAATATGCCATAATTAAAAATCTGAATTATGAATTACTTTGAAAGGAGACAACATTGTCCCGATTTCCCACTGCGACACAGTGTTATTTCAATTATGTAAATATGTTTAATCATTCCCCTTTTGTTTTTCTAATTATTTAATATTAATGTTGCTTTACCCCTTTATTGCTACAAGAAGGGATATGGCATCTTAAATGAGAGTACTTAGACAAGTGATACACAGATGACTAGATTAAAGCAGACATTTATCAGAATGCATAACCCATTTCAAAAACAAACATGCTATTAACATTCATACTAATATAGCAACACTGGCTATAATTGCACTTCATGAATGTTTTGTCTGTACAAATCTAATGTATTCACAATGAACAATTTCCAATTATTGTTGTTTTTTCTTATAGAAAGTCTAAAACCCCTGGTGAAAGTTTCAATTATCTTGAGGTGTACATCTGAACCAACTATAAGACCGCCATTTTTTTCTACAGAAGGAAATTTGCAACTGCTCAAGAACTACTAGACTGGATGGATCCAACTTTCACCCGTCCACCTTTGAATCTTCAAAAAAAAAAAAAGAAATTGGGGCAAAAAAGAATGTGTTTTGAAGCACCGCTTCCCGCCTTTTTTTTAAAACTCACTCCCTGAAGTAGGAGAAATATTAGGAAATTTACTCTTCCACTCAACAGCTCTCACACAAGCCTTCAAGAAGCTATACTTAGGAGAGAAGCATGAGCCTAGCAGAGGAGAACCCTCCAGAGGGGCCATCACATATGACAGTCAACTATACATTCACACTTCAGACATCTTATTCAAACCAATTGCAGAAGGCTGGTTTGTTCTTTAGAAAACACTGCACTAACTTTAATTTAGACATTTCTATTTTAGTGCAGCTAGACTACACAGGAGTATGTTCCTCTACCATTTAGTAGTTTAGATACTTTCAATATTATTGCTAACTGACTCTTGAAGTACAAGAGCCTTAATTATGTTGGTTTAATAGTTTGTGCTTAAATATTGTTATTTGTAAACTAACAGTGGGAAATGCTACAACTTCCCCATGTTTCTTTTTTACTTCAATGTTACAATAAAATATGCCATTGTTGATTGACTGAAGTTTTATTAATAATATTTATAATATGAAGATTATAATTAAAATGTTTGATCTTTCTCTACATTTTAAAAGACCTCCTTTCCCAACCAATATTTTTTTCTAATCTAAACTCTTAACTTCAGCAATCATGGGAACAAAGATTAGAGATTAATATTTTATCTGGATATAACTTGCACACGAACATACAAATTACTTTGCTTCATCACGGGCTACACCCAAAAACACTCAATGACATCACTGTGTTTGGTATCAGTTCAGTTCAGTTGCTAAGTCACATCTGACTCTTTGTGACCCCATGAATCGCAGCACGCCAGGCCTCCCTGTCCATCACCAACTCCCGGAGTCCACCCAAACCCATGTCCATCGAGTCGGTGATATCATCCAACCATCTCATCCTCTGTCGTCCCCTTCTCCTCCTGCCCCCAATCCCTCCCAGCATCAGAGTCTGCTCTTTGCATGAGGTGGCCAAAGTATTGGAGTTTCAGCTTCAATGTCAGTCCTTCCAATGAACACCCAGGACTGATCTCATTTAGGATGGACTGGTTGGATCTTCTTGCTGCCCAAAGGACTCTCAAGAGTCTTCTCCAACACCACAGTTCAAAAGCATCAATTCTTCAGTGCTCAGCTTTCTTCACAATCCAACTCTCACATCCATACATGACCACTGGAAAAACCATAGCCTTGACTAGATGGACCTTTGTTGGCAAAGTAATATCTCTGCTTTTCAATATGCTCATACACAGACAAAAATAAAATTATATTTATTCATAAGTTATAAAGAAAATTATGAAAATTATTTTCTACCTAATTTAACACATTTTATTTCTCATATCTTTTCTCTCATTGAGAAAAAAATTATACTCAGGAAACTATTTATCTCCCTCTAATTAAGAGAAACTTTTTATTAAGACAGTGTTTCATAATTAACATGATAAAGTTACAGGTTGTCAAGACGAAAGGAAGAAAATCCCAAAGTTTTGTGTAAATGACAAGAAATGATGAGTCTTTACCAGAAACATATTGATTTTAAAGGCTTTTTGAATAACAATCTCTGTGGAATTTTTCAGATAGAAATTATTTTCTAATATTTCAATTAGAAACTAATTTTAATTACTTTTTCTAAACATCTAACTGGAAATACTGAAGTCTTCTAAAACCAATATAGAGAAAATCCAAAGAATCCCTTGAAACTAATGTTTGACAGCTAAAAGATACATTTTTCTTCTGATCAGCTCAACATTTTGTGAACTTGAAATTCATAGGAAGGAAATTCAAGAGAAAGAAATAGGAGATGGGAATTTATAGGAATCTGCAGTTGTTTTTTAGTCATGATTCTACTTGATTTTTAAAGAATAGATTATTAGGATTTGGTCCAAATGCATTATCAGGAAGAAAGATGGAAGTGTTGGGAGCTCCACATCTATATCATCACCTAAGTTATTTGAATATTTCCTTTCAGGAAAAAATGAAGAGTGAAAAAGGACCTGAAAAACGTATTCTCTGAGACATCAGGGCAGCTAGTGCCCCAAACAGAAGATTTTTGGACAGGCCATGGAACTGTGTGAGGGTGGCATGTCAGGGAAATCAGTCAAAGCAGGCAAACTATTTTCCATCTGAAAGCATCTCTATGTTTCCAATACAAGCTTTTTGAAGAAGCTGTAGATACGTAAATGGTCTTTCCATTCAGATCCGCCTCAGACCTAAGTATCCTAGTGGCTTGATATCAGTTACTGATGGAGAAAGAATTGAAAACAAAAGTACACTTGCAGTTGCACAAGCCTGGCATTTCAAGGGGATGATACTTTCTTATATAGTCTTATCAAACATGCTCTGAACATAAACCAGAGCCATAGAAAGGGTCCTAACCTCATCTCTCTAGAAAGTTCCTCCCTTAGAAGTGCTAAACTCATGGAAAACAACTTAGGAAGATCCAAGTTCAGGCCCCCATACTATCCTTCTCACTCCTACTCAAAAGGCCAGCCTGAGGCAGTTACACCATGATTTATCATTACAGTTATGGAAAAGCAAGGTAGAAGGGAGTCATTTATCTCTCCCCCTGAGTTCATTCATTCAACAAATATGATTGAATATCTACAGTGAGCACTCAATCATAGTTGCTGAATGAATAAAGAAAACTCAAAGGAAATAAAAGATGCTTCACACCACTGTGCATTCCTGCAACAATGTATGAAATTCTAGTTGCTCTCTTCCTAACACTTAGGAGTGTCAGTGTTTTTTTAATTTTAGTCATTCTAATAGATATATAGTAGTAACTCATCATGGTTTTATTTCCCTAAGTGGCTAATGATGTCAAACATCTTTTCATGTGCTTATTAGTTTTCATTATATCCTCTTGGTGAAGTGTCTTTCATGCATTTTTATCTGAATTATAAAATATAAAATATGTAATTTTCAAACATTCTCAATTTGTAGCATGTCTTTTCATTCTCATAAGTGTCTTGACACAAGAAAACTTTTAAAAATTTAAATCCAATTTATCTATTTTTTCTTTTGTGGTTTGTGCTTCTGGTGTCACATATATAAACTCATTACCAAACCCAAGGTCAACATAGATTTTCTTTTTACACTGTCTTCTAAAATTTTTATAGTTATATGTTTTACATTTATATCTACCATCTATTCTAAGTTTGTTTTTGTATAAAGCATGAGGTTTACATCAATAAATTTGTTTTTTTTTTTTAATCTGACTGTGCAATTGTTTCAACATCATTTGTTGAAAAGACAGTCCTTTCTCCATTAAATTGCCTTTGCATCTTTGTCAAAAATCAATTAGCCATATTTGTGTGGGTCTATTTCTGGATTCTCTATTCTCTTCCATTGATCTATATGTCTATTCCTTTGCCAATACTATCTTGAATACTGTAGATTTATAGTAAGTTTTTTAATTGGGTAGTGTGCTTTTTCAACCTTTATTCTTCCTTTTCAAAATTGTTTTAGCTATTCAGGTGTCTTTACATTTCCATATAAATTTTAGAATCACTTTCACTATATCTGCAAAAAAATTCTATTGGGATTTTGATTAGTACTACATTAAATTTACAGACTCATTTGGGAACAACTGATATCTTTACTTCTAATCCATTAAAAAGGTAGGCCTTTCTATTTATTTAGGTTTTCTTTTATTTCTTTCATAGGAATCTTTTAATTTTCAGTATACAGTCTGGAACATATTTTGTTAGATTTATACACAAATATTTCATTTTTAAAAACACTTTAAATGATATTGATTTTTAAATCTTGGTTTACAGTTGTACATTGCTAGAATTCAGAAAAAAGATTGATTTCTATGTATTGGCCTTATATTCTATAACCTTGGTAAACTCATTAATTCTAACAGTTTTTCACAGATTTTCCTGCATAGGCAATCATACCTGAGAATAGGAACAATTCTTTCTTCCTTGCCAATCCATATACCTGTTTTTTTTTTCTTTTATCTTTTTTCTTTTTCTTATCTTATTGCACTGGCTAAGACTTTCAGTATAATGTTAACATTAGTAAGAGGAGCAGAAGTTTTTACCTTTTTCCCAATCTTAGGTATAAAACATTTGGTTTTCCACTATTAAGTATAATATTATTGGTAGATTTTCTTGTAGATACCTTTTATTCAGTTAAGGACATTCCCTCCAACTCTAGGTTGCTGAGAGTTATTATTGTAAATAAATATTATATTTTCCCAAAGGTTTGACTTCCTCAGTTGATTTAATTTTGTGGATTTTATTTTTGGAATTATTAATAAGGTGAATTACATTGACTGATTTCCAAATATTGAAACAAACTTGCATTCTCAGGATTAATAGCACTTGACTCTGGTGTACGATTCTTTTTGAATGTTGCTGAATTCAATTTGATAATTTTTTCTTGATGATTTTTTTTTGCAAGTATGTTCATGAAAGATATTGATCTGTAGGGTATTTTGGTAATGTTTTTCTCTGAATTTGCTATTAGTGTAGTGTTGACCTAATAAAATAAGTTTGAAAGTATTCCATCTTCCTCTAAATTGAATGGTTTAAATTCTTCATTTTCCCCATGAGTACAGTTTTGACTTTACATGCTACAATCATGCTAAATCACATATACACAAGATGAAAAGAGAAAACAGAAGAAGCGGGATCTGTGAACTTTGGAATCCCTTATAAACTGGCCAACTGGTTTGCTGTACAGTAGAGAATGTTAATTTGTCTGCTCACACTCCCTTCAGTTCAGTCAGTTCAGTTCAGTCGCTCAGTTGTGTCTGACTCTTTGCGACCCCATGAATCGCAGCACGCCAGGCCTCCCTGTCCATCACCAACTCCCCGAGTTCACTCAAACTCACATCCATCAAGTCGGTGATGCCATCCAGCCATCTCATCCTCTGTCCTCCCTTTCTCCTCCTGCCCCCAATCCCTCCCAGCATCAGAGTCTTTTCCAATGAGTCAACTCTTCGCATGAGGTGGCCAAAGTACTGGAGTTTTAGCTTTAGCATCATTCCTTCCAAAGAACACCCAGGGCTGATCTCCTTTAGAATGGACTGGTTGGATCTCCTTACAGTCCAAGGGACTCTCAAGAGTCTTCTCCAACACCACAGTTCAAGCATCAATTCTTTGGTGCTCAGCTTTCTTCACAGTCCAGCTCTCACATCCATACATGACATACTCCCTTAGGCCAGTTCAGTTGCTCAGTCATGTCTGACTCTTTGCAACCCCATGGACTGCAGCACGCCAGACTTCCCTGTCCATCACCAACTCCCAGAGCTTGCTCAAACTCACGTCCATTGAGTCAGTGATGTCATCTAACCATCTCATCCTCTGATGTCCCCTTCTCCTCCTGCCTTCAATCTTTCCCAGCATCAGGGTCTTTTCCAGTGGTCTGCAAGGAGATCCAACCAGTCCATCCTAAAGGAAATCAGTCCTGAATATTCATTGTAAAGACTGATGCCGAAGCTGAAATTTCAATGCTTTGGCCACCTGATGCGAGGAACTGACTCACTCCCTTAGCTCAGGAGCTGGGAACAGTGAGGAAGGGCATTGATAAACAGGGGAAAAGAGAAAAGCCAATGACATTTTTTCAAGTGGTTAAAGTTTTCCTGGATATAATTATAAACTCATGAACAAGTTGCCTATTCATATTCATCAGCTGACCATTATTATCATTATGTGACTCAACTTGGCAATGTACTCAACAGTCAAAATGGAGTTGTTTGTATTGATGGAAAATAAAACCAAATTCAATTATCTATACAATTATGTAGAGAAAATATTATGGACTGAGAAAAGTATTCCTATAACCAAGGTTTAGTCCCATGGTGGAAATAGTATGATTTTACCCTTTACCAATGTAGGAAAAAAGTCACATCTTGAACAGAAGTTAATATCTTGTTTTTATATAGAACTTAATATGTTTTCTAATATATTCACATGTCCTCAGAATAATCTTGTGAGACCATAAAGAAGACTCTCATTGCACACATTCTAGAATATAGAAATCTAGGGCTCAGAGAAGCTGAATGCCCAGTCACAAAGTGTCCAAAATGGTTCCTGAGTTCTACCTGTACTCTCTCCCCACACTCTGCTACTGTCAACATCACTCTTCTACTGTAAATGCCAGGCTTTATTTCTGAAAATTCCTATGATAAAAGTGTGGAAATAAGTTGATTTCCACTTAATGAACTCTATGGTGTTATTCACATTCTCTCTTTTAGACAGATTTGGATTTGTTTTCAAAATCAAATGTGCTCAAAAATCTATGCTTCAAATTTATTTGAAAATCAACACATGTAGACTATTTTCAGAAACTGAAACTCTATCTCATTCTCTAGCTCAATATTTGAAATAAGTGTGGTGTTGGACCAGCCACCTAAATTCTTTAAGCCTCAGCTTTCTCACCTGCAAACTCAAGGTATGATACTACTAATACCTCTCACAAGACTATCATGAGGTTTATACAGGACACTGATTATTAAGCACTCAGCCCAGTGCTTGGTAGCAAGTGGAACAACCAGGATTTGACCCAAGTTTCCTGCTCTAAACCACATGCTTAATCTCTGCACTATAACTGCTTTGCTGGGATTACTTGACAAATAAGAATTGAAGAATAAATTGGAGTCAGATTGGGGAGAATACAGCATATTCAGACAAAATATTTGAGCTATAAACCATTGGCAGTTGGAGCCAGTGGATACTTTTACACAGAAATTAATCTATTAAAATAAGAAATCTAGGAAAATTATTCTGGAGACATGCATGGATAGGATGGATGGAAGTAATGGTGCATGAAGTTTGATTCATTAGAAGATATTTCACTTTTTAAATTATTGATAATATTAATAAATCAAGCTGATAATTACGAATACAATATTTTCATAGCAAGACAATATTTTTCTAATGTTAGAAGAAGTCAATTTAATTCATCATTTCCCTTAATTATCAGTTCTTACCTTTAGTAATAGATCTCTAAATACTCCCTCTACCAAAAGAAAGCTAAGATGAGAGTGAACAACCAACCAACTGAAAAGACAGCTCACAAAAAGAAGAATCAAACACAATTTTGGAGCTAGACTTGACTTAAGAAACCAGTTTCCAAGAAGAATATAAAAATACAATATAAAACTGTAACATTGATATGTGCAGATAACTTCTATTTTAATAACATTCAAAAATAGATTTAGGGCTTCTCTGGTGGCTCAGTGGTAAAGAATCTGCCTGCCAGTGCAGAAGACAGGTTCAATCCCTGCTCCAGGAAGACCCCACATGTTGCAGAGTAACTAAACCCATGTGCTACAATAGTGAGCATGTGCTCTAGAATCTGGGAGCCACAGCTACTGAAGCCTGCGTGCTCTAGATCCTGTATGCTGCAACAAGAGAAGTCACTGCAATGAGAAGCCCAAGTACCTAGTGAGTAGCCCCTGCTCACAGCAACTACAGAAAAGCTTGTGCGGCAATAAAGATCCAGCACAACCAAAAATAAAAAAGTTACTTTTAAAAACAGAAATAAATAAAAATAGGTTTATAATAGCACTGGAAGATTTAGCTCTCTCTAGAAGTTTTCACCACTTAAGCATGAAGGCCATTTTTAAAATATTTATTCAATAGAACATTTAAAAGTATTATAATGAAGGTACTTCTGGTATCTGCTGATTAAAGAAAGTAATTATAAAAAGTTACTATCATTTACAATAGCATCAACATGTACCTTTTAAATAGCATCGTATGTATGTGAAGGAGTGTCATTTAATCAATGTACATACAATGCCCAACATTTTTATAAACTCAAGGGCACTTTATAAATTCAGAGTCACTCAGGATATTGAAAATCTCTAAATTATTCTGTAATAAAATACTACCTTCAAAAAACATCAAGGCTACCTCTTGTTGCAAACTGTAAAAAGAATAAAAAACCAAAATTCTCTTTTCAATACAATGAAACCGTTAATACTAGTAAGTGAGAGTTCTCATAGTTCTTTCCAAATAGCAATATTCTTCATCTACTCTACTGCTCTCACGCCATCTTCTATCAATATTTGTTCTGGGGGCTAATTTAAAATCTTAGGGTCATTCATTTTATTTATTCTCTTAACATTTACTATGAGCTTAATAGGTTTCTGGCAGAAATAATGAGCTAACCAGTCCTAGTCCTTGCCTCACAGAAGTAACATTCTAAAAATGACAGACAATATTCCAAGTATAAACAAACGTTTCTGATAGTACCATGAGGGGAAAGTGCAAAGTGCTAGGAGCATGGAGGGCAGCAGAACTTGAGAGAATTTCATACTGGAAGTTGGTCAGAGAAGAATTCCCCTAGTAAACGACTTTTGAGCTAAAATTTGAAGGATGAGTAGATGGTACTAGTAAAAATAAAATATGTGAGGAAAAGCATATGTCATTGAAAAATTAAAAGGTCAGTATATCTGGCTTCAGTAGTAGGGTGGATCCACAGACAAGAACCAGATTATACAGGGTTCTGTAAGTCACAACAAGGTATTTGGTCTTGATCTTCAAACCAATGGAACCCTCTTTTGGGTCTTTTATTTACCAACTGTGGGATCAAGACAATTCATTTATTCTCTCTGTGCCTTATTTTCCTCTTACATTAAGTAAAAATAAAATAGTAACTACTTTGTATGAAGATAGTGATGATTAATGAGATGGTAGAGGCCTAACCTTTGGCACAGTGTCAGACACACAGTAAACACCATTTAATGTTAGCTATTTTTATAACAGTGTTATACTTTTTCTCTTTTGCCTTTGAGCTCAGTTGTATAGCTTTTCCCAAGTATACTAATAAGATCTTTTCCTTCCATTCTACTGTCACCCTACTGGATAGACAGGGACCCATCTTCATGTTATTTGCTTCACAAAAGTCTAGAAACCTCATGTATATAGGGATAGAGGAAGGAAGAGAGAAAGGAACTTGTTTAAAATCTACAGTAACCAATCAAAGTCTTGAAACAAAGATGAGTGTCAAGCTCAGTCAAAAGGGGACTTACTGCCCATTGTGGAGAGAAAACCCTCATCTTATGCCAGTAAGACCAACAATAATCATCGCTCTTGGTGATGCTAAGGCAAAGTTCTCCTACCAGTAGAGGCTGAACTGACTCTGGACACAGACTCCTGCTCTTTGCATGTTATCTTCATGCCTAGTTCCATTTTCTCAAGCCCACCAACCTTTCTCTCTCATTTGATCCTGTCTCTCATGCCCCAGACTAGAAAATCTTTCACAAGTTCTAGGAGGTATGTTAGTCAGAATGATTAATCATGATCGCTGGAGCAACACATACAAAAATCCCAGTGGCTTAACACAAGGCTTATTTCTCATTCACAGCACAGTTCAATATGGGGAACTCTTGACCAGCTACGTCTTAAGTCTGGGGAACCAGGTTACTCATCTTGTGGCTACACAATGTGGAGCATGTGACTTTCAAGGCCACTAAAGAACAGCAAAAGAAGACTAGTACTTCTTCTAGTCTTAGATACAAGATGTTTCTAGATACAAGATACTTCTAGAAGATACAAGATGTTTTTAAAGATCAAGTCTGGGGATTTCCCTGGCAGCCCAGTGGTTAAGAATCTACCTCACAATGCAGGGGACGTGGGTTTATTCCCTGGTCAGGGAACTAAGATCCCACGTACCCTGGAGCAACTAAGTCTGCACGCCACAACTAGAGTTCACATGAAAGATCCACATGAGCCACAGCTAAAACCTGATGCAGTCAAATAGAAAGGATCAAGTCTAAAAACAGTATACATCATATTGACTAATATTCTATTTTACAAAACTCAGCCATGTTGTCCCAGATTTGTCTACAGAGGAGGCTGGAATGTGTAACCTTTCTGTGTGGTGAAAGAATATAAAGAATATGAAACTTTTTCTCTGTCAGTAGGTAAGGAGTCTTACTCTTTCTCAAGATGTTTTGTATGTGCCATGAGTCCCTTTATGTCCAGCAAAGCAGACTGGCAGAATTACTAAACATTCAAACCTGTGCTTACTCTTACATTCTTGGCTAACGAAAAATGTTTTGTCACCATTTTAACAAAGGGAAAATGGAGATTCCCTCTGTTACGGAGAAACACGGGGTCAGCGGCAGACATGTTTGAGGAACCTCAAGTCCTAAGAAGAAAATGAACCCAAGGTGTCCCCAAGAATGATTGTTACCATTTTTAGAGGTCTTATGATATTTGAATCTTGATGCTAACTTGATATTTGAATTTAATTAATCTACTCTTTATGGTATAACAACTCTCTCTATAACCTCTATCATCAAACATAGTTATATAAAAACAAAACATACAAGGACCCAACTCTCAAAGAATTTATGGTCCAATGGAAGGAACAACATTCAAACAACTAAAGGTAAGAAATTTTGGTTATTTTTTAATTACTTAATTCAGATATTTATTTATGTGTTATAATCAGCCAGAAGTTTGTGGGGGAGTGCTTTCATGTCCTGGCCCCAAATTACTGAATAGTCTTCAGGGAATTTGGTAAAACTTAATGATAAGGAAATATTTTGAAATAAGATTGCATTAAAAAAAAAAAAACACTCATTTCTAATTGATATCTAAAGATGGAAAGTTTAATCCCCTACAACTAGGAGACACAGAAGAAGTCCTATAGACCCATTAGACAACCACAAGAAGGATGTGAGGGCCCAGGGATGAACACCAGTTGAGAATTAATCTGTGAAGCTTAGCATTTCTTCCGATAAGGAAAAGGAGCTTGATCACTGCCAACTTACTGATAAAATGGCAAATTTTACTATAACTGAAATCCTGCTAAATAAAGTTAACTTTGAGAGCTCCACCAACCAATAGAATCATACAACTGGAATCAAAGAAATTAAAATGCACATGTATATAGGTGCTTTTGCTCTGCAAAATGCTGTCTGTTTTCCAGAAGTATCAGTAGCACCCAAGAGCTTGTCAGAAATATATAGTCTTGGGCTCTGCCCAAGACATACTGAATTAGAATTGCATTTTAATAAGTTCCCAGGTGATCTGTATGCACACTAAAGTGAGAGAAACAGTGATATTAAATAAACTAGGGCTCTGTAACAGTCTAGACTAGATGAGAGGGATGGGGAGGGAGGTGGGAGGGAGGCCAGGAAGGAGGGAACAGAGATATACCTAAGAGTGTATGATTCATGCTGATGTTTGATAGAAACCAACACAATATTATAAAGCAATTATCCCTCAATTAAAATTAATTAAATTTAATTATTAAAATTTCATGTCTCCACATACATTTGGAATAATACTTCTAAGAATATGCAGAGATATATAATCCCCAAACATGTATACTTCACTTCAATATAGCATTTTGCTTTCTGACATTTCCCATCTATTATGAAACAGATGAGAACTCCCTACACAAATAAGCAATATGATTCGATTAAATTTTAGCATTTCTAAAAACAGATGGCAAAATAGTTTAATCCATGCAAATGGGTTCAAACAAAAGCAAGAAGATGATAAACAAAAATGGGGGAGTGTATGTCTAGGTAGACACAGAAATTTATGATCTCAAATTTTGTGTATATATCAATAAATGTCAGTTTTTTCTTTTCAGGGGTTTTCTTTCATTACTAAGGGTACAAAAATTCCCACAGATGTACAAATTAATAAATCTTAAGTTTTCAAAATTTCATAGGAATTTGTAGGTGATGGCTGAAACAGATGAAAGTTGATTTTCAAAAGTTAAAGTCTTGAAGAAGCTCTCCCTGTTGCAGTCAAGTAGTCAGACAAGAGGATGAAAAGGAGAACGGAAGAGAAATTTTTCTAAGGTTCTTATTCTTCAGAGAAGGGAGTGAAAGGAGCAGAGAATGGCCAGAAGTGTTGGAAGCCGCTGGCCATCAATATCCAATCCCTTTCATCATAACTCTAAACAACATATTATAAAACTGTAGAGCAGATATTTCTGTGGAGCCTTTTTACAGCTTGCTCCCACTGCCACATTACCAACTGAGCTACTCTTGCTAATGTGACGTATTTTTTAATTAGAGCCAATTTTTGTAGGATGAGCGATACCTTTCTGACGATCCCATTCCTGCTGTTTCTGAGCCTCTTTGCCTTGAGGGCTCTTCTGCACCAGTGAGCCTAAAGCTAGTCTTGCTTCTCACAGAAGAAGAGTGTTACATTTCAATACTACAGACTACTTCAAAATCATGTTTTCATTTCCCAGAAAGAGTATTTTAAAATGCATTACACTTCAGGGGATGCATCCTGCCTGAGTCCAGGACCATGGAGCCCTGAACAAGCCCTGGAAAGGACTCACTTTTCTCCTTTTGCTGAAAGATAAAGGCGGGTCAAGAGGTGGGTCCCAGGGCTTTCCCGGAGCCCCATTTTGCAGGTAGGTCATAACTGGTTTTCTCCCAGGCTCATGCCAGCGGTAATTGCAGAGAAAGGCTAACCCCCATCATGATTTCACAGTCAGTGAGAGCAGAACCAGAGGACAGCTGCTCTGAGAACCCTCTCTGCACAACTTCCGAAAGAAACCCCCAAATTTTACCTCCTTTCCCCACCCCCTGCACCTCTGCCCCAGAGAATTTCTACCTTCGAGAACTGGCTCTACAAAGAATTAAGCATACACTTTTAAATAATAACAGAAGAGTGAAATATAACACTTCCATTCTGAAGAGTCTATAGTACTTTCAAATCTTCTTTTTCAATTACCCATAGAGATGTTTTAATTTAACATTGGGTGGCAGGCAATTCTGAAAGAAGAAGTGGTAAGTAGACAGATCTACATTCAAGATTGAAGAAGTAGTGACTTCAGATTCCCTAGGCTCTTAAGCTTGTTCTGTAGCATTTTATTTTAGATTCAGGCTTCGCTATTAGTTTAAGAAGAGAGAAATTTATGAAGTACACAGTAGGCAAGGATTAATCAACTTTAACAAAAGGATTTTTCACAGGTTTCTTTAGTACATAAAAACCTTATTTTGGCTTACAAAATTATTGAGCATAAAGTGGACAAAGAGTATAATCTCTCATTACTAGCGACACCTAAACTAAACCGAGTCTAACAAAGGTTATTAAGAGTTATTTTTTACTTTCAGGTATTTGGTTCAGTTCAGTTCAGTTGCTCAGTCACGTCCGACTCTTTGTGACCCCATGAATCGCAAGACACCCAGCCTCCCTGTCCATCACAAACTCCTGGAGTTCACTCAGACTCACGTCCATCAAGTCATTGATGCCATCCAGCCATCTCATCCTCTGTCGTCCCCTTCTCCTCCTGCCCCCAATCCCTCCCTGCATCAGAGTCTTTTCCAGTGAGTCAACTCTTCGCATGAGGTGGCCAAAGTACTGGAGTTTCGGCTTCAGCATCATTCCCTCCAAAGAAATCCCAGGGCTGATCTCCTTCAGAATGGACTGGTTGAATCTCCTTGCAGTCCAAGGGACTCTCAAGAGTCTTCTCCAACACCACAGTTCAAAAGCATCAATTCTAGTAAACAACTATTAAGCAGTTATTATGTCAGTGTTCTGCACATGATAAACCAAACCTAGTAAAATATACATCATGCCTTTGAAGCTTCCGCAGGGCCACAGATGTCCAGCATCGCAGCCCACTAGATGTGGATTCTCAGGGCAGAGCTCCTGTTTGCAGCCTCACCTGCATTGCGTCTGCTTCAGGTGGTTTTGAGGGAGCAGCCAAACATCATGACTCCCTTTCCTGCACCCTCTTCTTCCACTCTCATGCCTCCCTATCGAAACTACAAGTTACCAGTTGGGACACTAAGAAAATGCCCGGAAGTCCTTTGTGAGAGGAAAGTAATCATTTTAGTACCAGTTCTCTTCACCTCCACTGCCTACCATCTGTTTACTTTATTTGGAAGTTTAAAAAGGAGAAAAGATCATAAAACTCCCAGATGTATTATTCACTGGCATCTACTGTAACCAACTGAGGGTGCTGTTAGAACTAAACAGGTATCCAGAAAGTTGGAAAACTAAATTCTCAGTTTGGGTGGTTATCCTTTCATTTGTTCATGATAGCACACCCTGCCCTAAACTGAGAAACCACGGTGAAGACCACAACGTACTGAAAGAACTATTCCTGAAGTCGGGAAATCTACATACAGTGTTCAAATGGAAAAAGTAGACACCCAAAATACCTATTCATTTTTCCAAATAAATTAATAACCATTGTAAGCTTTAAAATGAGTGAGAGGCAATATTTGTTGAACAATTATTAAGCATCAAACACTGGGTTGAGTACTTCACAAACCCTTTAGTTTTCATAGAAATCCTCTGAGGAAGGTACTAATATTATCACCTCCATTTTACAGATGAGAAACCCCAGGGATGGAAAGGTTAATTAACTCACCAGATACACAGCCAGAGACTGATTTGTAGAGCTAGGATTTTTTTTTTCTTTTTTAGCTCAACCACGAAGCCATACTGCCATATCACGAAAGAATGTTTCTATGAAACCTCACAAAGTTTGAGATTTGAAATCACCTGCAGAAAAGATTGTGGAAGCTGCTCTCACAGAATATTTGAGCAGATGAGAAAAGTAAAAAACGAATCCCTAACACTTCTTGTGCATTTACATATTCTAGGCACTATGATAAACCCCTCATGTGCATTATCTCATTTAATTCTCACAACCCTATAAGAAAAGGTTGCTATTATTATTCCAACACCCATTTAACTAGTGAAGAAATTGAGGTATAAAAAAAGATCACGTGGTGGCCCAAAATGACAGGATAGATTTGAACTCAACTTTGACTCCAGAGCTAGAGGTTTCACCATTTCGCTAAATTATACCTTTTAGACAAATCATGCATGGGTAGGGTGGAATTGAACTTGAAACTATCTCAAACACTTAGGAGTTTACAATTTAAAAAGTACCTATTATTTATTATTTTTAAATTACTGATAATCATGTGGTGTTTGTTCAGATTTTTCATGAGAAGATTAATAATCAAAGAACTTTTAAAAATATACCTACACAAGCAATCTAAAGCATCCATTTATCTTTCCCTTAACTTTAAAATCACCAGGTTAATGCCTTTGGAGAAGCCTCTTGTAACATATAAATATTTAAAGATACATCTTTAAAACAAGGAAGTTGTTTAACCTAAAGCTCTAACTCTAATAAGAATTCACTACCTCTTTGTTTTTTCCTCCACTGCCACTAAGGTGCTCAGTCCTTCCAAAGAAGCTAAGGCCGTTTTGGGGTGAGACCCTCACTTTATCTGGAGACTAGCACTCACCGGCATCATGGCCTCTGTCTCAGAGCAAGCCTGCATCTAATCGGCCCTCATTCTGCAGGACGATGAGGTGATGGTAATGGAGGATAAGATCAATGTCCTCATTAAAGCAGCCCGTGTAAATGTTGATGGCCAGGCTTGTTTGCAAAGGCTTTGGCCAGTGTGAACACTGGGAGCCTCAACTGCAATGTGGGGGCTGGTGGACCTGCCCCAGCAGGAGGTCCTGCCCCATCCACCACTGCTGCCCAAGCTGAGGAGAAGAAAGTAGAAGCATAGAAAGCAGAATCTAAAGAGTCTGATGATGACATGGGCTTTGGTCTTTTGGTCTTTTTGACCAAACTTCTTTAGTAACACATTCAATAAAAGCTGAGCTCTTTAAAAATAAAAAATAATTCACTACCAATTTGTAGCCCTAACTTGCACATCTGGTTAAGCCATGGAATCAGGGGTATTGGAACATACCAGAGGGATTTATGAACTTAAGGTGCTCCAAGAACTTAAGTTTCAAAGCAAGGCGGTCTAAAAAGAATGTCACATTTTTGGTAGGTAATGTCCTTTCTTCATGTGAGTTTAGTCAAAACAACACAAGCATTACTTTTAAAATAATAATATATAACGATGAGAAAATTCTCACGGAAGCATCAAAATACTGAGTGGGTAGAACAGACTCTTACTTCCCTTGAGTGGCTAGAACAGTCTCTCATGTGAGTATCTAAACACCTATTTAGATCATTCAAATGCCATACACATCAAAACACTCCATCTTAACACTTCCTTTGAAGTCACGACAATCAGTTTTTTATTAGTGTCATTATTTAGCATTTCTATAGCACTTCACTTTTGACAGGTGCTTTATAATTATTTCTGCTCTTGGTTAACTCCTACTTATTCATTAGCATGCAGTTACTTTCCCAATAAAAAATATATAAGTTCCTTGACAAAACTGAATCTAACCAAAACCAAGAAGTTTTTATGTCAGAATTTCAGACAAACATGTACCCTCAGGACAAATAAAGCAAACAGATAGATAATAGATGGGTATAGATGGATGATAGACAAACATATATAGTAACATATAAGAAAATAACTCCAAGGACCAGTAACATTTTTGTCTTGGTTCAAAGGCAGCTTGGTAATGTCAGTCACATCCCTGTTGCCAATGACAGAATGAATAAAAGAGAGACCGGTGGTCACATATGAACTAAAATTGTTGAAAGAGTAAATGAATATGGCAGAGACTGCTAGTTATTAGCCAGCATCCATTCTCTTTTTCTTCCTTTAAGTAACAGAATCTCCAGCCACCCATCTAGACAGTACATTTCCCAGACTCCCTTACAGCTAGAAGTAGCAACATAACTAAGTTCAGGCCAATAAGATGTGAAAAGTAACATGTACAGCTTCTGAGTCACCTCCTTAATCATAAAGCTTCTTGCCATGGACCACAATTAATCTAATTAGCACCTGTCCTCATACATAGTTTCAAACTTTCTTGTCCTGAGAACTTCTAAGATCAACTCAGCAAGTATCAAATATACAAATACGCAACACTGTATTGTTAACTACAGTAACCATGCTATATATGGCATCCCTGTGACTTCCTTATATTGTAACTGAAAGCTTGTACCTTTTGACCGCCTTCACCCATTTTGTCCACCCCCCACCCCCTGCCTCTGGTAACCACCAATCTGTCCTCTGTATTTATAAGCTTAGTTTTTCATTTTGATTCCACATATAAGATCATATGGTATATGTCCTTTTCTGTTTGACTTATTTCACTTAGCATAATATCCTCAAGGTTCACTCATCTTATTGCAAATGGTACGATTTCATGCCTTTTATGACTGAATAATATTGCACTGCATATATATTCCTCATTTTCTTTATCCAATCATTCATCAGTGGACACTCAGGTTGTTTCCCTTAGGTTCCCTTAGGTTGGACACTTAGACTGGCTACTGTAAATAGTGATTCAGTGAACATTGGAGGGGTGGGCAGTGTACAAATCTTCTCAAGTTAGTGTTTTTGTTCCTTCGGGTAAAGACTCAAAAGTGGAATTTCTGGATCATACGGTAGCTCTATTTTTAATTTTTTGAAGCCCATCTATACTGTTTTCCATAGTGCGGCACCAGAGGATGAGATGGTTGGATGGCATCATTGACTCAATGGACATGAGTATGAGTAAACTCTGGGAGTTGGTGATGGACAGGGAGGCCTGGCGTGCTGCAATTCACGGGGTCGCAAAGAGTCGGACATGAATGAGCAACCACTGAACTGATTCTAACAGATGTGAGGGGATATCTCATTGTGGTTTTGATTTTCATTTCCCTAGTGATTATTGATGTTAAGATCTTTTCATGTACGTATTGGCCATCTGTATGTCTTCCTTGAGAAAATGTCTATTCAGATCGTTTGCCCATTTTTAATCAAATTGTTTGGGTTTTTGACTATTGAGTTGTATGAGTTCTTCATTTGTAACATTTAATATTTTTAATGTTAACCCCTTATCAGATATATTATTTGAAAATATTTTCTCCCATTCATAAAACTGTCTTTTCATATTGCTGATAGTTTCCTTTGCTGTGCTGAAACTTCTTAGTTTGACATAGTCCCATTTGTTTATTTTTGCTTTGGGAGTCAAAAAATTATCATCAAGATCAATGTCAAGGAGCTTACCTACTATATTTTCTTCCAGGAGATTTATGGTTTCAGTTCTTACATCCAATTCTTTAACCTATTTTGAGTTAATTTTTGTGTATGATGTAAAGATATGGGTCCAGTTTCATTTTTTTGCATGTGGCTATCCAGTTTCTTCAAAATCACTTATCGAAGAGACTATCCTTTCCCAATTGTATATTCTTGATTCCTTTGCTGTAAAATATTTGACTGTAGATACATAGGTTTATATGAGAGCTCTCTGTTCTGTTATCTATGTGTCTGATTTTATGCCAATACCATACTATTTTGATTTCCATAGCTTTGTAATATAGTTAAAAATCAGGGAGCATGATGTCTCCAGCTTTGTTTGTCTTTCTCAAGATTGCTTTGGCTATTTGGGGCCTTTGGTGGGACCATACAAATCATGGGATCAGCTGTTCAATCTCTGTGACAATGCCATTGGCACAGTTATTTTGATAGGGATCGCACTGGATCTGTAGATTGCTTTTGGTAGTATATAGACATTTTAGCAATATTAACTCTTTGAACTGATGAATACAGAATATCTTTCTATTTATTTGTATCTTCCTCAATTTTAAAACTAATGTCTTAAAATTTTCAGTGTAAACTCTCACAAATTTCAAATAAGTTAAAAATTCCCTATAAAAGTTGAGAAACACAAAAAGCATAAAACCACTGCATCAATATCAAAGATTTCTTATGATACTAATTCTCAGAAGGCCAGAATATGTCTTTTTTTATCCTCTTCTTTCTTTTGTACCTTAATGCTAATATAGAGATAAGCTCCAATATCTTGGAACCATCTAAGAATTAAAAACAAATGCCTACTACAGAATTTATTGCTATTATCTTTATCCCAATGACCCTCAAGTTCTGTCATTGACTGGTTCTGAGAAATGCAAGCATATTTTTAATTATTAGACCTATTTAGAGCCTGTGAAAATTTAGATCCACAGACATTAACTCTTTTTAGAGTAGGATTAACACTTAATTTAGCATCTCATCTATGCCTGGCTCTGTGTTAATTACTTCTACACAATATTACCCATTTAAAGTAGACATCATTACCTCCTCTTAAAAGAAGAGGGAACTAATACAAAGATTAAGTGATCTGCCCAAGATAACATGGCTGGTGAACAATAGAGTTAAGATTAGAATCCAGGCTTCCTGACTCACCAGGTAGTCTTCTTTCTGAGAGCTCTACTCTATTGCATCATCAAGTTCTGATACATTTTTACATTTCAAAGTTTGTACTCCCCAAAACGGGGGGAAAAAACCTACCAGCATAATAACTGCTAAGTATTGATGGATAGGAGAATTAAAAGGTAATCCTAGTCAGAATATAAGGATCAGGAAGGACCGTCAGTAAACATATGACAGCAATTCTTCCCTGAATAAAAACTGGGAAACTTTCCAAGATGAAAATGAGCAATTGTCACCACTATTAACATGGATATTTTTACTCACTTTTGAAAGTTATCATCTAATTCAACACAATTCTTCACCATAGGTCTAATTAGAATCTGTTTGGATTCAAAGGTGCTAATGAAAGTGAATATATCAAGGTCAGGAATTGTCCAGCTATTCAAGACTCTAGGAGGTTGAATTAATAGTACATCTTTTTTTCCATAAAACTTAACATTTACTTAATGAGATATCCTATATGCTCAGCTGTAGACATTTTGATCAGAATAAGTCTGAGTAGGAAGAACAGTGCTTTGAATCTCCACTTTGATGTTTTTTGTTGTTGTTCATCATTATTTGTTATTTAATTAGCTCTAATTAAAGCTAAAGAAGGAAGATGAAATGAGTTATCCATACAATTCTTAGTCCTCATAAATTGAACATAAGAGTACCTAGGAATCTTGGCTGCCAAGAATATATAAATTTGGTTTCACATCTCAGAAATTAAACTTCCCACTTTTCAGACAGAGAAGCTCTTTGTGAGACCATGGGAAAGCCTTTGTAAGATGAAATTAGGATTGGAGATGGAGATATTAAAATTTATGATTCTAAGAAAGTGTTGTGACATGGTTTATGGCAATGACTCTCATTCCCAAAAAAAAAGTCTGATTCTAATCGAGAAGTAACCCCATCCTCTTCACCTACTGTGGGCAATTTTACTTTTCACAAAAGAAGGTTCTCAGAGCTGCGGGCAATTTTACTTTTCACAAAAGAAGGTTCTCAGAGTTTTAAACAAACTCATGAGAGTTCCAAATAGTAGGTTACAAAATGCTATTTTACAGGCCTGCCTCCAACTCTGCACTAAATAAGGGTGGGGCCAGGAGGTAAATACAGGAAACCAGCTGGGTTGCATAGAAAGTCCTAAGTGGGAGGCACTTTGTTTGATGAACCCAGTGAGCACAGATAGTCCCCTCCCATTCATGGTTTCTAGAGCACACCCTTGATTCTCAGTGCTTCTGATGAAGTTTCTGCTTCAATGGGACAACGGCTTTCTATCAAAGAGTGTCATAATACCCTATCAAAGAGTGTCATAACACAGAACTTTTCTAATTGGTGTGGAGAGCTCTGCAAGAGCATATTAGTTGTAAGCCATAGCATCACCTCTCTTTAGGGAGAGGGAACAAAATTTAAATACACAGGGAGACAGAGAGATAATTAACTGCCTTCTTGGCAACCCACCATTCTACTGCCAATGGGATCACTGTGACAAGTTATGAAATTAGAGTCAAAATATTTAACCCAGTCACTAACTCAAGTGGTAGACCCAATTTTAGGCACCCCACAGTTAGGGTACCGATAAAGAAAAAGTCTTCTCTTCATTTTCTGCAGTAGAACATTTAACTGTTGGCATCTATGGGTGTTCTGTTTCCTCTAATCAGGATGTACTTGACTGTCAAGTACACGCATGTATTTCTACCAATGTAAGGAATAAATGACAAATACAGGGAACTATAATAATCTGGATAGTTTCAGGAAAACATAGGAACTAGACTAAGAATAAAAAACGATTAATACTGGAAGTCTTTCAGAATAATCCGAGAGAAACAGCCTATCAATAGAGTATGCTGCTGCTGCTGCTGCTAAGTCGCTTCAGTCATGTCCGACTCTGTGCTACCCCATAGACGGCAGCCCACCAGGCTCCCCCATCCCTGGGATTCTCCAGGCAAGAACACTGGAGTGGGTTGCCATTTCCTTCTCCAACGCATGAAAGTGACAAGTGAAAGTGAAGTCGCTCAGTCGTGTCCGACTCTTAGCGACCCCATGGACTGCAGCCCACCAGGCTCCTCCGTCCATGGCAGTTTCCAGGCAAGAGTACTGGAGGTGGTTGCCAGTGCCTTCTCTGATCAATAGTGTATAAAAGGGTGAATTAACCCATGTGCCCCCAAGAAAGACTGATTATACCAACTTACTTCATAGTTCCCAGAAGATGAGATCTCTCCCCTAATGCAGACTAATGATGCAAATTGTAAAACCAGGGCAGGAAATTCTGTGGCCCAAGAGTCAAGGATCAGGTTAGAGAACAGAGTAAGCTCCAGGGAATGAGCTGGCAGTAGGAAAGGGGAGGAAAGAAGTAAGAAGATGAGACTAAATTGACTATGTGGGCCCCATGTGCTCACTGAGTCAAGATCTGACAGAACTTGGTTACGGGCTTTTTAAGAGACGAGGGCTCCTTAGTGGGAATATACTAAAGGCATTTCCTGCTATGTCTTTTATATTCACACAAATAAAATGCACTCATTTTAAATATGCAATTTGATAAGCTTAGACAAATGTATATACCCCCACAGTCATCACCACATTCATGATATAGACTATCCTCATTATCCCAAAAAGTTTCCTTTGTAGTCTCATCCCAAGCCCCCAGACAATTACTGATCTCATTTCTGTCACTGTGAAGTATTGTCTGTTTGGGAATTTCATATAAATGGAGTCCTACATTATATACTCTTTTTGTCTGACTTCTTTGGTTAAGCCAATGCTTTTTGTATTCATGCGTGCATGCTAAGTTGCTTCAGTCATGTCCAGCTCTGTGCGACCCTATGCACTATAGCCTGCCAGGCTCCTCTGTCTGTGGGCTTTTTCAGGCAAGAATACAGGAGTGGGTTGTCATGCCCTCCTCCAGGGGATCTTCCTGACCCAGGACTCAAACCCACGTCCTAAGTCTTCTGCCTTGGAGGCGGGTTTTCACCACTAACGCCATCCATCCCACTTGTAGTGGTGGTTCATTGCTCTGTACGGCTGAGTAGAATTTCACTGAATGAATAACACAATTTATTTATCCACTGACCTGTTGATGGACAGTTGAATGGTTTCCAGGTTATGGTATTATAAATAAAGCTGCTATAAATGTTCATGTACAAGTCTTTGTGTGCATATATACTTTCATTTCTCTGGGGTAAATATCTAAGAGCGCACTTCTGAATCATACAGCAAAGTGAATGCTTAACTTACAAGAAATTTTCAAAGAGCCTGTACCATTTTGTAGTCCCTTCAACAACATATGAGAGCTCCAGTTACTTCACATCATTATCAGGCCTCAATATTCTCAATTGTTAATCTTAGCCATTCTAGTGTGTGTGCAGTGATACCTCAGAGTGGTTTTAATTTGCATTTTCCTGAATGATGTTAAACTTTTTATGTGCTTATTATCTATTCATATACCTTCTTTTATGAAATGTCTATTCAAATCTTGTGCTTATGTTTAAGTTGGGTTGATTCCTGCTACATTGACTTCAACTTTCTACTAAGGATCACAGCATTTTTGATCAATTTGATTTAGAGTGAATAATTTGAAGCCTTCCACTGGCACTGATAGGCTCAAAATTATCAGCCAGGGTTCAAGTGAAAGGGTCAACAGCACATGGAATGCATAAATCAGATATCATTCTTGTGTTTAAAATCTGCAAATGGCTTCCTTTGGGAATTAGAGTAAAATCAAAACTCTTTATTGTGGTCCCCAAAGCATCATAAGATATGACCTCTGTGTCCTCTCCAACCTTACCTCTTGCCACTCTCCCCTCACAGTGTTTCTGACATTTCACTCTTCTTTCTGTTCCTCAAACATGCCATATCTGTTCTCATCTCTGTACCCTCTGCCTGGAGCCAGGTGTGCTGTGTTTTTCTAATCATTCAAGTTTTTACTTCAATGTCAAGAGTCCCCTGCCTAATCCTGATAAACAGCACCCCTCAATCCTTATCTAGCACTTATCACTATCTGACATTATTTTACATTTTTAATTGCCTGTTTCTCGCCCACCAGGATCCACGCTTCAAGAATCCAGAACTTTGTCTTGGTCACTGATGCTTCCATGGGATGTGTAAGCAATGCCAGGAACATAGTACCAACTCAATAACTGTCTTTTGGAAGGAAGACAGGGAGGCAGAGAAGGGGTGAGGAGAGAAGAAAAATGAAAGCATAAATCCAAAGAGTTGTACACAAACATTCATAAGCAGGTTTTCAGAAAAGTGAAAGATAAGCCACTCCCTGCCCCCATCCAGACTCACTCTATATGCAAAGCCTCAAGGCTTGGCACAAAGGCTTTCTCTCCTCCCCTTCAACTGTTCCTCCCATGAAAAGTCCCCAGCCTCTAGAATCAGAGTGGCCTTTTGCTAGAGCCATGGAGGGCCATCATTGGAGAATGCACCAGATGTATTCAATTTGGAGATATCACCACCTCCCAAGTCCCCAAGTCATAAGCAAGGGTGGCTTGATTTGTGACATGGGGTGGGTAAGAGAAAGGGGGTAGCTTGGGGGTAGCTCTGGGCCAGAGAGGGAAAAAGGACATTTTACATCTATTCCTTCATAGATAGGGCTTTCCTGATAGCTCAGTTGATAAAGAATCCACCTGCAATACAGGAGACCCAGTTTGATTCCTGAATCGGGAAGATTAGCTGGAGAAGGGATAGGCTGCCCACTCCAATATTCTTGGGCTTCCCTTGTGGCTAAGCTGGTAAAGAATCCACCTGCAATGTGGGAGACCTGGGTTCGATCCCTGGGTTGGGAAGATCCCCTAGAGAAGGAAAAGGCTACCCACTTCAGTATTCTGGCCTGGAGAATTCCCTGGACTGTATAGTCCATTGGGTCACAAAAGAATCAGACGCGACTGAGTGACTTTCACTTTCGTATATAATCCATCTATTTTTGGATGGCCTCAAGTTTCTGGAGCATTCCCCCCTTCCTCATCATGGCCTCAAAACTTTCAGTTTTCATTATGTTTTTATCCTTTTCTCTGAGCCTGTTCAGGGGCAAAAAGCTTCACCTTGCTTTCCTGGTCACATTCCCATTTGCCACTTCTAAATACCACTTGTGTTCCTTCTGGTTTGTAATCTGTTTACTTTATCCTTTATAACAGACTTTAAACTCAGTTTTTTATTCAAATTGGAAATTCAGTGTAAGAAGAGGTTTTCTTTTTCTCTTTTCCTTCTAGTTTTCAAATCTTTTGCTTCTGGTCACTTAAAAAATGATAGTAGATGGTTGGATGAGAGGATGGATGGATGGATGGATAGGTAGACAGATATAATATTATCCTTATAATATTTGTGTCCTTGCAGTTTGGGAGCATCTTTCAAGGAGCCCATGGCTGATGACTACGCAGAACTACTCCCATACTTACAACTTGTTCTATTTCCAGTGGAATCTATGAGGCTCCTATTCTCTGCCCACATGTCAACTAATAAACAAAGTCTCTCCCCACTTCTAATTAGAATACCCTTTATAGAGCCATAGACTTTCTCCTTATGTTTTAGTTCAGTTCAGTCACTCAGTCATGTCCGACTCTTTGCAACCCCATGAACTGCAGCACGCCAGGCCTCCCTGTCCATCACCAACTCCCAGAGTCCACCCAAACCCATGTCCATCGAGTCAGTGATGCCATCCAACCATTTCATCCTCTGTTGTCCCCTTCTCCTCCTGCCCTCAATGTTTCCAACAAACAAACAAAAAAAAAATTAAAAACTATTCCCAGTGTTTGAGCCAATGATATGTATATATAAGACTTTCTAAAATAAATGAACCCCCTTTTCCTTTCAGATTCCCTCTACAGCATTCATTTGAGCATTCAATCATTCATTTCATAAGTAGGTAGTTGAAACCTATCACATGCTAGACGCTGGGTATAAGGTAAGAGTTGGGGAGGGAGCTAACATATACAAAATACACTTAAAAGTATACAATTACCACTTTTAAAGTCTTGAGTTCTTAATGAAGTACTAAATAATTATACATTGTATGTTGTATTAATCAGGATTCTCCAGAGAAATAGAACCAATATAATGTGCCTATGGAGAGAGATTTATTTTAAGGAATTGGCTCGCATGATTGTGAAGGCTTCCAAGTCTAATATTCTATGGGAAGGAACAACAGGTTAGAGACCCAGGAAAGAGTTGCAATTTGAGTTCAAAGGCCTTCTGTCGACAGAATTCCCTTTCTCCTGGACAAGTCAGCCTTTTTTCAGTTACAGCCTTCAACAGATTGGATGAGGACCACCACATTATGGAGAGTAAATCTTGAATCAAAGCCTACCGATTTATGTTAATCTTATCTAAAAAATACCTTCACAGAAACATCTAGAATAATGTTTGACCAAATATCTGGTACTGTGGCCTAGTCAGGTGAACACATAAGATTTACCATCATGTATGTCAAACAATCTGAGAACAATTTAAGACAATCTGTATTAAACATGATAAACTGAAGGGCCAAATCATGGGTGATAAGAAAGAGTGCTAACATTCACTGAGCACTATTAGATGCCAGATTCTTTGCATAAACTAGTTAATATACACATTATACCTTTGGTAGATTGCATATAATGTCTGCTTTTACAGGTAAAGAAGATGAAACCCAGAGAGGTTAAGTAACTTGACCAAGGTCACTCAGCAAGTATTCTAACACAAATAAGTGTGGCAACAAAGCCCTTGGAAAGTTGAACAAAAGAGTATTATTGCACAGGGAAGGTAGTGGGAGAAAGCTTGACTGAGTAACATTAGAAGTTCTTCCCTTAGAATATACATTGGTGCAGCCATTGTGGGAAAGGGTATGGAGGTTCCTTAAAAAACTAAAAATAGAGCTATCATATGATCCAGAAGTCCACTCTTGGGCATATACCTGGAGAAAACTCAAATAGATACATGCACCCCTATATTCATGGCAGCACTATTTACAATAGCTAAGACATGGAAACAACCCAAGTGCCCATCAGTGCATAACTGAATTAAGATGTGGTGTGTGTATATATACATACTGTGGAATATTACTTGGCCATAAAAAAGAATGAAACAATGTCATTTGCAGCACATGGATGAACCTAAAGATAACCATACTAAGTAAGTCAGAGGAAAAAGAAATACTATATATTATTATATGTGGAATCTAAAATACAATACAAATGAATCTATATACAAAACAGAAAAAGACTCATAGACATAGAAAACAAACTTCTGGTTACCTAAAGAGAAAGGGAAGTGGGGAGGAAAAATTAAAAATATGGGACTAACTTAACTGATACAAACTACTGTACATAAAATAGATAAGCAACAAGGGTTCACTGTATAGCAGAGGGAATTATATTTAATATCCTGTAAAAACCTATTGTAGAAAATAACCTGAAAATCTATATATGTATAACTGAATCACTTTGCTGTATACCTGAAGCTAACACAATAATGTCAGTCAACTATAATTCAATTTTTTAAAATGTTCTTCCCCTAGAGTAAGGAAACACCCTTTTTCTAATTCATGATGTTACAATCTATCATTTTTCACTGACTCTTTGTGTGTATATATCTTCCTTAGGAATAGAACTCTACATATTTATGAATAAGCATGTAACTATATGCACATGATAAATAAAAAATAAGATTTAATTACTATTCTAGAATGTTTCATTGTATGTTTTAAACAACACTCATGGACAGAGGCATTTCATTTCCTTTTGGGGGTTTGAGGAGGGAGAGAGACTAACCAAAAGTAGCAGATCTTCTTAAATAGGACAACTTTATAGCAATCAATTTTTTGATGGTACAATAATTTTATTATGAACATTTTCATGTGTATAGTTCATAATGTCCTATGGTAAACACCTAGAAGCAGGAACATTTTCTCAAAGTAGTATCTCAGTGTGATATTAATTTCTCTTTCCCTGATATTAATGAGGTTAATAGTTCTTCATATGTTTATTGGACATTTAGATATTCTTTTTATAAATTGCCAGTTCAAGTCCTTTTGGTGAATTTTTCCATTTGGCTTAGCAGTATTTTTAAATTAATTTAGCTGAGTTCCTTATGTATTTGGATGAGTTCTTTATATATTGCAAGTATCTTCTCCCACTCTCTGACTTGCTTTTTCACTCTCTTAATGTTATTTTGCTGAACAAAAGTCCTTAATTTTAACTTAAGCATTTTTATCTGTCTTTTCATTTAGAGTTAGTGCTTTTTGAGTCCTGCTTAGAAATCCTTGCTCCCTCAAGGTCATGAAGATATTCTTCTCTATTTTCTTGTAGAAGTTTTATTTATTTGCCATAGAAGGTTTTTCACACCTATATCTACAATCCATCTGAAACTGACATTTGTGTATAATGTGAAATATTTATTATAAAATAAAACACAGATGCAGAAAACCACACAAAAAATATATAGCTTAATCAACTATTATGAGTCAAAAACCATCCAGGTCATTAAATAGAACTTTACCTGCCACACCCAGAACCTCTCCACGTTCCCCTTCCAGGTCTATCAATTCAGTTCAGTTCAGTCGCTCAGTCGTGTCCGACTCTTTGCGACCCCATGAATCGCAGCACACCAGGCCTCCCTGTCCATCACCAACTCCCGGAGTTCACTCAGACTCACGTCCATTGAGTCAGTGATGCCATCCAGCCATCTTATCCTCTGCTGTCCCCTTGTCCTCCTGCCCCCAATCCCTCCCAGCATCAGAGTCTTTTCCAATGAGTCTTTGCATGAGGTGGCCAAAGTACTGGAGTTTCAGCTTTAGCATCATTCCTTCCAAAGAAATCCCAGGGCTGAACTCCTTCAGAATGGACTGGTTGGATCTCTTTGCAGTCCAAGGGACTCTCAAGAGTCCTCTCCAACACCACAGTTCAAAAGCATCAATTCTTCAGCGCTCAGCTTTCTTCACAGTCCAACTCTCACATCCATACATGACTACTGGAAAATCCATAGCCTTGACTAGACGGACCTTTGTTGGTAAAGTAATATCTCTGCTTTTCCAGGTCTATAACCCCTCCCAAATCCTGATTACTTAGTGCTTCTCATCTGTTTTCCTTTTCTTTTTCATTAAAAAAAAAAAAAAGTCCTTCATCTCACCTATGTCTCTTAGAGCACTGTCTGTTGGACTTATTTATCTTGTGTTCCTTCTAGTTTAGTGTTTGTCTGAAGCTATTTTTTCTTTTATTTCTAATTCTTTCCTTTTTAACTACCTTATTGAGGTATGATTGGCATAAAAAAAAGCTGTATAATTTGTATAACAAATATAGAGATAAGTACACATTCATTAAATAACTGCCATATTCTATGCCATCAACATATCCAGCACCTCTAAAAGTTTCCTCTTGCTCTCTTTATCATCATTATTTTGTGATAAGAACACTTAACATAAGAGCTGCACTCAACAAATTTTTAAGTATACAATACAGTATTATTTATTATAGGCAGTTCGCTTTACTGTAACTCTCCAGGACTCACTCATCTTGCATAACTGAAATTTTGTACCTTTTGACTGAGACCATCTCATTTCCCTCTCCTTCCAGCCCCTGGCACCCCCATTCTACTCTCTGCTTCTATATGTTTAATTCTTTTAGATTCATCACATCAGTGGTGTCATGCAGTGTTTGTAATGTATCTGGTTTATTTCACTTTCCATAACGTCCTCCAGGTTCATCCATGTTGTCACGTATGGCAAGATTTCCTTCTTTTTTAAGGTTTTATTGGGCTTCCCTGGTGGCTCAGTGGTAAAGAATCTGCCTGCCAACTCAGGAGATGCAGGTTTGATCCCTGGGTTGGGAAGATCCCCTGGAGAAGGAAATGGCAACCCACTCCAGCATTCTTACCTAGGGAATCCCATGGACAGAGCTATAGTCCATGGGTCTGTAACAGAGTCAGACATGACTTAGTGACTAAACAATAACAACAAATATTTTATTGCATTAATATCACATTTGCTTTATTCACGTGTCTGTCAATGGACATTTAGGTTGCCTCCATGTCTTGGCTATTGTGAACAGTGTTGCAAAGAGCAGCTATCTCTTTGAGATTCTAATTTCATTTTCTTTGCATGTACATCCAGATGTGGGATTTCTGGATCATATGACAGTTCTAATTCTTTCTGAGTCCTGTCACCTCATTTTTATGTTTTTCTAATTCTGATTTGTGAAGTTTTCTTTTTTTCATGTCTTTTAGCTCATACTGAAATAGGAGTTTACAGCTTTCAGCTATTGTGTTCACATGTCTTTCTGGCATGGTTTAACTGTAAGGATGATTTTTTTTTCTTGTAATTTTGTGTGGCATTCTACCTCAAAAATTTCTGTGGCTTAGTCCTCATGCAAAGTTAGTTTTCCTCAGCTTCTGTATGGAGGCATAATTCAGGGCAGCTTTTCTCACTTCATAGAGCTCCCTCTTCTGTTGCTTTCTTGAAGTGCTCAAAAACACAGCAGCTTGCTTTCTCAGATTTCCTGGGCCTGTCCCCGTCTCCCACTTCTATCTTTACCTGCTGTTTCCTTCCTCTGTTATGTTACCCCTGTCCTGCTCATCATCTGGGTTGCTACCCAGGAAGAGAATCCTGGATGATCAGGTTGGCAAGTTCACAAAGGCTAGATTTTCCATCCTCTTCAGACCTGACCACTGTCCCTTTGCTCTAGCCCATTATTAAAATGGGAAAAACCCCTCCCAAAGGCGACACATTATTTTCATGGATTGCAACTTGGCCCACCAGGCTTTTCAGTGAATATCTCTCAGTGACTTTAGAAATCTCCTCTTCCCAAGTCAGTTAAATACTGCCTTGCTTCCCTCTGCATTCCCATCTAAGGATTCAGGTCCCAGACAGATACAATGGCAGCTGCTAGTTTTTGCTCGGAGAAGGCAATGGCACCCCACTCCAGTACTCTTGCCTGGAAAATCCCATGGATGGAGGAGCCTGGTGGGCTGCAGTCCATGGGGTTGCTAAGAGTCGGACACTACTGAGCGACTTCACTTTCACTTCTCACTTGCATGCATTGGAGAAGGAAATGGCACCCCACTCCAGTACTCTTGCCTGGAAAATCCCATGGATGGAGGAGCCTGGTGGGCTGCAGTCCATGGGGTTGCTAAGAGTCGGACACTACTGAGCGACTTCACTTTCACTTCTCACTTGCATGCATTGGAGAAGGAAATGGCAACCCACTCCAGTGTTCTTGCCTGGAGAATCCCAGGGATGGGGGAGCCTGGTGGGCTGCCGTCTATGGGGTCGCACAGAGTCGAACATGACTGAAGCGACTCAGCAGCAGCAGCAGCAGTTTTTGCTACTTGCTTGTATGCTTGTATCTTAGGTTGGGATTGCCAGAAGCATCTGCTGAGATGTTTAGACAGCAAAATGCTCATTAAGAAACAACACAGATAAACAGGAATAAGAAGAAGCCGGGTTGGGCAGAAGGAGATGAAGAACTGCAGTTCAAGTCTAACAATCTTACCAACAATCCAGCAGGCTGTTGACAAATATTGCTTGTCAGAATTGTTCCACATTAGGTCAAAATGGCCACAGGTTTGTAACTCATCTCTTTTAGTCATGGGATATGGGCTACCCAGGAAAGGTGGAACTCCAGGCAATGCAACTCTCTGCAGTTGAGGCAGATTCTGAAGGAGCTGAGAGTTCCCATAGTTGGGCAGCAAATCTTTCCTTGAAGAGTGTATCTCTGTGTCTACCCTACCTAGTCACTTAGTTTTGTTGTATTTTCTTCTATAATTTTATTTGGAATTCCATTGACTCTACAGATGAGATTAGGAGAATTTACATCTTTAAAATATAGAGTTTTCCAATTTAATTAAATTCTATATGTCTCTACTTGTTTAGTCCTACAGTTTTTATAAAGTCTCATATAATAGCTTTCTATATAAAAGCCTTACATATCTTTTGTTAGATTTTTCTCCTAGGTATTTAATGTTTTGGTGATGTGATGTTTTTAAATTTTCTAATTGCTGCTATATATAAATACATACATACATATATATATATGTATATTTCATATTGATCTTACACCTATTGACCTTCCTAAATTCACTCATTAACAGTGTTCCTTCAGATTCATTTGGATTTTCTGGACACATAATCATGTCATGTGCCAATAATGATTTGTTTCCTTACACATTTTCATTTGCCTTTTTTCTGTCTAGGATTTCCAGAAAATGTTGAATAAAAGTGATGATAGAGGTATCACTTTCCTGGTATCAAAGGGAAAGCTTTCAGTATTTCAGCATTAAATATCATTTTACTATAAGTTTTATAAATATACGTATTTTCAGATTCTAAGTTTTTTTAAATAATGAGTATTAAATTTTATCAACTGTGTGTTCTTCAACTTACAAGAAAATCATTTTTTCTCCATCATACTATTAATGTGGTGAGCTATATTGATTTTTTTAATATTAAAGCAACTTTGTAGTCATAGAATAAAAGCTGACTGTGATATAGTATCTTTTTTATAATTGTTAGATTCCATTTGCAACTATTTTGTTTATAACTTTTCCATCTGTGTTCACAGAAATTTGGGTTTTCTTTCTTACAATGTCTTTATCACCTTTGTGTATCAAGGTCATGTTAACCTCATAAAATATGTTGAGTTACTTTTTTTCTGTTCTCTGGAAGAATTTAAGAAGGATGTTATTTCTTCTATAACAAAATTAGAGGAAGCTATCGAGGCTTGGCAATCTCTACATGGGAAGATGTTTCTTTCAATAATTATAAAACTACCCAGATTTTCCATTTCTTGACTTATCATTTTGAGGATAAATTCACAAACCAACTGTGACTATCATCTTTCTTCTAGAGGAAAAAAATTCAAGCCAGTGCACTCTATCATCACTTTTATGCTGAATGCCGTTGAGGAATATGTAGTTGATCCTGGCTTATTTTCCAGGACTTGGTGCTCATGTTATCTATAGTTTCAATATTATTCACATTAAGTTCTTTATAATATCCTCTTACTTTCTTATAAATTTTGTAGGATCTGCAGTGCTGTCCTCTTTCCAATTCTTGATACTAGTAATTTTATGCTTTCCCTTTTCTATGTCCTGATCAGTCTTCCTAGAAGTTTATCAGAGGAACTTATCTTCTCTAGGAACCAAATTTGGCACTTTTATTCTATTTTATGTTTGTTTTTTACTTCTTTAATTTCTAGTCTTATCATCATAGTTTCCTTCTTTCTATTTCCTTGGGGCTTAATTTTCAACAGCATCTCAATTTCCTAAAATAGATACTGGGTCATTGCTTTTTCAGCCATACAAGAATTTTAAGGCTGTTAATGTTCTACATGAATTTAGCTATATCCCACAATAAGTTGTGCTATGTCATATTTTCATTATCATTCAGTTCAAAATATTTTCTAGTTTCCATTGTACTATCTACTTTGACCCTTGGGTAATTAAGTAGTTTATTTCCAAACATTTGGACATTTTTTTCTTTCTGTTCTTGTGTAGCTTAGTCACTGAGACCTGAGAACATAATCTGTACAATAATCTGTACATAATCTGTCTTTTAAAATTTGGTGAAAAATATTTGATGGTTCAGCATCCATTAAATTTTGGCCATGTTCCATGTTACTTAAAAAAAGCATACTTTGTTGTTGATTGCAGTATTCTATATCTGTCGATGGCATCAATTGTGTTAGTTTCATTAATCATACCATTAAGATCTACACACTTATAGTTGTGTGTGTGTTTTAGTTTAATCAGTTATTGATGGATGTGTTTTGGTGTCTCTCACTATGAAAATAGAGTTCTACATATGCCATTTTAGTTTCAACCAAATTTCACTTTGTATATTTTTTACCTAGCTTATTGCTGTTGTGTTCAACTCTTTTGCAACCGCATGGACTGTAGTTCCTCTGTCAATGAAATTTCCCAGGCAAGAATACTGGAATGGGTTGTCATTTCCTTGTCCAGGGGATCTTCTTAGGTGTACACAAATTTATGATTGTGTTATCTCTAAGGTCCTTTGTCTCTTTTTTCATTTTGAAATGTCTTTTCTCATTTCTGGAAATTTTTATTGTCTTCAGGTTTTCTTTTACTGATAGCAGTGTAGCTTTCTTTTGCTTAGGGTTTGTATAGTATTTCTCGGTGCATTCTTTTCACTTTCAATTTTTCTTTGTCCTCATATTCAAGATGTGTCTCTTCTAGCATTATATAGTTGGATATAGTTATTTTTAAATGTGGTCTGATAACTTTCGTCTTTCTATTAGATAATTTATTCCATTGACACTGAGTACACTTACAGTTTAATTTGGACTCATATTTATCAACTATTATTTTTCTTGTTTTACTGACCATTTCTTCAACCTCTCATGCTACTATTTCTCTCCTTCGTCTCTTTAATCAATAAATTATATTTTTGTTCCATTTCCCCTCTAGTAACCTGTTGACTGTATATTTCACTAATCTTTTACTTGTCATCCTCATTTATAGAATGCATTCTTGATTTCTTAGAATATAAAATAATTCCTTTATCACTTTCCAGACAATGTTAAGTCCTTAGAATACTTTTACTCTATTTGCTTCAGCACCACCTTTTAAATTAATTTTATTTTCATGCTTTTTAGTTGTACACATATTTTAAAATCTGTAAGTCATTATTATTATTATTCTGTATAGCATATATTCCATTATATTTTCCCATTTACTTGCTCTGTGGCTCTTCAATTATTCTTATATTTTTGTTTTTCAATCTGGGATCATTTTGCTTTTGCCTACATAACTATCTTTGCTACTTTGTTTAGTGCAAATCTGTTCACTGAGCAATTTTCTCATTTTTTATCTGGAAATATTTTCATTTCACCTTCTCTTTGAAGGATATTTTTGCTGGATATAAAATTCTACATTGGCAGATATTTTCTCTCAGATCTGGAAATTATGAAAGTTACCTAATAACATTAACTAATTAAAACACAAGGAAGCTTATTAAAATGGGTTTTGATGTCTGCAACTAGGTATCTTGATGACTGAAATGTGAAAATGTGCTAGTCCAACTCCTTGCAACCCCACTAAGGCCACTCTGTTCACGGAATTCTCTAGGCAAGAATACTGGAGTGGGTAGCCATTCCCTTCTCCAGGGGATCATTCCAACCCAGGGGTTGAATACAGGTCTCCTGCATTTCATGCAGATTCTTTACTGTCTGAGCCACCAG
>NW_011494613.1:1952100-1963208 GCF_000754665.1 Bison bison bison | reverse complement strand
CATATATTCGTTTTTTATTAATACTTAACACCTCTGAGAATTTTCCACATTTTGTTCTGATCCACACAGTCAAAGGCTTTGGCATAGTCAATAAAGCAGAAATAGATGTTTTTCTGGAACTCTTTTGCTTTTTCAATGATCCAGCAGATGTTGGCAATTTGATCTCTGGTTCCTCTGCCTTTTCTAAATCCGGCTTGAACATCTAGAAATTTTGTTTTGTTTTTTTGTATGAGTCACAACTAAATGTGGAAAATTCTTAAAGAGATGGGAATACCAGACCACCTTACCTGTCTCCTGAGAAATATGCAGGTCAAGAAGCAACAGTTAGAACCAGACATGGAACAACAGACTGGTTGTTGGGAAAGGAGTATGTCAAGGCTGTATATTGTCACCCTGGTTATTTAACATATATGCAGAGCACTTCATGAGAAATGCTGGACTGGATGAAGCACAAGCTGGAATCAAGAGCTCCATAAGAAATATCAATAACCTCAGATATGCAGATGACACCACCCTTACGGCAGAAAGCAAAGAACTAGAGAGCCTCTTAATGAAAGTGAAAGAGGAGAGTGAAAAAGTTGGCTTAAAACTCTACATTCAAAAACTAAGATCGTGGCATCCAGTCCCTCACTCCATGGCAAATAGATGGGGAAACAATAGAAACAGTGACAGACTTTATTTTGGGGGGACTCCAAAATCACTGCAGATGGTGACTGCAGCCATTAAATTAAAAGACGCTTGCCCCTTGGAAGAAAAGTTATGACCAACCTAGACAGCATATTAAAAAGCAGAACCATTACAAAGGTCTGTCTAGTCAAAGCTATGGTTTTTCCAGTAGTCACGTATGGATGTGAGATTTGGATTACAAAGAAAGCTGTGTGTGGAAGAATTGATGCTTTTGAACTGTGGTGTCAGAGAAGACTCATAACAGTTCCTTGGACTACAAAGAGATAAAACCAGTCAGTCCTAAAGGAAATCAGTCCTGAATATTCATTGGAAGGAATGATGCTGAAGCTGAAACTCCAATACTTTGGCCACCTGATGCAAAGAACTGACTCACTGGAAAAGATCCTGATGCTGGGAAAGATTGAAGGCAGGAGAAGGAGGTGACAGAGGATGAGATGGCTGGATGCCATCACCAACTCAATGGACATGAGTTTGAGTAAGCTCTGAGAGTTTGTGATGGACAGGGAGGCCTGGCATGCTTCAGTCCATGGGGTCACAAAGAGTTGGACATGACTGAACAACTGAACTGAACAGAATACTTAACATTGCTTCTATATTATGTATCATATTTGCTGCTTATTCTGTCTATTCTTGGTACAGAAATAAGCTCCTTGAATTATACATTTTTTATCTCTCTTACATTAAATATCTCGCAATGCAAGTCTCTCTCACTTTACTACTTTTCTTTTTCCAAATTTTACTAATATATTCTCTTCTATTCTGCGTAATCTTAAGAATTGTTTTATAAAATTCCCACACAAGTGTCTTTATAGTTTTGATTTGAAAACAACATATTAATAAATTAGTGTATATTGTTTTTACAACATTGTTTTTACTCCAGCAACATTAAGGCTTCTTAGTTGTGTGAGTTGCTTGTCTCTGAAGAGATGTGAGTGTATGTGTATATCCTGTGTACTGAAACTTACTCTTGTTGATAAGTATAGAAGCTTTTTATATTATATTAGCATTTTTTTAATATTAGGATATAATATAATATTCTTTTTGTATTAGGATATTATAACTGAAATACTGGGGTCCCCTGGTGGTCCAGTGGTTAAGAATCCACCTTGCAATGCATGGGATAACAATTCTAGCCCTGGTCCAGGAAGATGCCGCCGACAGCTAAGCCCACGTACCACAATTATTCAGCCTGTGCTCTGGAGCCCTCGAGTGAGGCCCACATGCCCTGGAGCCCGTGGTCCGCAAGGGAGGCCACTGCAATGGAAGGCCCGTTCGCCAAAGCTAGAGATCAGCCCCTCAGAAAGTCCATGTACAGCAAAAGAGATCTAGTGCAGCCAAAAACAAATAATTTAAAGAAAAACAGAAACAAAAAAAATAAAATACTTTTCCACAATGTTTGTTAATTGGCATTATACAGCAAAGTCCATGAAGAGTTTTCTAATTAGTTATAATCATTTTTTTCTTAATCCTTTGGGCTTTCAAGATGGACAATCATATAATCAGAAAATAAGGATAATTTTGCATTTTATTTCCCAATTTTCACACTAAATTAGTTACAACTTAAAACAAAATATCAAATAAGAGTTGTAAAATATGGCATATTCATAAAAATGTAATGAGTATTGATCCATACTACAACATGGATGAACCTGAAAATGTACTATATGTAAGAAGCCCATCACAAAAGACCAAATACTATGTGACTGCATTTACATGAAAGTCCAGAATAGGGAAATTCATAGAGACAGAAAATGCATTAATAGCTGCTTACAGCTGAAAGTGCGGAAGGAATGTGGGGATACGGGGTGAGAGCTCAAGGGGATTTCTTCTTCAAGTGATGAAAATTGTCTCAAATTCACTGTGGTGCTGGTTGCACACATCTGTGAATATACTGAAAACCACTGAATTATACACATTAAAAGGATGAATTGTATGGTATGTGTATTAGATCTAAAAAAAAAAAAAATGCTATTAAAAAAAAAAGAGGTTGATAACTTTTATCTTTGTCCTGACTTTTAAAAGAAAAAATTCCAAGCTGGTATTTCAGTTTTATATAATTGTGGTTACAGGTTTTACAGAGCAAATCATTTTGCTCCAAGGTCTCATCGCCAGCATTCTGTGCTTTGATATATAGTCAAATATATATATTTGACTGGAATTCAAAAACTACATTTCCTAGACAGTCTTGCCAGTTGACTTTTGGCAGATCCGGCCCATGGAATGCACTGCTGGAAGCCTGGAGGACGAAGAAGCAACACTCTCCTCCTCCTGGTTTCTAATGACATTTCTGGTGGTAGAAGCAGCAGCAAGGACAATGTCAGCCTGTATCGGGGGCAACAATACCTCAAGAGGCAGCAGCAAGGGCCAACAGCAGCCGGAGTGGCGTCAGGGCCGGTTCCTGGTCGGCACAGCAGCTGCCTCCAAAAACACTGAGCCCATCTGGCTTAGCGCCCTCGACTACTGGGCAGCATTGCCTTTCAAGCCTGTTTAGTGCGATTACAGGTTCAGTAACCTTACCTTCCTCCAGTCCTTCCATTGTGCGTATAATCAATTCCCATATTAAATGTCTGTTTTACACATGTAGAGTGGTTTCTATTTTCTTGAGTGAGCTCGAACTGATAGAGTAAGGAACTTTTCTCCATTCAAATGTTAACAGTTCTCATCAGAATGGATGTTGAATTATGTCAAGTGCTTTTTCTGAATCGGTTAAGAGGAGCGTATTGCCTTCTCTATTGATATTGATGAAATTAATTATATTAAGTGATTGCCTAACATGGAATCATTTTCACACATTTAGGTTTAGGTTCCCCCCCAAAGCAACACAGGTACCTTGGTACAGGGTGGCTACTTGAGAGGTGATGCCAGGAAACGAGTGATGGAGTGGAGAGAGTGAGACAGAGGAGGAGGAAAGGAAAGGAAGAGCTATGTAGATGAGCTGATGATAACTGAGAGCAACTGGGGTTTAATTTCTTCGGTGGACCCTCAGAGGAACTGGGTATGACGCAGCTCAGAATGAATGCCTCCTCATTGACTTTTAATCCCGATGATAGAAGGTTGTCTGTGGGGATACAGATTCTTCCACACCTCTGGCTGCGCTTCTGCCTGTAGACTGGGGAAGCAACCAAGGCTTGGAGAAGCCTCAAGGCAGAAAAGCTGAAAGCCCAGCTGTGGTGGAAGGCAGGGCAGGCCATGGGATGTGGGTGGGGCACCAAGGCACCTGCAAACCCATGTTACCGAATAAACCTGCCTTAGTCCAGCTGGTTTAATTTTCTAATCTGATGCTTTTGTATTCAAGTGAGTTTCATATGTGGTTTACTCTGTTCATTAAAGTTATTATAAAGTGAATTGTGAAGATCTGAAATGTTTAAAATAGTGTCTCTTTCGTAAAAGTTTTCAAGAATTGTTTGTAAAACTATGTGGATCCAGTGCTGTTCCAGGGAAAGTCTCTGATGACCATTTCTTTGCATTTCAAGACGTGCCTTTCTTTGCTTTATGTACATCAGCTATGCAAATAAGACATGATTGGTTTTACTTATGGGAACCAACATAATTGGCCAAACGACCAGAGTTCTGCTTTTACAATTCATATGAAAAGAAACCACAAAGTAAATTTTTTCCATTCTGTTTAGAGATGTAGATTATTGACATAGATGTGGATTTTTCACTGTGTTCATCTGTGTTAAAAAAAAATATTGAAACAGTACCCAAAAATCTTGCCCACAAAAAGGCCACAAAAAATTGCTGCATTTCTCAGTTTATAATATTCACTAAAAAATTGAATTCTTCAAACTCAGCACTTCTACTACAGTACATCAAGGAATGCAGAATACTCTTTACATAATAAAAAGAGAAATATACCTGAGGAAAGAGGCAGCAATGCAAAGGTGGAAGGGTCCCTGGGGCACTAGCAAAAGATGTTTACATTTGGAGAAAGTTCATCTTTTTCTTGTCATAAAAAACAAATTAAGATTTTGCATGAAATGTTTTGACTTTCCCTTTAGTGCAAAACCATTTTTCCTTGAATAATATACCTAATAGACATGAAGAACTGCTATCAAGCCTTTTCTCCTCCAGTTACAGCAGCAAGAAAATTATCTTAAATCAGTTGCTGACAACTAGTATCCCTCTCGGGGGCACATAATGAGAGAACTGTCAGGCAGGATGAGTGTCCAGTACAGAAATATTTAATTAATGAGCTTTCATCATGCCTCCAGGTAATTCTTCACAGAACTAAGGATACAGACAGAACACTCTCTGAGCAGTCCAAGGAATTATAAAAAAAAAAAAAATTGCTGTTGAGAGAATTTCTGTTTTCATTTTTTTGAAAGCCAAGTTAACCTATAAAATTCTATGGACCTATTTTTCATCTGCTTAAACTTTTTGTATTTCAGAAATATTACATAACTTTTTTATCATGGTAAAATATGCACAACATTAAATTTAGCATTTTAAGTGTATAACTCAGTGACACGACATTTATATTACTGCACAGCCACCGCCACTGTCCACTTCCAGAACTTATCACCCCGAACAGAAGGTACCGCTTAAGCAACAATCCCCAATTCCTCCCTCCCCTCCCAGCCTTTATTCTATTTTCTGCTTCTGTGAATTTGCCTATTCCAGGTCCCTCATATATGTGGAATCATACATTTATCTTTTTGTGATTGACTTATTTCACCTGGCCTAACATTTTAAAATTTCATCCATGTCATAGCATGCATCAGAACTTCATTCCTTTTTTTAAACTGAAGTATAGTTGATTTAAAATGTTGTGGTAGTTTCAGATGTATAGCAAAGTGATTCACACACACACACACACACACATTCTTTTCCAGGTTCTTTTCCATTATAGGTTTTTATAAGATACTGAATATAGTTCCCTGTGCTATACAGTAGGTCCTTGTCATTTACGTGTTTTATATAGAGTTTGTATCTGCTAATCTCAAACTCCTAATTCATCCCCCCTGCTTCCCACATCCCCTTTGGTGACCACAAGTTTGTTTTCTATTTCTGTGAGTCTATTTCTGTTTTACAAATAAATTCAGTTGTATCATTTTTCTAGATTCCATGTATAAGTGATATTAGATTATCTTTGTCTGTTTTACTTAGTATAACAAATTTGAAATTTTAAAGGAGTCAAACACCATAGAATCTAGAATTAGAATCTTAAATTTTAGATCTTATATTAAGAAAAATGTAACAGCGATAGTAAATTATTTTCCACATAATTTTGTGGGGGTTACTTGGTAATTAAAGCATCATGTACATACACTGGAAAACAGTAGCACACTATGTGTGAGTTACTCACTCAGTACATTCACAAGGCTGGATGTATTTTCAGGATTCACAGGTCCCTGGTAACATTTTCATGGTTCCCAACATGGGAACCACCCATATTCCAGACAAGAACAAAACCAGGCTGTCCTGTCTTAAATCAAGGCCTTTTCACTTTATTGGAGAATCTTTGTCTTATGAGTTTGGTTACTGTTCACTATAAAAACCATGTATGGCATCTCATTCCAAGAAGTTCTTCCATCCGCTGTGCTCTACAAAAAATGGGCTCAAGGGGTGGGGCTGAAAAAGGTGAGGTGGAGGTACAGAGTGGAAATGACAAAAAGATGTTAAACTAAAACCCAGATCTCTGGACTTCTAATGCAGTGCTCTTGCCTTTCAACTAAGTGAACAAAGAAAGCATTAAAAAAGTGACTGCTGCTGCTAAGTCGCTTCAGTCGCGTCCGACTCTGTGCGACCCCATAGACCGCAGCCCACCAGGCTCCCCCGTCCTGGGATTCTCCAGGCAAAAACACTGGAGTGGGTCGCCATTTCCTTCTCCGGTGCATGAAAGTGAAAAGTGAAAGTGAAGTCGCTCAGTCGTGTCCAACTCCTAGCGACCCCATGGACTGCAGCCTACCAGGCTCCTCCATCCATGGGATTTTCCAGGCAAGTACTGGAGTGGGGTGCCATTGTGGACAGGAATTTCCTCAATTTATGGTGATATTTCAATAACCTCAAATATGCAGATGACACCACCCTAATGGAAGAAAGTGAAGAGGAACTAAAGAGCCTCTTGATGAAAGTGAAAGAGGAGAGTGAAAAAGCTGGCTTAAAACTCAACATTCAAAAAACTAAGATCATGGCATGTGGTCCAATTACTTTGTGGCAAACAGATGTAGAATAAATAGAAACAGAGACAGACTATTTTCTTGGGCTCACTACAGGTAGTGACTGCAGCAATGAAATTAAAAGACACTTGCTCCTTGGAAGAAAAACTATGGCAAATTTAGACAAATGACACAGCATATTAAAAAACAGAGACATCATTTTGGCAACAAACATCCATATAGTCAAAGCTATGGTTTTTCTAGTAGTCAATGTATGAGTGTGAGAGTTGGACCATGAAGAAGACTGAGTGCTGAAGAACTGATGGTTTTGAAATGTGGTGGTAGAGAAGACTCTCAAGAGTCCCTTGGACTGCAAGGAGATCAGACCAGTCAATCCTAAAGGAAATCAACCCTGAATATTCATTGGAAGGATGATGCTGAATCTGAAGCTCCAATATTCTTCCACCTCATATGAAGAGCTGAATCACAGGAAAAGACCCTGATGCTGGGAAGATTGAAGGCAGAAGGAGAAGGGGGCAACAGAGGATGAGATGGTGGATGGCATTATCAACTCAATGGACATGAGTTTGAGCCAGCTCCGGGAGTTGGTGATGGATAGGGAAGCCTAACATGCTGCAGTCCATGGGGTCACGAGTCAGACACAACTGAACAACAATGGTGAAATTAATAGCACATATAAAGACAAGAAGCTACCATGGCTGTAACTCCTGAAAATTGACTTTTCTTGGGCTTCTTTTGGTAAATTGTTATCATGTTTAATGAAATCAAATTATCATATGACCCTTGACTTCATCTAATATTCTAAAAGTTCAAAAGATTAATATCACAGAATTGGAAGCCTTTAATTAATCACCCATGTAATACATTTAGAATAATATGATAGTTTCATTTGAATGTGGGTTAAATATATTGAAATTAGTTTTATAGGAGAAAGTTCTGAAGACTATTCTAGAAAAGATCAAGGTGATCACATGGCATGACAATAAATGCATATTGTATAAAAATATTGAGAGAAATAGAAGTTTTAAATTTATAAATAATAAAGCAACAATGTATTTAATAATCATTATTAAAAATCTCTTTTGAAAAACTATAAGCCTAGAGAATTCAATTCAGTTCAGTCACTGAGTCATGTCCAACTCTTTGCGACCCCATGGACTGCTGCACGCCAGGCTTCCCTGTTCATCACCAACTCCCGGAGCTTATTCAAACTCATGTCTATCGAGTCAGTGATGCCTTCCAACCATTTCATCCTCTGTCATCCTCTTCTCCTCCCACCTTCAATCTTTCCCAGCATCAGGGTCTTGTCTAGTGAGTCAGTTCTTCACATTAGGTGGCCAAAGTATTGGAATTTCAGCTTCACCATCAGTCCTTCCAATGAATATTCAGGATTGATTTCCTTTAGGATAGACTGCTTGGATCTCCTTCTTGAATCTTGAGAAGACTCTCAAGAGTCTTCTCCAACATCACAGTTCCAAAGCATCAATTCTTCAGCACTCAGCTTTATTTGTAATCCAACTCTCACATCCATACATGACTACTAGAAAAACTTTAGCTTTGACTAGACAGATATTGTAAGCAAGGTAATGTTTCTGCTTTTTAATATGCTGTCTAAGTTAATCACAGCTTTTCTTCCAAGGAGCAAGCATCATTTAATTTCATGGCTGCAGTCACCATCTGCAGTGATTTTGGAGCCCAAAAAAAGAAAGTCTGTCACTGTTTCCACTGTTTCCCCTTCTATTTGCCATGAAATGATGGGACTGGATGCCATGATCTTACTTTTCTGAATGCTAAGTTTTAAGCCAACATTTTCACTCTCCTCTTTCACTTTCATCAAGAGGCTCTTTAGTTCCTCTTCACTTTCTGCCATAAGGGTGGTATCATCTGCATATCTGAGGTTATTGATATTTCTCCCAGCAATCTTGATTCCAGCTCGTACTTCATCCAGTCCAGCATTTCACATGATGTACTCTGCATATAAGTTAAATATGCAGCCTTGACGTACTCCTTTTCCTATTTGGAACCAGTCTGTTGTTCCACGTCCAATTCTAACTGTTGCTTCTTGACCTGCATACATATTTCTCAGGAGGCAGGTCAGGTGGTCTGGTATTCCCATCTCTTTCAGAATTTTTCACAGTTTATTGTGATCCACACACTCAAAGGCTTTGGCATAGTCAATAAAACAGAAATAGATGTTTTTCTGGAACTCTCTTGCTTTTCCTATGATCCAATGGATGCTGGCAATTTGATCTCTGGTTCCTCTGCCTTTTCTAAATCCAGCTTGAACATCTGGAAGTTCACGTTTCCCATACTGTTGAAGCCTGGCTTGGAGAATTTTGAGCATTACTTTGCTAGCATGTGAGATGAGTGCAATTGTGTGGTAGTTTGAACATTCTTTGGTATTGCCTTTCTTTGGGATTGGAATGAAAATTGATTTTTTCCTGTCCTGTGGCCCCTCTGGAGATTTCCAAATTTGCTGGCATATTGAGTGCAGCATTTTCACAGCATCATCTTTTAGGATTTGAAATAGCTCAACTGAGATTCCATCACCTCCAATAGCTTTGTTAGTAGTGATGTTTCCTAAGGCCCACTTGACTTCGCATTCCAGGATGTCTGGCTCTAGGTGAGTAATCACACCATTGTGGTTATCTGGGTCATGAAGATCTTTTTTGTACAGTTCTTCTATGTATTCTTGCCACTTCTTCTTAATATTTTCTGCTTCTGTTAGGTCCATACCATTTTTGTCCTTTATCAAGCCCATCTTTGCATGAAATGTTCCCTTGGTATCTCTAATTTGCTGGAGGAGATCTCTAGTCTTTCCCACTCTATTGTTTTCCTCTATTTCTTTGCACTGATCACTGAGTAAGACTTTCTTATCTCTCCAAGCTATTCTTTGGAACTCTGCATTCCAATGGGTATATTTTCCCTTTTCTCCTTTGCCTTTTGATTCTCTTTTTTTCTCAGCTATTTGTAAGGTCTCCTCAGACAACCATTTTGCCTTTTTGCATTTCTTTTTCTTGGGGATGGTCTTGATCACTGCCTCCTGTATGATGTCACAAACTTCCAACCATAGTTCTTCAGGCACTCTGTCTATCAGATCTATATCCTGTGAATCTATTTGTCACTTCCACTGTATAATTGTAAGGCATTTGATTTAGGTCATACCTGAATGCTCTGGTGGTTTTCCCTACTTTCTTTGATTTAAGTCTCAATTTTGCAATCAGGAGTTCACAGTCAGCTCCCAGTCTTGTTTTTGCTGACTGTATAGAGCTTCTCCATCTTTGGCTGCAAAGAATATAACCAATCTGATTTCAGTGTTGACCATCTGGTGATGTCCTTGTGTAGTCTTCTCTTATGTTGCTGGAAGAGGCTGTTTGCTATGACCAGTGCGTTCTCTTGACAAAATTCTGTTAGCCTTTACCCTGCTCCATTTTGTACTCCAAGGCCAAATTTGCCTGTTACTCCAGGTATCTCTTGACTTCCTATTTTTGCATTTCAGTCTCCTATCATGAAAAGGACATCTTTTTGGGTGTTAGTTCCAGAAGGTCTTGGGTGTTTTGGGTGTTAGTTTTAGGTCTTGACCAGTAATGCTGAAGAAGCTGAAGCTGAATGGGTCTATGACAAGAATTCAATACTAACACAAAAATACTGCATATCCTGTAACTACTATTAATAGAAAGAGCGTCCAGGAGATTACGGCTGGTGTTTAACTAACACTCCCTGAAATGTCACTGTGGATGGAATTTGTTTTCACAGGTCAGTATCCATGCCATAGAAGTACTTTAGTATTACTCCTACAAGTCCCTCCAGAATAACCTCCACTCTCTGCCTCAGGCTCCACTCCCTAATGTCCTAGTCAGCTCTGGGTGCAGTCATGGATGTCTTAGTGACCCAAATGAACAATGCAATCATGGTGGATAAGGGGCACTGTCACAGGTCCAGGTCGAGACGCTGCACCCAGCCTGCAGGTCATGACCTCCCCTGGGCCTTCAGCACATTAGAGGGGCGACCTCATGACCTGGCTAGCTCTTAGGTCATCTTCTTGCAACAACACATCACCTTTCCTCAGACAGACTTTGGACTCTGTCTCCCATGAATGAGCAGCAGCCTCTGATGAAGCCAGTCCTTCTTAAGGATCTTCAGTTAAGAGTTGCAACCACCCTGCTGCCACAGTAAAGAATTCTCCTTTATATCAAGTCTAAATCACTCCTGTATTATGCAGAACCAGTTCAATTGTAAATAACATAAATGACTCAAATTAGCTTCAGCTAAAAGGGAATTCACCGGCTGTGTGACCAC
>NW_011494613.1:1948371-1952000 GCF_000754665.1 Bison bison bison | reverse complement strand
TCTGGCGTCTCTCCTGTTCTCTCTCCCCTCCTCTCTTCTCTTCCGCTCAGCATCTCTCAACAAATGTGTCACACTGCCTCCACCTGAAGCCAGGCTTCTCTGAGGCATGTGAGTTGGGGACAGGAGAACAACATTCCAGGTAGGAACTTTATTTGGCTGCGCCTGGACCTCAAGACCACTCCAGTGCAGAGTGAAGGGAACGCAATGTGCCACCCTCTCTGGTTGGCAGCCCTGACCCTGACCACATAGGCAGGGGAGGAGTCTTGCCAACCGGCCCTCCACAGACCCATAGCACCAGCAGCTGGTTAGAAACTGAGAATCTCAAGCTCCACTGCACATCCACCAAATCAGGATCTGGACTTTAATCAAGCTCCTTGGGTGATTCATGTGCCCAGAAATACTACAGAGGCTTTTCTCCTAGGAAGGGTGCAATGGGGGATGATGTATTTATAGGCAGTTGGGAGGACATGAAGATATTTACTCAAACACAAGTGAGATGGAATCCAGCTTCTCTTCATTTAGCCTTTAGGGGAAATGAAGAACTCGCCTTCAGTCTAAATATCATAAACATTAATACGTTCATAGGTTTCTCTTCTGCTTCCTCTTCTTTATATTCCTATTCTCCTTTATCTAAGCTTTGTTGTTGTCATTCAGTTGCTCAGTTGTATCTGACTTTTTGCGACCCCATGGACTGGAGCACGCCATGCTTCCCTGTCTTTCAGCGTCTCCCAGAGCTTGCTCAAACTCATGTCCACTGAGTCAGTGATGCCACCCAACCATCTCGTCCTCTGTGGGCTCCTTCTCCTCCTGTCTTCTATCTTTCCCCACATCAGGGTCTTTTCCAATGAGTTGACTCTAGCTTTTTATTTTATAAGTTATTTGCTGTGTCAGAATTTTTGTTAGGTGAAAGGAAATCAACACTATTCGTGTTTATTTCCATCGTTGACTCTGGTTAAATTACTCTGTGTGCATCAAAGATTGGGGGCAGGAGGAGAAGGGGACGACAGAGGATGAGATGATTGGATGGCATCACCGACTCAATAGACATGAGTTTGGGTAGGCTCCAGGAGTTGGTGATGGACAGGGAGGCCTAGCGTGCTGCAGTTCATGGGGTCGCAGAGTCGGACACGACTGAGTGACTGAACTGAACTGATGCTGTCGCTTCAGTCATGTCCGACTCTTTGCAACCTCATGGACTGTAGCCTGCCAGGCTTTTCAGTCCATGGAATTCTCCAGGCAAGAATACTGGAGCGGGTTGCCATTTCCTCCTCCAAAGGATCTTCCCGATCCAGGGATTGAACTCGCAACTACTGCACATTATAGGAGGATTCTTAACCACTGAGCCACCAGGGAAGCCCAAAATTGCTCTACATCCCAGCAACATATCTGCTACCTCCCGCCAGAGGTAGCACAGCCTAGCAGTTATCAGTGTGGATCAGAAGCTGGTTTGAATTATAACTCTGCCACTTACCAGCTGTGTCATTGAACCTCTCTTAGCCTTATTGCCTCGTCTGTAAAATGGGGCTCAGCATAGTTGTGCTGAGGATTACATGAACTAATTCATGTACCTGGCACGCTGTAGCATTCTTTATGCTTTTATAACATAAATGTTTATTGGTTATACACCCCTAATACTGCTTGGTGGCTAATGTATAAAGCGAGCACCTGGAAAATATTTATCACTCAGGTGATGAAATTGCCAGAAAAACTTCCTTATTTCATTCACATCCTTCCATTTCTGTTGAACCATTCCTTCTAAGCATGAGGTTATGAAAGGAACTCTTCTAAACCAACAATAGTCCCACAAGCTGATATAACCAAAATTTACATGATATAACCAAAGCTCTCATAAAAGTTTCCATAATTTAAAAATGAACAAAACTGTCCATGATCTATTAGCTAGAAAATATTTGTGGTCAAAAGTGGCTACCACCAAAAAGCAGTTTGTTGTTCTTATTGCTTAAATTCAGAGCCTAGAAAGTACAGATTTGCTACTGTAGGTAGGTTACCCACTCTGCTTCCCTCAAGGAGTTCTTACCAGGGTTTAATGATTAACATATAAAAACTGCTCAGACAATCCCTGGCTTAAAGCAAGTAATCAATAAATGTCATTTATTATCATCACAAAGTCTTCCACATATAGGTTGGGGAGGTAAGGAGTTACAATGACTGCAGCAGGCAACAACAAACCAAGGCACAGAAGGAGTCAGTTCCTCCTTCTATATCACTAGCCAACACAATCAACACATACACACACAACCCTCCACAGCCAAGAGAAGTGAGAGTTAAAGAAAAGAAGAATAAGAACAACAATTGTTAAAGATCACTAAGCTGTATAGTCTGAATCATTTGGACTAGCTCTGCTGTGATCTTAGCTAACTTATCTCTGCCCTAATTTCTCCACCTCAAAAAAAAAAGGGGGGGGAGGCAATTTATTAAAGGTTGGTGATGCTCATGGGAAAGATGCTATAAACCAATAAGTGTCCCACAGATTAACAGCCTTCCTAACCATTTTAAATACTAGCAAATGTTCCAGCTCACACAGTGCCATGGTTTTACTAGACTTGAAAATACAGCGATTTGTTCAAACAGTAGCTATTATTTCTGGATCCTAATCAAGAAGTACCATTTACCTTGGGAGTCTGGAAAATGTATGGACTGTGCAAGTGCGCCATCTGCTGGTCCTAAGAGACTCAAACTTGGCCGCTGGGCAAGGAAGCTTGTCCCATGCAGCAGGTACAGGAGCAGACTATAGCACCAAAGTGGCCAAAGCGATTTCCACCACAACATACCGTGGTGTTAAATTATCACAGTGAATACACTACTTTTTCAAAGCAAAATGACGTGTTTAAGAATGAGTGTGTATGATATTAAAATAGCTAAGTTATTCTTTGTGCTTACATTATCATGTAGGGAGAAGAGATCATTTAATGCATCTCAAAAATGAAATGACCCTAAAAAAGTATCTATTCTGAATGCCTCTTATTTAACATGTGAGCAAACTGAGGTTTCAGAGGCCACACAACTTTCCCAAGGTACTCAGCCAGTAGCAGAAGGACATGACCCCAAATCTCCAGGCCGGACACCCTGTCCTGCTACATAGGAAGGTAAAGGAGGGCAGAGATGTACCAAAAAAAGCAAACTGCCCAACCAGTTTCCTGGGACTCCTGCATTCATCTTACTGATATGGGCACATTAAGTGTTGTTTGCAAAGAACCATAACTTTTCATCTTATATCCACTTTACACTTTTTACAAAAAATTTCACCTCTGGTTGTAGCCAAAAGCAAAAGCCCTTTTGATGGTTTTACTATGCTTATTTAAAAACAAACAAACAAACAAAAACAAAAACAGAAAAGAAAAACAACAGGTAGGGACATTTTTTCTTATGATTAATTTCACTAATTGAAAAGAAAAAGATCTAGTAGTTTAATCACAACTTCTGTTATGTCATTCAACATATTGAATGGACACTACTTATTTGCCTGGATCACCTGCCACTTGACCAGGAGCACACAATCAATCTGGATGCGAATTTGATCCCTGGGTTGGGATGATCCTCTGGAGAAGGGAAAGGCTACTCACTCCAGTATTCTGGCCTGGAGAATTCCATGGACTGTATAGTCCATG